>NC_087200.1:16193516-16203516 GCF_015104395.2 Macrobrachium nipponense | reverse complement strand
TTTTAGCAAAACCTCAAGTCACTCCTCCAAGAACAGGAACAAAACTCGCCAGCCAAAACAGACCCAATCCTGAAACACGGTCGCCAATGTAACGATCTCGTAATTAGAGACCAGCAGATTCAAAATAAAAACAAGAAATTGGGCTGGAATGACTGACGAAAGGCAAGGCAAATCAAGGAGGAGGAGTGAACAAAATGCAAAAATAACCTTAATAATAATTTATTTACAAGTTATTACATTATGTACAAGCGAGATCAGGTTTTGGGTGAGGAAACTACACAATGATTAGTTATCAAAATCAATAAATCAACCAAAATCAGACAGTAGTGAACATAACACTAAATCAGAGCATAAACTCGCTCGACACAAGAAATAATGATGAAAATTACAATAACATCATTAATAGAGCCATACACTTGCTCGACACCGAAAATTAATAATAGGCAATAACACGAACATAAATGATAATAAATAGGCAGCATACATAATCATACAATAATAATTAATATAAATAGTAAAAACAGCATAAACAATTAATCATTAATATACAAGCAGCAAACAAACAGTCATGCAGCACGGAAACATAACACCAAACTGCATAACAATCTCCGTAGAGACGACACGACTGACCCAGCTGTCGAAAAGGATGGATACCAACAGACGATCTCCGCGAAATCATCGAAGCAGTCACCAACTGCAAACTGGAACACAGCCATCACACAGATGATCAGAGAAGAAACGTCAATACAACAATCTGTTGTTGATCTGGAACTAAACTGCTCCACAGACGACTATGGTTTAGCCATCTCCCATCCAACTGCTACCACGGCCAACAGGTAAAGTGATAACTGCTGAAGTCAAAATATGACTTCCAGCTGCCCCAATACTGCCATGCCTTCTCAGCCGAGGTTTCCCAGAACCTCTCAGGTCGCCATCCAAAACCTGTCTGCAGGTGTCACTCACACCATGACAAAAGTAACCTTCGTCATCATGACGATAAACGCTGGCGGGTAAGGGAAACAATGCAACCATCGTAATGGTGGTTTAAAACAAATAACGACTAATCGTTACAATATATATATATATATATATATATATATATATATATATATATATATATATATATATATATATATATATATATATATATATATATATATATATATATATATATATATATATATATATATATATATATATATATATATATATATGAGTTTTGTGCGTGTGTGCCCTTTCCCTTATTACATAACGAAATATATTTCATCACGTTTCAAGAATAAACAAAAAAAGGTTAGGACACATATACACACGCACTGCAGGCAACGAAGTTCCTACAGGCCTTTTTTTTTTTCTTCACATAACTTAAGTGTGGTACATTTCATCCAATGAAAGAAACCAACGCTAATGAGCAGAAGACTCTGAGAGTGAGTAAACGGACGTTATTATCGTGAATCTTCTTCCACTTCCGGGCCATGTATTCCTCTTGCTTTGGGCATCATATGCTCTGGGCATTCGTAGCGACGGGAGGCCCGTCACTGGGGTAATGCCATTAAGAGTACTTAAAGTGGTGCACTGTGGGCATTACTAAAGTCTGTTTGCAGCTTTCCTTCGACCTCTTATCTGCACAGACTCTTTAACTTTTTATTTGACCTCCGTTCGCCTTCCGTTCTTCCATCTTGCTGTCCAACCATTCCAGTGGTAGGTAGTGGCGTCAGTGCGCCTCACGTGGCGCACCGTAGCCATTACTAAAGGTCGTTTGCGTCATCCTTTCGACCTCTAGCTACACCTACTCTTTAGTCTTTTACTTGATCTCCGTTCCCACTTCCTTAATATTCGTCTTGTCGTCCAACAATTCCAAACTCGTGCTTTTCACAACCTTTAGCGCAGAATGGCTGAATGTGTCCCTGTGCTTGGATTCATAGCCACAATTTTATGAATGAAATCAGTAGTGGAAGGAGGAGTGACTTGTAAGACGAGAATGAGTCTCTTAAACTGTCATGGAAAGGAGTCCGTGTTCTGTTCCTTCGACCAGTTATCTTTTCCTCTAAGAAAAGATAATCGTATAAAGAAGAAATTGAATGCCAGGAAAACGAAAATAAGAATTAATATTTAAGACTCTTGTAGATCCTTAAAAGAACCACTCGGGTCTTATCCAATGTTTTTATCCTGAGAAATATCAATGTACTTCTGTCACTGTGGGAACGCAAGTTACCTGTAACAAGTAAAAGACGGCTTAAGGCACAAACGACAGTGAAGACGCCATCTCAAGAACACCAAGCTGACATGAATAGCATTTTTCTCGAACTCCCGTCGATGTTTTCGCTCTTGAAGTCTGGATTCACGAGGCAGGTAAATAAATGCTCAAAGCTAAGGAGCCCCACTACGAAACTGCCCATGAGTTGTTTCGCTGTTTATCTACGTACTACTTTCATTTGCTTTTCATTGACAGAGAAGGAAAGTAATGGGAATGGAGATGTCTGAGACTTGGTTGCCTTCTGGTGAATATAGATTTATAAAGGAGGCACCGACACGACTTTTTGTAAGTCGTGTTTTCAGTACTCCGTATCCTACCGGAGTTATGAAAGAAAACTGACAAAATGCGACACATTTTCCTAAAACTAAACAAATTTCGAAAGTCTGCTGATAAGCACTTTTCACCATTTCAAAACCGAAAATGAAATACGGGTTTAATTACTCATAAAAAAGGACGGGTTGGATATTGCTGCATAATGAATGGCAGTCCATTACATAGATATGAACACATGCTGCGTGCATTTGGCGTCCTTTTAATAAATATCACTCATGATTTATTAACAAACTATGAATTTAAAAGCACAGCCATTTTTCCATTGATGGTGATAATGATTGTGCATGCACTTTATATGACGCTGCTTTGCCTGGAATTTTGGGGAGAACGAGAAACAGTCATAATCATAAATATTCATATATATTATCATGAGATTTTACCCCTAAATCCCCATTACCTCTCTTATATGAATATAGCCAGCATTTTTTTCAAATTTCATGCAAAAATCTTTTGGGATAAAAAAAAATGAATATATAGATCATTACCACCGATTTCCCTCTTCCTTGTCTAAACTCATGCTGCTCTTTTCTTATCAGTCCTTCTGTCATCTATCTGGTTTTTCCAGTCAGAATATAGCCCTACACTTTCCCTGTTATACTAACTGATGTTATGACTCTATAAATGTCAGTCTTGTCTATCACCTTTACCCTCATGCAGACATACCTTACAATTATTATCACGCTTTCATTATTACGTGGTATAATTTTCCCCCAACAATTCTCCCACCTTCTGACGTCTTAACTGTCTTCAACCTGGTCATTTCCATCCATACAGCCTCAACACTCATTTCCACATCATTCTTTTCTGTGTTTCTTCTGCTCGCTGCATTGAACAAATCTTCATAATACTCACTTCATCGACCTAGGCCTGCATTCATTTTTGACAACATCCAGTAAACCTGTCCTATTCTCTTTCCGCCAATATAGTGTTTTAATTTGCTAATCATATGCATTTCTCCCTTGTTTTATTGTCAAGTTTCAGGTTCGCTTGTTTCAATTACATATACCAGCACATTTTCACCTCTACTCATCCAGTACATACATTTGTGCATCTAACTTTCGCTTACACTAAATGGTGTCGAGATATACGTACTCCCAGCCACTCCTAAGCTAACCAGTGCATCCCCCAACTTGCTCTGTCTTCTCCCATCTGCTCTGTGCTAAAGCATAATCTACTGAGTTTTACCTCGCTTTGGGCCATTAAAACTCTTACCTCAACTTCAGATAACTAAAGGAATTTCCCAGGGGTCCCGTGCGTTACACGACGTTGTAAGCAATGACCATGACAATTTCGGTGATGATGAAGACGTACTGAAAATTGCCAGATTCGGTGGCACACTTGCGCATTTTCTGGCTTAATATTTTCATTTTGCAAGCACGGAGGAGAAAGGTTTGTCTAATGCGTTCCCAAACTGACATCAGTTAGAATTATTCTAGTGCGGTGGAATTATTGTTAACCATCATCTTTAGGATTACAGAAGAGATTCTAGCAAGAAATTCTTTAAAATGATCGTTCGAAAATAACTTGAGGTGGTATAAATATGGATAGTATGTAACCAGAAGTAAGAGAGAGAGAGAGAGAGAGAGAGAGAGAGAGAGAGAGAGAGAGAGAGAGAGAGAGAGAGATATGCCTTTGAATATAAGTATTGGCATATAGCTACCTTGTACGTGAGCATTTTGTCCTACCAGAACGTTCGTCTGAAACCAACGAATTAGCCAACTTATTTATTCCTTACAGTTTTTACAAAAGCATGTTTTTAAAATCCATTTAGTTACTCATAATGCAGCTGAAGAGAGAGAGAGAGAGCATTTCAGGGCCGTGTCTAATGTAGCCACAGGCTAATTGGGGAAAATAGGCAATGTTGTCTAATGTTGATGATTAAGACACTTATCAGAGTAAAGCGAAGAAATTTAAAGGGAAACTTAGGTAACTCTAGCAGGCTCGTAATCACAGGCTAATAACACGTCATTACTGAAGGCCCTCCCACTCGCTGACACAGTAGTATGACGTACTTTTGTCACCCCGTCCATTACTTAATGAATGAAGACTCAGATATTGGTAGCAGCAGTAGTAGTAACAGTAGTATGTGGAATTCGTATATTGTTTCACACCCTCAACCTCCTAAGTAGAGTACAATACAGTTCCATGGCGCAATTCACATTTCTTTTAACTTGAAATGTGCAGCAAGTCTCACATTCGCTCTGTGAAAACCATTGATGCCCTGGAGTTTCAAGGATACGTAAAGTATTGTTCGGATACCCACGAAATTTAGCACACGGTCGTAAGGCCTGTGTGGATCAAGACCAGTATTTGGCCAATGATTAAAAATGCATTCATTTTATAACATGCTTTGTTTTTCCTATGCACACGGCCATGCGAAGTGTTGATTATGGTATTGTTAATCATAATGATAATAATCACATTAATATTCATTACAGTTAGTATCATTGTTCTTGTTATTAATTATAACCATCATTATTGTTATTAGTCATACTTCGACTTCCAGGAAAAGGATGATAGAATTTGCATAAATACATATGCTGTATACATATAGTAGCAGACGTGGTGCATACATAAATACACATAGAGATAATACATAAATGAAATTTTGTGTATTTATATATAGTATATATATATATATATATATATATATATATATATATATATATATATATATATATATATATATATATATATATAGTGTATGTATGTGTATATACGTAAAAGGAGGTCAGTATAATAGATAAGTTGTTGAAAATGGTCGTTGCAGCTAGTCAGTGAGATTGTTTATCAGTCAAGAAAGTTTCTACAAAGTTAGAAAGGTTTTGGTATAGAAATAAAAATATTTGTATATCTCATTTTCATACTCGCCATACGAGTATTATGTCAAATTGTTACCAAATTCCTTTGCTATAATATTGTCATATGTTGTATATATATAAACACATCCTTATTCATTGCCACTGGTATCATCATTGGTAACCGCAATTTTATCGTCATTCTCAACAATGATTTGCCCATCCTTTCCTTTAAACTTATTGTACAAGAGGGTCAAATATTTGTTTCTATTACGTCTAATGTCATAGTTTACATCACAACTAGCCTCTCTCAGGGTGCTTTTTAATTTAGGTAAGTTTCCCTTTAAATTTCTTTGACTTGCTCTGATAAGAGCCTTGGTTATCATCATTAGACATAACTGCATAACTTTTGCCAATTAGGTCGTGGCTTCAAATAGCTATTACCAAAATACGATCCATATATGATGCTTTGGTAAAATTTTATTGACGAAAATCAATTAGACACGACCCTGAAATACACAGTAGTGTGTGTGAAATACTACTCCCACCGTTTTCTTTGACTACCTCAAATACTAGCAGGAATAAGTTCTGCCTTTCTCTCGCCTTCAAGGAGTTCTACTTAGGAACAAAAACTCTGGTGTAATTTTAGCTTTTAACAGTGAAAAAAAAGGTTATTTAAAGGAATAATTGCATTTAACAACAAGGTAAGAAAGCAACGCCACCGTAAGAGTTTTAATTGTTTATCACTTCATAGTGTAGTACTACCAGGTCCGTTCTCCTTACACCGTTTTCAAATAATTTTTATTTGGTTACTCCATTCATTCAGGTGCTCTTGTAGTACTGCACTGGATGAGAGGGATTTCGTCTTTCTTCTAATGGCCTTTACAGTGTGTAAGGAAATTGGCATATTGCATCTAAATGTTGTCACACGTATGAACACACGACATTTCACCACTTGTCTTTGTCTTCGTCAACTTGGTTTTACCAATAGTACCAAGCGAGCTTTTAACTCATTTTTAAACTAAAATTTAAAAAAAGATAACCCATCGAAGTACCAATATGGTGTGTGAATAATAAAGTCTAGAGTAACAGGTGAAAATCAGAGTTATTATGATATTACAGTAAAATTTTCTTTGTTAACAAAAACTATCGATCTATATTTGACTAGATAGGCTTCCGCGAATCCGCACCGCAGTTCCGTGACACTGACTTCCGTCATTTCTAGTACAGCAACCAGCCTGACAGCAAGTTCTGGGAACGCTGCAGACCACAAAGTTGCTCAGGGTCTTTCTTTAAAATTCGCCATTAAATGACTGAAGTAGTGAGATTCCCAGGTTATGTCAGTGTTGAAGTTTCCATCAGTAAGTTGTAACTACGACGACCTGCGTGGAGTTTGCTATAGTGAGTATTCAAAATAAGCCTCGTTGTGTGGAGTGGAGGGGAAGGAGAGGTGGAGGGAAAGAGGAGGAAGGGAATGGAAGGGGGAAGGGAAGGAGTAAAGAGAGGTAAGGGGAGGACTCGGAGAAACTAACACGACCGTGTGCACCGGAAGGGGAGAGGGGGTTGGAGGGGGAAGGTGGAAGTGGAAAGGGAAGGAAGGAGGACTAGGCTTAATCCACACTTGATCATGTGTTCCAGAAGAGGGAAGGGGAGGAGGAGGAGGAGAACAGCTAAATTAACATTTGATCGCATGCTTCTGAAGGAGGAGGGGGAAATGACACATCAAAATCAACACTTGTGCGCTGTGGAAGGGGGAGAGGAAGGGGATGGAAGATGGGTGGGTGAAGTTGGAAGGGAAGTGGGAGGAGTTTTATAGAAGTTAGAAGATTCTACTGAGTTGTGGAAAAATCCGAGGAGTTTCATACAAATCCTGAGATACTGGGAGAGGTCACTGTAGGGTCAATAGAGGTCACTACTGTTCTACTGATAAGTCAAGACTAATTAGGGAATGACAGTATATATATATATATATATATATATATATATATATATATATATATATATATATATATATATATATATATATATATATACACACAGTGGTACCTCGAGATACGAAATTAATCCGTTCCGAGGCAGGCGGCCTTCGTATAATGAGTTTTTCGTATCTTGGAACACATTTTACATGTAAAATGGCTAATCCGTTCCAAGCCCTCCAAAAACACCCCAGTAAATTTCATAATAAAGCTAAATTGACCTATAAACAATGAAATACTACAACAATTTGGACCATTCAATACCTAAATTAAGAATAAAAATCCAAAACCTGTAAATAAAGTGTATATTAGTGTACAAGAAATATTATTACTGTAACGTAAAATGTGGAAGCTTACCTTTCGAGTGAGGCTATCTCCAATAGTGGCGGCAGAAGAGGAGTAGGACAAACGGCAGATAACGTACGTACACTTAACTTTAAGAAAACACACAAAAAATTTAAGGAAAACTATAAAACTAAAAATCCAAAACCTGTAAATAAAGTGTATATTAGTGTACAAGAAATATTATTACTGTAACGTAAAATGTGGAAGCTTACCTTTCGAGTGAGGCTATCTCCAATAGTGGCGGCAGAGGAGGAGGAGGACAAACGGCAGATAACGTACGTACGTACGTACACTTAACTTTATGAAAACACACACAAAATTTAAGGAAAACTATAAAACTAAAATTTACGAAACACCTTAACAAAACTGTAACACTTAACTTACAAAAATCTAGAAATTACGTAAAAAAAATTTTTTATTTTTTTTTTATTTTCAACTTTTTTTTTACTTTTACGTAGGCCTTTTTTTTTTTTTTTTTTTTTTTTATTTTTTTTTTTTTACAGAATTTCAACTTCATCACCGCTTTCAACGTTCTGTTTTTCATCACTTGGTTCTTCCTTTTTGCTTTCAACTTTCTGTTTTTTATCACTTGGTTCTTCCTTTTTGCTTTCAACTTTGTTTTTTATCACTTGGTTCTTCCTTTTTGCTTTCAACTTTGTTTTTTATCACTTGGTTCTTCCTTTTTGCTTACTCCTGCTAATGCTGAAGGCCTCTTTAAAAAATAACAATCTAAGGAAGATTGCTTCTGCCTACTTTTCACAATGTTCCTGAAACGACTCGGGCAAACGTCATCGAACTGCGCAAGCATACGACCTGTGTGAGCCTTTTCGGGGTGTCTTTTTTCGATAAACGATTGCACTTTATGAAAAGCGCCTAGAATATCCGTAATTTCTGCCGTTGTCATAGGCTCCTCCTCCTCTTCCTCACCACTGCTAGAGAACTCCTCTTGAATGACGTTAAGTTGCATGGCCTCCAACTCCTTCAGGTCATCCGTCGTAAGCTCCTCTTTGTGCTCCTCGAGAAGGTCGTTGATGTCGTCCTCGTCGACGACCAGCCCCATGGACTTGCCGAGTGCAACGATCTCGTCAAGATCTGGTTCCAAAACAGTTTCGGGATCGTCATCTGTTTCTGACTGCAGCACCAGCTTCGCCCATGTCGAATCCCTCGAAGTCTCTGGCGGATACGGCATCAGGCGAAGAGTTTCCCCCGCGAGGAATTCAAGGTTCGCCTAGAAACCTCCTGCCAAGCTAGGTCAATGAGTCGGATGCAAATGACGATGTCGAAATGCTCCTTCCAAAATTGACGCAAGGTGAGGTTTGTGGTATCGGTGATGTCGAAACATCTCTTGAAAAGATGTTTCGTGTACAGCTTCTTAAAGTTCGCTATCACTTGCTGGTCCATGGGCTGGAGGAGAGGGGTGGTGTTGGACGGAAGAAAAAGAATCTTAACGAAGGAATACTCCGCTAGGATATCTTCCTCGAGGCCAGGAGGGTGGGGAGGGGCATTGTCCAACACCAGCAGACATTTCAGGGGGAGGCGCTTCTCTTGCAAAAAACTCTTCACAGTCGGGCCGAAACATAGATTTACCCACTCGGTGAACAAAAGCCTCGTTACCCAGGCTTTTGCATTAGCCCTCCACATCACTGGAAGCTTCTCCTTCAACACTTTGTGGGCCTTGAAGGCTCGAGGAGTCTCGGAGTGATACACCAGTAGGGGCTTCACCTTGCAATCCCCACTGGCATTCGAACAAAGTGCGAGCGTAAGTCTGTCTTTCATAGGCTTATGCCCGGGTAGCTTCTTCTCTTCCTCTGTGATGTATGTCCGACGAGGCATTTTTTTTAAAAAAAAGGCCAGTCTCATCACAGTTGAAGACTTGCTGAGAACTGTAGCCTTCCTTGGTCATCATCTCGTTGAACGTCTTTTTAAAGGCTTCGGCTGCTTTCGTGTCCGAGCTGGCAGCCTCCCCATGACGCACCACCGAATGGATGCCAGTCCCGTTTACGAAATTTCTCAAACCAGCCATGCGAAGCCTTGAACTCTGGGGTTGCGGTTGAAGTCCCTTCCCCTCCCTCGTCTTCCGCCTGCGCAATCAAATCGCCAAAAGTATCACTGGCCTTGCGAGCGATTGCCGTCTCCGTTACTGTATCGCCAGCGATTTCTGTCTTTTATCCAGATGAGGAGCAGCCGTTCCATCTCGTCATGCACATGGCTCCTCTTGCTGGACAAAATAGTGATGCCCTTCGACGGTGTAGTTGCTTTGATGGCATCCTTCTGTTTAAGGATGGTGCCTA
>NC_087200.1:16178516-16191016 GCF_015104395.2 Macrobrachium nipponense | reverse complement strand
AAGTCTTTATGTAAATTGGCGCTTGAACTAGAAACAAAAAATGGAAAGAAGAGAAGTTATAGTGCTGTATATCGTGAGTTGAAAAAATCTGGTATCAAGCCATTTCATGTTATCAGCAAGCTCAACATCACTCAGCAACAGAGAGAAGACCGTGCATGGTTTTGTGGTTCATTTCTTAAAGATTGGGATGAAGCTGACTTTCTCCATGTTTGCTGTCTTGTCAGATGAAATTAACCAGTCAGGAACCCAAATCATAAAAATGACATCATTTGGTCTGCAAAGTTGGATGATATCAGCAATGACGTGAGTATCACCAAGTTGTGAAATTTCCTAAATGTTTGGGAACTTTTCTTTGTTTCACAGCCAAACGGTTAATGTGGATCATCAAAGAAAAAGGACAGTCATGGAAGGGCGAATACTACAGAGAAACTGTGCTTACTAGTGGACTGTTTCCTTTCCTCAAAGATCCTGAAAATGTGTTATCTGTTGAAGAAATTACATTTTTGCATGATAAGGCACCATGTTTCAAGGCTCTTCAGACACAGGAGCTGCTTCGAAACAGTGGTATCGATTTCTTCTCGTTAAGTGAATTTCCAGGTATCTCCCTTGACCTTAATGTGTGTGAAAACATTGGTTGTATCTTAAAGGAGCGTGTTGAAGTGCGCACAGTGAACTATGATGGTATACCAAGCCTTGACGACCAGCGAAGAGAGGTGACCGAAGTGCTCAGGGAAATGGAGTTTGAGTCTCAGCTTTTTTGTGATTTGCCGAAATCATACCCCTCAAGAATGCAGGCTGTGGTACAGGCAAATGGAGGCCACACAAAATATTAAATACTCAGAGAAAAACTTAAATACCAGTTCTGAATTACTTGTGTGTCCACATCAATTTTAGTTTATGCTGTAGAGGGGGGGGGGGTGGTTTCTAATTTCGAAACACCCTGTATATATATATATATATATATATATATATATATATATATATATATATATATATATATATAACCAAGCTCTTAATTACTAGACTTCCTAAAATTTTCTTGATACTCTCATCACAGTAAGCTTACACCCGAGTGGGAATAACCGAAGCAGGTAGGATTCAAACCCAAATGCAAAAAGTTCTCTCAGGACTATTCGATCGTGGGATCAATTCCCTCCTCAGGCTGTGATAACCAATAAGAAGGTGAATTCAGTATGAGAGTGAGTAGTTCTTACATGCTCAACAAGGAGAGACGTAAGTACACACACACACGAGAGTTTTTCTTTCTTCCAAATCCAAAAGGAATAGCAAGTATCAAGAATCAGTAACTAGTAACAGCAGCAGACTTGGCCTAATTGGCAGTTCTTTGATCTTGGTCCTGGAGCGTTTCCCAAAATAAAACGATTGAGTGAGCAGATCTGCGCCCCCTTAATCGAAGCCCATAATGCTCTTCAATCCTGTTGGTGGTCTAAAATATATTGCCATCTCCTCCTCCTCCTCCTGGAGGATGATAAACATAGAAAAAAAGATTCGTTCTAAGTATAGCAAGGATTTCCCCTTCTCCAGCACTGCTAATTCGGCTCTCGCGATAATCGGAGTACTGGCCCCGTGGGTGTTTTTTTTTTTATTTATTTATTTATTTATTTTTTTTGTTTTTTTTTGTCGCGTTTTGAGATGTGGGACGGTGTTGCCTCCATTCTTCGTCTAAAAGACCTTTCAGTTTTAATAGATGAGACACTCAGGAAATTTAGTGAAAAGCTCAGGAAGAGATTGGCTCATAATTGTATGCCAAGAATTAAATTCGAATTTCCATCAGTCTTGGTAATAATAATAGGATTTTAGTTTTCCTCACCAGATACGAAATACCTTGAAACCAGAGGACTGGCAAAGACATATAGGATGATGTTAGTTCATGTGTCAGCTGATAAATAATATAATATTTTGTAATAAGAGACAAATTTCGCAGCAATTCATATCTTCATAGCATGCATATCTTAAATCCTAATTTATATCTGCGTTGGTAATAGGAATTATGTAACCACACAAACATATTACTATATAACTATTTAGTTTGTAACCACAGTCTTCTACATGTTACTCAACTGAGGAAACTTAAGCATTGTGTTTTATGGCGCTTTTCAAATGACAAAATCAGTTTATTTTTCCATAGAAAAAGCTTCGTGTACTATTGGCTCCGATTTGTTTTACCTATAAACCCCATTTATAAGCAAAGAATAATATGGATTACCAGTTGAATTACAGGGTAATCCCATTTTATGCAACAGTTCAACATACAACAGAGTGGAGTAGCAATAATAGAAATTAATCTCTCTCTCTCTCTCTCTCTCTCTCTCTCTCTCTTTCATACGTACGTCCGAATGCATAAAATGAGAGAGATCGTTCTCTCCTTTTAATTTCTTCCGACATATTTTCAAAGTTATATTATGTCCTACACGTAGTGTTAGGTAAGTATTCTTCAACCACACTAACTAAATAAAAACAATTTCATGCCTATTTTTTCATTAATATGCCCATATAGGCCAGAAATCTGGATATGTCTTGTTTGAACAGAAGTTTAATATCAGCGAATACAAGAAATTCCTTTTCTGATATATTTCCAACCAAATTCTTAGAAGCCATTCCATCAAATATTGTGAAATATATCTGCTGCTGTGAATAATGTTAATCTCGGAACTATTTCAGGTTCTTAGAAATGTGATGTACGTTATTGGGTTTTTATTTTGAAAAATGTAAAAAAAATTAGTAAGATTATTTTCTTAATTTTAAAAATTTCCTTTCATTTTGTCGCCAAACTATACATGGAAATCGTTTACTTTAGACCTTTGAATCTATAAAGCGAAAACGCTCTTGTATGCCACACTAAATGTTAATAAACTGTATGACTCTTTGATTGGATTACTCGGAGAATGGTTACTTTCTCCATCTGTCCCTAGGGAATAATTAGGATCACAATTCCCTAAGGTACAATTCCATTTTCTTTTCCGAAGGTAGATGCTGCATTAGTAATTGTTTTTCTAGTGTCTAGTTTATGAGAAGATGGTTTGTTAACTATTTCCCGAGAAGCTCAAGGCTGTCATGGTTCCATTGCTGGCTACAGATCATGTAAGAGTTTTTAATGTTTTATCAGTGATAAATGTACGACGGTTAAAATGTATACTGAATATTTCATGATATATACTTTTGAGTAAATAATTGAGTAAATAATTCTAAAGTTACGACTGACCTCAATCAACCTGTTGAAAGTTTTAGGACCCACAAAATATTCCAGAGCAAAATACAAACGCAATTGTAAGCCTTAATCCAAAAAGTATTACGACTCTGCGACGTGAAGGGCTGACAATTTACTAAACGAAACGAAAAAAAAACAAGGCAGCTGAAATAGGCCTAAAGAGCCTCCTTTGTCAGAATTAGGGTCTTTATCCCCAGATCTCAAGGTAGAGCTAAACGATCCCACAGGGGGGAAACTATAGGCCATATACCATAGCTAAATGCTCCTTCCCAAGAGGACCTTGGTTCTGACGTAATTGATATTTAATGGCCTTTCGCCAACGATGTGTGAGAGCTTTTATTTATATACGTATTTTTTCACAGCTTCCATGTATATATTTTCTCGCAGGTAAGACGATGGGTGTTCTCAGTGTTTAAGAATATTATGTTAATCTCCGTGGTAACCGCATCCAAGGATGTTCTATTTTTTGTATTTCGAAACCCGTGTTTAATTTTTTACGTAGAAAGACATTTTAATAAAGCTTTGCGTAGAATGATATTTTTCAAAACAATGGTTTTCCTGTCCACGCACTTCACAGGGCTGGCCGTGGTGTAAGATTTTATTTTGGGAAATTCTGGGGGAGCTGGCTCTAATGTAAAAATGACTTTTTTTTTGGAAATGACAACGGACTAAAGGTGGTCTACCATTTCTGAACAGAAAAAGTTAAAAATATGAACCTTAAGCAAGTCTCGATAACTTACTTTCAAAACGATTGAAGGTAAACATATTATGTCCACTTATTTATACAATTCACTAAGGGAATCAGAAGAATATAATTACAGTTCTCACTGGCTCCGTGGCACTGTATAACTAATGTCGATTCACATAAGGTAGATTCTTGTGCCTAAGAGACGTTTGTTTGGCGGCCTCTGATTGGCTGGTACCGGGAGGTAGGCCGCTCACTCAGTGTGTCATTATTTTCGTTTGTAGCTTAGAAAACTAAGAATATGCTTATATTTCTTCAATTTTCTTACGTTTTGCAAAAGATAGGAAAGTTTTGGTCTTACCAAAGGATTCGGTATTAAATGTACAACTAATTAATCTTTTCCTGAAGTCAATAAGATAAAACACAAAAAATTTACAACGAGTAAAAGTTAAGAGAGAAACATTTCATTCTTTATACCTGTTTTTATTTATCATCGGATTTTGCATAATTTATGCGATCTAGAGAAAATAAATTTCGTGATTTTAAACAATAAAATCACCCTGAGTACGCTGGTGCTTTCATATTTTAGATGCGTGAAATATGTAAAGAGAAAATGAAGAATATGTCTAAAAATGTTGCATCTATACTTGACTCAGCCTGAAAGGAAGTCAATCTTTCTTAATTCTTTGTTGTTTATTACTTCACTGAGATTATCAATTTATATTTCTTCCGTTTGAAAATATATAAATATATTCATAAAATAAAATTAGAAACAATATTCAGAAACAACCCGGCTAAAAGCTTAGGCTGAGTTGAAGAGTGCGAAGTCTGTCCACAGAGTTCAACTTCTTTGCTGGACTGAATTCCCCACGGGCCGCCGAGATCTGAGCTAACGATACCAGATGCATCCATCTGATTAATATTATTTTTTTCCTTATCAGATATTTCCAGACATATATGATATAGGATAGAAAATGGGAATTCTGTATATTTAATTACAGAATATGTAATGATATAATATGCAAAATATTGTCGAAACTGCAACCACTATATCGCTAATTGGCAACTCGTATCTCTTGCTGAGACGAACACGCAACGTTCGCCTTGCAGCTCCCATTCTCTCGGCAATACCGTCAAACTTGAATCATTGACGGATGCAACATAATAAGACATATTCTTCATTTTCTGTACACATATTACACGCATCTAAAATCTGAAAGCACCAGCGTATTCAGGGTGATTTTATTGTAGGAAAATACAAGTTTTATTTCATCTTGATCGCGTTAATGATGCAAAATCCGATGAAAAGTAAAAACAGGTATAAAGAATTAAAGGCTACCCTCTTCAATTTATTCGTAGTAATTCCTTTATGTTTTATCTTATTGATTTCAGGTACAGATGACTTAGTGCACAATTAATACCGAATCCTATGGTATGACCTAATCTTTCCTATCTTGAGCAAAGCGTGAGATAATTGAAGAAATATAAACATATTTCTTGTTTTCTAAGCCACAGACGAAAATAATGACACTGAGCAAGCGCCCTACCTCCCGTTATCAGCCAATCAGAAGCCGCCAAACAAACGTCTCGTAGGCACAAGAATCTACCTTAAATGAATCTACTATAATGAATATTATCTACAATATCAAGAACAAATATGTCACTGGAATACAAGCAAAAAACACTAAATCTGGTGAGTACACATGCTGCTTGGGAAAAGGATAGAACTCTTAGTAATAATAAATATACACACAAGGTGGAGCACTGTAAGCAAGGATTGCTCCCTTTGAAATCTCAGGAATTCTGTCCCAAGAATGGTACTGGCAGAAAATGTTGAGTGGCATTTTTGAACTGCAGAAGAAGACACAACTGGAGGGAAGTCTACACGAATCTGCAAAGTAGGTAACAATGTAACGCAGAGACTAACAACTGGAAAACTTACGTAATTGATCAATGCTCAAACGAAACCATGCCACCAAATACAGATGTAACAAATATTGAATGAAATGCCAATATAACGAAATTACTGTAAGCATGACCAACAGAGATCTAATAACACTTCCACTGTGAAATTCACAAAACTCACAATTACACAATCAAATATCACAGAGTCTCTGAAGGAGAAGGGGTAATAGGATCATGGGAATAGGAGAGCAGATTGGAACAAGGAATGAGTGCAAGGAATAGTAGGTGAAGGCCGACTAATCAACTCCCAATTCAATTACATTGTCCGTGGACGAGACATGGTAGAGTTGAGCCAGGGCGTCAGCGGAAGGACTTCGTCGCTTGTAATTCTTCGCCTGGGAGCAAATGGAAGAGGAACCCTCAGCAGGCAATTCTCAGGTACTTCAAAGGTGTCAGATTCCAAGTGGGATGCCGGGGTCGGACATCAAGACAGAGTCCGGATTCCAGATGGTGGAGTAGA
Organism: Macrobrachium nipponense; assembly: GCF_015104395.2. NCBI lineage: Eukaryota > Metazoa > Arthropoda > Malacostraca > Decapoda > Palaemonidae > Macrobrachium > Macrobrachium nipponense. The sequence goes on along the minus strand of NC_087200.1, from coordinate 16,184,677 downwards.
AGAGGAACTAGCTGTAGATCTTTCCCCAATACTTCAGCATAATGGACTGGGCTACCACATAATTGGACTTGGGCGTGATACCGCTTCGTCGGGCTACCTGCAGCAATAACTGACTAGGGCGAAATGCGATTTGATAGGGCATACCTTCGGTCCTTTGGTCTCTGCCGCTAATCTCAGCAGGTACATAAAAAAATAATCGAAACGCTTGTAGAGAAGGGTATGGAGGAAAGAGTACAAATAGGTTATCATTGAGTTTGAGAGGGTATGGCTTGGGGGGCGGAGCTACAGGTGCGAAGCACTGCGATAAGAAGGATAGGGTGTGAATTATAACGAATTTTAAGGCTGATCCCTTCAAATGACACTCGTGAAATTTGACTGGGGACTTTGCACAATGGCGGCGAGGTCCCATATGTCTGCGACCTTCCTCGAAATTGTAAGTTGTTATCGGCTTAAGGTCATTCATTGTCTTCATTGGTTATGGAATGGCGATGGGTAACAAATCAAAATTGACAGGACATTAAAATGACATCTTCATGTTTTCGTCTTTGGGACATCGTTAAGGAACAATAGGGATAAACGATGAGTCAAAATATCTCACAATTCACAACATCATCTTTTGCGGTTACTCTATTTTCTTCCAAAATTGATTCCTCTATTTCCCCACCTTTCTTTCAATTTCCCTCGTGTGTAGAAAGAGAAAAAAGTATGAAACAAGTGTCTGGTAGATGCTTGTCACTATATATATATATATATATATATATATATATATATATATATATATATATATATATATATATATATATAGATAGATAGATAGATAGATATATATATTATATGTGTGTGGCTTGGTGCGTGTCTGTGTATTACCAAAAAAAAATCATTTGTTTTTAAATGTACAACGACCAAGCATGAACTGACCTAACCAATAAGAGATACAAGTGTCCCTTAAGACATGTCCCCCTCCCCACGCCCCTGAACACCACCCCAGCTCCGTTCCCTCCGTCTCTCTTAATCGTTTAAGCGAAGATGTGTGAGGTTTTTCATGAGCAACGGCAAGAATGAAAGAAAAGAATACCGATATGATGGCTTAAGTACTCGCGACATGAATCCCATTTATACGGATCTTCTCAATTCCGTGGCTGGGCTCCATCTAGGCCAATAGACCGTGGGCTCCATGCCTCACATAACGGAATTATTTTGGGCAAATGTTTAAATCGTATGAGGAACAAAGGACTTGGGAAGGCTTCTGTTAGCCTGTTGTTGTTGGTCTTTTGGTCTCCTCAAAATGAAGTGGAAGGAAGCAGAAAGCATTCTTCCCCTAACGACCAATCACGGTCTTCGTGTTTGTAGCCTTGGGAACTTGTTTTTTTTTTTTTTTTTTTTTTTTTTTTTTTTTTTTTTTTTTTTTTTGCTCAGCTATCCTGCACCGCGCTTTGTTATGTTTTCTCTGGACATAGTGAGACGCGTCTTTCTTTTCATGTGTGTGAACTTTGCTCTTTTCATAATCTCGATAAATTGATTACAGGAGAAACCTAGCAGTTTTGCAACAATAATAATTTAACGGACGAAATTTTCCACACTTCCTGATACAAAGTATCAAACATTAGTGCTTTTCATAATGAAGTGGGAATATTTTCATTTCCTCAGGGGGCTTATTCTTGTTCAGTTATCTTTGGTAAAACAACTTACGTCGATTAAAAAATCGAAAAGAGAGAGAATAGATAAATCAAAATTCTTCGTACACGTCAAACAGCAGACCTTTTTACAATGCATAAAATATTACTCCTTGTAATATGTTCCTGAGCTCCGAAACGTGCCCTTCTTGCTTTTTGGGAATCAAGAGAACAGAGAATGTCATATTTATTAGGTTCATAAAGGAATTTGACCTATAGGGTGTTAGATTTACCGCTGGGATCCTGAAAATCAACAAATTCTCTCTTACATAAATATTAGTCACAAGAATAGAACGGTAATGTAAATTTAAATTTATGAATTAAGACTAACATTCAATAATACTTCCTTCAGAATTTTTTGCTTGAGTAATGTTTTGAATATCATTCCAATCTTACCTTTGGAGATTACGACTCATTACACTTATGTCTCTGTTTATTAAACTAAATACATAGTTATGTTGTTGCTTTTAAAACTACATGCCTTTTTATAGCAAGAATATGTAAATTTATCTCTGTTAGGGTATCTAAAAATCACACATTCCTTCGTATCCATTTTTCCTTTAGTTCGATAGATTTTTTTTAACCCCACAAACTCTTAAAATTATTTATTTGGAAATACAAGACTCTCATACAATTTCTGTTCGTAAACCACTATTAAATTCATGACTCTGTATCAGTGATGCTGTCAGACCGTAATTAATCAGCCAGCTGCACTTGAATACGCGGTGGTCTTTTTGCAGTTTAAGCCAAATCGACTTTAGAACAAGGATTATAAATTCATACTCCTGTCCCTCTCTCATTTGGATAGAGGAACACCACTAAATCTCCAAATGTAACCCGCTTTTTAAAAAATGTATTTATAATTGAAATTGGGAACAAATATTTTTGTTCCAGAGGTTTTTATTTATCGGAAAACTCGTTAGCAAACATATTTTTTCGTTCAGCGTTCTGGGTGACTGAGCAGTCGGTTTATTTACCCCCGCTGTTCAAAAAAAAAAAAAAAAAAAAGAAAAGGAAAAAAAGACACTAGCTCAAATGCCGTTTTGGGATTTTTGCTGGAATTTGTAAAATGTTCAGCTGCCATAAAAACATGTTCTCCAAACGCCCACTCGGGCATTCGTTGTAGAATTCAAAACAGATATTATGTATGATGAACATACACTAAATCAAAGAAATCCATGGAGCGTTTGATGCTTTTTGGTATGTTTGTAAAACGTGATTCTATATCTAGACTATCCGCGCATAGGTCTGAAGTTGAGCCAAGAGGCTTTCTTTAAACTGTTCTGAGTTTCTCAACGAGTAATTGTCAACCAAGAATTTAGCGAAGTTCTGGTTGGGTGTTTCGTAAGAAGGTAGAATAGGTCGTATAGAAACACTTTTTATGTAGTACCTTCGGTGGTCCATATAAAACCACACTAGATTCACCTGTACTCATTAATGATAGGTAAACTTCAGTGGAAATTACTTTTTGGTTACAAACAAACCGAGACACTATGGTATCACGTGGACCTTCAACAACTTGGGTATAAATTTTTACAGGTACAGGACTTATTCCTCAACCTCGAACTGGCCTGACTCACAAAGAAATTTAATTTTTTAAAATTTTTTCTCTGGTAATTATATCACTCCCAGACTTCTATAAATCGGTAAGTTTCTCAGTAATAAAATCCAACCGAAAATGAGGTCTCCAACAGTCTCGTAAATGGCCTTTTTTCGGGGCTTCCTTTTATTCATGATGATTCCTTCAGTACCGGAATTAATTCATTAATAGGACAGTATTGTCCTGCAAGTTTCTCAGTATAAGATCCAGCCGAAAATAAGGTCTCAAAGTCTCAAAAATGCCCATTTTTTCGGGGCTTCCATGTATTTATGATGATTCCTTCATTACCGGAATTAATTCATCAATAGGACACCACTGTCCTCATATAAAGCAACCTTATTCCCACCAAGCCTCTTACCATAGGTTCCCTTTTTAATTATAAGGATAGATTGGAGCCTCTGATGACATCGAATGCGGTGGTATTTAATTTTATTTTCCCTTTGCCCCTGATGTAGTTAGGGGAAATATGTCGGTGCCTTTAGGAGGTTACTAAAAGATCGCATCATTTGCGACAGAGGCGTTAGGTATCGTACTGGGGTGCAGTGGTTTGTCTAGTCCGGAATTTTCCAGTGTTCCAGAGCATGCTACAAAATGCGGAATATACATATCAAATAGAGTCAATTTAAAATTGTCAGCTGGCAATGCTCGAGTCTTTGGATAACAATGGTAGTCCCGAAGTTAAACAATCAACGCCTTTACCCCTCTTGTTGTAGCATAAGTGTACCCTGGGCTTATAACGTTTCTCCAGTTCTTTCAGCTACGATGGTAATAGTGCCTCTCTCCTGCCCTTTTGAACTGAACATTTTGTAATTGTTTTTGCATAAACTGAAAGAAGAATCGTTTATTTTCCTATTTAGGGGAGTTTCCATAGAATCCAATATAACTTTTAATATTTGATATTGAGATGAGCGAAGACCATCCTTCATAAATTGGACGAAGTCGAATGCAATGAATTCTTGAAGTGATTCTGAGGATTCTGGTATTGGCATCTTCAGACAATTAACTCATTCTTTAGTTGAGCTGGAATGTCAGCCTTCTGAAGGAGTTTCCCCCTTCTCCAGCTGGCTGCAAACCACCACAGTCAACTAACTGCCATGTCCATTATTCACAGTTTAGATCCACGAAAGCACAGCGGGATTTCACGAACATTTCTTTTAAATTTCTCCGACTCACTCGGGGATCCAACTTGGGGTCTTCGTTATCTCACTGAATTTCTTGTTCGTTGGAGTATTCGACTGCAAAGGAGTAGATGTAGAAAAAAAAAGAATATATATATATATATATATATATATATATATATATATATATATATATATATATATATATATATATATAATATATATATATATATTGAGATGATTTTAGCTGGGGAGTGCAGAATTGTTGGGGGATAAAAAAAAAATGTCCTTCTTTTCTAGAGCCAGTTTCTTTTTTCGAGTTACATATAGTGTGGGAAAACTGATGAGAGAATAAATGATTTACTTTCAATTCAGCTGTGTTTTTGTACGCGTGTATTGCTTGTGCATATTACAGCTACATTTGTCCTGCATTAATCTGGCTGATAAAATGTATAAGAACAACGCGGAAAATGTATGAGAGAGAGAGAGAGAGAGTGTGTGTGTTTGTCTGTGTGTGTGAGGTGGGAGAGAGGAGTATGGCACTTAAAAAAAACCTTTTGGAATATACACCCTCAAATATACACTTCATACTATAATTTACTCGTCGCAGTTAAGTATTTAAATGTGGAAATTTAAGGTCGAAAAATTATGGGCGAAAATAATACCAGTGAATTTTATTCACATATGAATTTAATCTCTCTATATCTGAAGCAAGGGACATCACATTCACTGCGGGAGAATTATATTGTAAAAAAAATATGATTCACCTAAAAAAGGGTTATTACTGTAGACTACAAAAGCACATATTTTAGAGAATTTCCATTTATGTTGTTATTGAATCCTTGAACTTCTGGTCTTATTTGTCTTTCTTGTAGTCTGTATTGCTTTATTCTTTGTGGGATATTCGACGAAATAACTATTTTTAGAGGATAATAATCCTGACATATTTAGTGAATAGAGAAACTACGGCGTCAGATTAGAAATGTGACTACTTCTATTTGTAAGAATTCAAGCTATTATTTGTACGTTTCACTCTATAATGACTTGAGTCTTTACTTATTTCTTCAGTTACAAAGTAAAATATATACCAGACCATCCATCACATGAAGATATTGAATACATATTAAAATATTAATACAAAAAACGTATTTTTATTAACTTACATATTGCGAAAGCCTTTTGATTCTAGATGCTGCCAAAAAAAATTAAGATATTTTGGAAGACATCTTTTAAAATTATCGTTTTTATTCAGTGGCCTTCTTGTAGACTGCCCAGAAAGAAACGCATCACTCCTTGAAAGGAAAGTCTGTGAATATCAGAGAATACAATTACTGCCTTGTTTTGACCCAACTGACAACTCATAATTCCTGGACTAAATATAGCGAGGAATTCTCGTCATCGTTATCATTTGCTTCCAGTGAAAACAGGAACAAGAAAACGTGTCACTTTTCTTGATGGAATCTTTCTTCTCTCCTCACGTGACCTAATTTAACTGGGAGGGTGACAAAGCTCAGTCTCCAGGGTTCATTTATGATGGAAAGTTTCTGAAGAAGAAAACAGACAGAAATTTGTCATCTTAGGCTAAGTTAAAAAAACTGCAACAAAAGGCTTTGGACGGAGAAAAAGTGGAACATTATTTTACACAACTAACTTTTTGCACCATCAGTAAGGAATATCATGTCACCAAATTGATAAAATCTTATTATTGAATGATTTTGTATTTTATTATAATTTCTACGGTGTGATAGTAGTGAAGGTAGAGAAAACATA
>NC_087200.1:16103516-16176016 GCF_015104395.2 Macrobrachium nipponense | reverse complement strand
ACACACACACACACACACACATATATATATATATATATTATATATATATATATAAATCATATATAATAAACTATATATTATATAAATGTACATTTTAAGGAAGGTTTAGTTTTGTCATACAATAGTCACCTGTTTAACTAGCCTGTTGTGAGAACCATATTTTCTTGATTCAATAAATAATACCTATACGAATAAACTATCCGGAGATGAACTCAATTCACAATAGACTTGAGTAAGTTTTTACTCTATAAATATTCGATCTTCGATTACTGGCATTTATGCAAGCTTAAGCCCCGTCCACACGGTCGAACTTTGCCCAACAGACTTTGTTCTATGTGACGTCAGAAGCGGAGAAACTGTGGATAAGGTTATGACTTTTCCCGTTTCTGACGTTCCCAGTCTGACGTCACATCGAACAGAGTCTATCGGGCAAAGTTCCACACCGTTTCTGATGTCACGTCGAATAAAGTCCGTCGGGTAAAGTTCGACAGTCTGGGCGCGGCTTTAGTTTTACCGGCTTAAGAAACATTTTGATATATTTTGAAATAGTTATAGGCCAATGGTTACGGTCAAATAAAAGCCTTCCACTTTTTCTTGTGACGTTGCAAGAAGGATGCGAAGTCGATGATGTCCAGAACCTTCCTATAACTCTGTGATGATTTCAAGAAAGTAGGAAATTAAACCTTCCGATATGATTTGCTGACTTGAAGGAGAAGAAAGCTTTTAAAACTTTATATTTTATCTCCTTCCTTTTTTTTTTTTTTTTTTTTTTTTTTTTTTTAGTTTCCTTCGTGGGACTTATTCTTATTAGATATCATTACGTGCGTAAATGACTTTTATCATTCTTCTTTTACTTTCGATGGAAGTAAAATACCCTGTTGTTCTTAAGAACCAATATTGAATACTTCTATATTTTATTTCTGCATCTATCCGGTCTATTATGTACACTGGGAATCAGTTATTTCATAAATGATAAAGAGAGTAATACAACGAGTGGCACTTCATTTCAAAAGTTAAACAGAATGAAAGGAAATCAAAATGTTGAAGGAAATTAATTTTTCTGTATTACAATTCAGATTCAGATTGTCCACACTTTGATTAGCAGCTAATTAACGCTGTGTATTCGCACACACACCATTATTATGGACAAGGAAATCATGGAACAATTCGTTTGCTCAAGGGGGGTTACGAAATGACTACATTATTCATTTAGTCATATTATGAAGTCCATAGACATTAAAAGATTCCCCACCGAGATATGGGTCCCATTTTAGATGAGGTAATTAAACTTTAAATGAAAGAAGGAAATTAATAATGATGTGAGGGAGCTCCTACAGAGAAGAGGATTCTGACGATTAAATGTTGATGAACTTTGAGACAAGGTATTAGTCAGTACAGAGTGTGTGTGTGTGTGTGTGTGTGTGTGAGAGAGAGAGATCGAGAGAGAGAGAGAGAGAGATAGATAGAGAGAGAGAGAGAGGGGGGTAATTTTGTATTAGAGAGCGATGTCACTATTGTTTTCACGCGGTGCAATGTAGGCATGACTTAAGGTTCTTTGCAGCGTCCCTTCGGCCCCTAGCTGCAGCTACTTTCCTCCTTTTTACTGTACCTCCTTTCATATTAACCTGCTTCCATCTTACTTTCCACCCTTTCCTAACAGTTGATTCGCGTTGCAACTGCGAGGCTATCCTCCTTTTAACACCTTTCAAACTTTTTCACTGTCATTTAACGTTTCGTTGCTGAATGGCCTTAGTTGCCCAAGTGCTTGACGTTATGGCAAAAACCTATAAAGCAATCAATTATTATTATTATTATTATTATTATTATTATTATTATTATTATTATTATTATTCTAGATGATATAAGACAGGAAAAGTTTGTTATGGAAGGTTGTTTGTTAACCCAATTCTTTCCGAAGCGACGAAGTTATTCTACACACACACACACACACACCCAAGTACTTCCGCTTTTTAAATGATTATGATGAGTAAAGGCCCAAGTATACCTATTACGCAAAATTTCCAAGTACCCATTTCAAGTACCTCGTAAAATTATCGTGCATGTCATCGTAACATTATATATATATAGTATATATATATATATATATATATATATATATATATATATATATATATATATATATATATATATATATATATATATATATAATATATAAACTCATTTACGTCCTCGTGAGAGCGCATACTCATTTCGGCTGAATTATATTATCCTAATAATTCCAGATAAAGAGAGTAAATATACACTGGTTCGAGTCCTTCGTTCATTTGCGTAGTGATCTGATTGGTAAAATTTAAAAAATATAAAACAAGAACCATATTTGCGTTTGCTTCAGTATGCCTGGGCGAGCCTGTAATGAACTATAGTAGATTCACATCACCCGTGCACATGATGTCTTGTGCAGTCCCTTATGACGCTCCTGATTGGCTGTTGATAAGCCAATCACAGGGCTGGAACCTCTCAGTCTCGCTAGAGAGTTCTCATAAGTGGGATGTATGTTCCACCTCTCAAGAGAGGTGGAACATACATCCTGCCAATGTGAACTCTCTCGAGGGACAGTTTCCAGCCCTGTGATTGCCTTATCAACAGCCAACCAGGAGCGTCGTAAGGGACTGGCCTAGACATCAGATGCACGGGTGATGTGAATCGACTATAGTGTCAAGTATGGCCCTAAACCCTCATTCCATCAGATGTTGCGGTGATGTGGATTTCCCTGTATTGAAGAACGAGAGAAGGCCGACCATTTCGAAACCGGGACATTCCCTAGAAAGCTAACTTTTAGTGCGAGCGTAGGGAAGTCGTTTCTCGTAATGAGTTTGTGTAGTAGTAATTGGCAATTATCATTCATGAATGCGCTCGACGCAACTTCTCGCCTACTTCGCTAGTTCGAAAAACTTTTCTAGACACCGTGGTTCTAAACTCTCTCTCTCTCTCTTTCTTTCTGTTTGTGTTTTGTATGTGTTTGTGTGTCTTATTAACATATTCATAAACTCCTTTAACAATGAAAATGAACTTCATAGAACTTCTCATTTTTTCATCCCGACGAAATGAATCTTTGGCACGCGGTGTTCACCAACACTTGGCTTGGCGTCGTTTCTTCGCCAACGGAGCTGGGAGGAAGTTATCTTACGCACAAATGGATAGAATTGAATGCTGAGGGTGGAAAACTTAAGAGGATGTCGATAAAAAAAAAAAAGTGACATGACCTTCAAATGAGACCTACAAGTCAGTATACCAGACACTGCTAGCAGAATTGATAGTGACATCATTCCCTTCGCCCACAATATACTTTAACTGTAGTTACACGAGTTGCGGGAATTTATATGTTGTAAAATGTTCTGACGTCGTCACCGTCCTGTTTATTTCATCAATCGTTTCTCAGTGTCGGAGCGAGGACAGGGTTGTATTGAAGTGGGAGACAGAAAAAGAGAGAGAGAGAGAGAGAAGAAAAAAAACTACTTTTTGGAGCTTTCTTCGCTTTCCTATGCTTCTTCTTATCATCATTATCAATTTCTGTCCATTTATCACCAGGCTATTATTTCTAGTTTCAAGTTTTGTACTTCATGTTATATTAAAATTCACCCTCATCACTACCGACAACAAATTTGTTTTCGTCCTTTTTTTATCGCTCTCTCTCTCTCTCTCTCTCTCTCTCTCTCTCTCTCTTTATATATATATATATATATATATATATATATATATATATATAGATATATATATATATATATATATATGTATATATATATATGTATGTGTATATATATATATATATATATATATATATATATATATATATATATATATAATATATATATATATACATATATATACGTATATATATATATATATATATATATATATATATATATATATATATATATATATATATATATATATATATATATATAGATCTATATACTATATATATATATATATATATATATATATATAATATATATATATATATATATATATATATATATATATATACGTACATGTTATTTTTAATTGGGCGTCATAAAAGCACTCCGACTCCCGAAATAGAAATTATAAATTTAAAAGTTTTAAAACATCCTACCTTTTACAGTTAAATTTTTTGAAATTCGTTTTTGAAACCCTTTTTTTTCCATGTGTTTTTTTTTCTTCTTTGTAGTCGGTTTGCTAAGTCTCCTTACAGACTGTGCAAGCGTGCATCTAATGAACGAAAATTTGCTGTATATTCCGTCTCTGTCTTCAGTATGAAACTACAATAATTTTACATATCGGTTTTCTCGATATTTTCCAGAGGCCACGTCATACTATGTCTGTGAAGAAAACCAGAATAAGTCTGGGCAGACGTCAAGGGGAACAGTTTGCGATATGGAGTCGTCTTGACGCTCGGTCGATAGGTTAGTCCAGTCAGTCAGTTTCGCTCTGTTGCTGCTCTGGCCCTCTGTAGTTTTCTTTGACTGACATTGTGTCAGTCCTATCGCTTGGGTATATTCACTTAGCATGGTTAACATTGACCGTTCAGGTTATTCTTTTACTTATACTAGACGAGAAGCCTTAGTAACATTATGTATTCCAAAGTTTATTCAATTATTTTGAACTTTGTTTTTCACAATTCTGATTCTTAACTCTCCTCTGCTATCCCGTCGCACTTGATGACGATCTCAGCAGAAAGAGACTATGTCTGCTTGACACATCCTTTAATATTAAAGCATTCCGGGTTATCATCTTAACCTAAAGAACAAAAGAGGGACAAAAAGTCTCCGAATGTAGGACATATTTCAAGTGTATGTATGGAATAGTTATAGGTTGTGATAGTAATCTTCATCATTGATGCAGATAATTATGACTGAGGTGACCACCCAAATGATGATGGTGATTCATATCAGTGACATTGGTATCATATTGTGAACCATAAGAGTTCATCGTCTTCAAAAGTATATTTAATAGTATACAGTCTGGCTATCCTAAGTATTTATACTAAATATGTTGTTAAATGGTAATACCTTTAAAAAAAATCACTAACCCCATTGCGAGAAAACTACAATATCAGTCATGAGTTGTATCCATATGTCCCCCATCCACATTGTTGAACAAGTTCATTTATTTTGTTATTTAGATGTTTCGAAAATTATTTACTTATTGTGTTCTGGCTGGAACAGTAGGGACTTTGCTTCATGTTAAAATGCCTCGATTTCAATCAACACTAAAAGAATTAGGCAACGATTTACATTTAAACCATTTTCATCACTCGACTTCAAAAACAATCTAGAATATTTTTGAACCAATCTGCTGTAATGGGAGTTTTATGCAAAGCGGGAGTGCTCACTTTTCCCCTCTGTTTGTTCAATGTTCTTTTTGAGCCTCATTGATTGAATATTGAACCGAGACATTTTTTCTTTAGTTGTTCCCAAAGCCGTGACTTCAGTTCGTTCTTAAGATAAATTGAACTAAAATTTTAATCTGTCTTCCTTATCTCTCTCTAATTTCATTGTATTAACATATATCAACGCCCGATGTTACTTTCCAAAAATGGGAACAGTTAAATAATTCGTGACAAATTAAATTAAGTTACTTTTCTGTTGTGCTGGGGGAAAGCATTGCTTGTGCTTTTAGTCAAACAGAGACCTTGTAATTATTGTTCTCAATCCTTGGCTTGTGCCATAGTCTCTTTTCAATTCTCCTGCATTCATTGTAGTTTATTTTCATTTTCCGAAGTTGTCAACAAAAGGCTGATTAGTCCAATAATTCAGTATTCATTCTCATTTATCCATTTGTATTTCGTCATCTTCAATCTTTATTGATAATTATTGTTAAAGTAATTTCACGTATTCAGATTTAAGATTCCCTACCCTTCATATTCCTCTCTCCCGTTTTTAGACAAAAAGAGGAACAACTGAATTTTCCTGGGCTTTTTCGCTCGACCTACATCGATAGGATTATAATCATTGGACATGGGAGCGATAATCACTTATGCGTTATAAGTGACCAATGATAAGTTTCAAGAGATAGAAATTTGGGGGCACTGACTCTTTCTGTGTCTTACTGGCTGGCCAGGTTACTTTGCGTCAGAAACATTTCTTTCAAATGCGGTGTTATGTGCATTGAATGTCTTTTTCCTTTTAATGTTTGCACTAAAGCGTTCCTTACAAGATAGGTATAAGAATGCATGTATCCAACATATTCTTCCACGCGGTCAGTCTGTAAATATTATTCTGCTAACTGCTAATTGCTTAGAAATAATCTTACTGCAAATGAACAAGATCTAAATATTGCAAAGTAGGAAGGTTATCATATTCAAAGCCTCTACCGAAGGCGTTGACAAGTCTTAGCAAAGGTTATTAAAAGGCAAATTCGTTCCTTGCGTATACTGGTCTCATTCCTTGTTCCTGAGGTTTTGCCTTTTCTTTAATAGTATTTTACTCCCTCGTTCCTGTTTTTTTTATTAACAATGTTAAAAGCTGGACAAAATCTTTTATCGGAGAAGTCATTGTTAAAGGCTTCCCATTACAACTGTATATACATTTTACCTATAACGAGATATTGTCTTTAATCAGTCTTGTCTTCGAAAAACTTCTCGTGTGAAAGATAGAAAGTTCAGTCTTCCCATTGTCTCTCCTTAATTAAGGAGAGGGAATTATATATCACACGGTAAAATATACCCAGATTTCTTAATTAGTTGTATATTTTAGAAGACGACACGTCTTCGATTGAAGTAACAGAAGAGACAAACATAAATGCTTTGAAGAGTATAGTGGTTATAACAGTTACATACGTATCTGGTAAAAGGTGACTGACAGTTTCTCTAGTGTATGTTATGAATTGTTATTCTATTCAACGTTTTTTATGCAAAAAAGAGGAAGTTGAATATTTGTTGGCACATTTATGCCCCACAAACAGCAATTACCTTTTATAAATCCCGAGAAATAAATGAAATTTTCTTTGTATTTCCATACATTCGGCTCGTTTACACAGTCGCTCATTGATAAATGTCACTTGGTATTTAAAACCTAGCTTTTATATCCCATCGCTAGTTCGAGAGTGTAGAAAAACTAGCTTTTATATGCCATAGCTAGTTCAAGTGTAAGAAAACCTAGCTTTTAGTAGCCATTGCTAGTTCTGTAGTGTAAGTCGATAAGATGAGTTCACTTTAGCCAGGCGTAATTTGATATTAAAAAAAATGCGGACATGTACAAAATGCTTTTATTAAGAATTTCTGATCAAAGAGGCATTGAAGTGAGTCCTTTACTAAATAGCCTACAATTAACCTCCACACAATATTATGTCTCATTTATATTTTCCTTCCGCTGCCTGAAGTACTCCGATATGCATAATTTAACTGAACTAGCTCCAAAATTTTCCTTACTCGCATAAAATATTGAAAGAATAAACCATATAAGACTCGGAGGTTGAACTGTAACGAGACATTATTCACAAGCGTAATTGTTATGTAAACACCTTTAAAATATTGGTGCTGAAAAGAGGTCAACGCTTCACTGGATGTTTTGCGGCGCAAGACGTTTTTCCGCTAACTTGAAAAACGCGTAAACTTGTCCTTGAATTCTGTCTTTTCCTGGGCGATGACAGGTTCTTGGGAAAATGGTGATATTTCACAAGAAGTGCACGTAAACCAAATGGCGGAGTCAACTCTCCTCGCGACAAACATAAATAAATAAGTAAATGAATGTAGTTGTATGGATATTACTGATTGGGGCCGCTTTCTGAGAGCGAAGTAATTTATGGTAAAATATAACTAATGTGCAAGAAACTGTAGGCTATAAAAACTCAGTGGCACAATATACTATCCTCCGAAAAAAAAAAAAATAAATAAATAAAAACACTAAATATTTCTTCTTAAAGACCGAAGTTATATTCCCCGCTCAGCCAACGCGGAATCAGAGGAACTTATTTCTGGTGATAGAAATCCATTTCTCGATATAATGTGGTTCGGATCCCACAATAAGTTGTAGGTGCCGTTGCTAGGTGACCAATTGGTAAAAATATCTAATCCTTCGGGCCAGCCCTAGGAGAGCTGTTTATCAGCTCAGTGGTCTGGTAAAACTAAGATATACTTAACTTTTTTCTTCTTAAAGAAGCAATAAACTCGTGATAAACAAAAAAAGGAAGGTCAGGAACCTCGATAAAAAGAGGGGGTCGTTTTGGCGCCAAGGTAAACAGCTTCCTTAGGGATAGGTCTAAAAACAAGGTAGGAAAAAAAATCGAGGAGAAATATGTGGCCATTTTCGTTACTTTACTTAGGTTACCTACCTCTCCTCACGACTCTACAAGAAATATACGGTCGTGAAATGGGACCCTAATTTATATACGACATAATGGTTGTTTTTTTCGTTGTTGTAGGATAAATAACGATAATAAGTGCTCGTATCTTTGATAGTAAGGGTTGTAAGAACTCGATATCAGAATTGTTGTCTTAACATTATAAAGTTGGAAATTCGTAACCTTTTAAAAGCGATGCAGTGAGGTTCCCAGCACTACAACGCTTTCATGTATATCTCTCATTTTTTTTAAGTCTTTCGGGAAATTTGAAGTTCCTGGGTACATTAATTCTCAAGCTACCGAAAGAAAACCGGTTAGATTTATGTGAATGCCCCACATGATCTCCATTTCCCAAAGTACATATTGTATTTAGAAAAAAATGAAGACAGATTAACCCAATTAAGTTATACTTCAGTTAATCTTTTAGATAAATTTGGTAGCCATTGCAATATTGCATACTTTCACCAATGAGCAGTCGAGAATTTTCACAAGTTTCATCCCTTGATATCTGTAGTATATTTATTTCATGTTATTTCGCACAACGAACAAGTTCTAACCCGCCTCGTGGAGGATTGTCTTTTTTTAATTATTCTGAATAATTAATCTCATATCAGGACTAAGTTGAACGGGCTTCTGGCAATTACTTATTTTCCTTAGCGCCTTGCTCAATTGGAAATGACTAAAGAATTAAAAATAATAATTTTCGGGTATTCTTCAATTTTCAGAATCCCCTTTATTTCGTTTTATGATCCTTACCTACACCTGCGCTTTTCATAATACATTTTCCCTAATAATCTGCTCTCTGTCTCTCCCCCTCTCCTGTTTATTCATCTCTCACCTTCCATCATAATCCCTCTTTCATTCCAGGCTTCATCGTTTCAGAATATCTAGAAACTCATTCATCTCCAACCACATTTCTTTTGCTTTGAATCTCATTACATACTTTTATTCACGCACGAACACACGCACTCGTGCACACGGACGTACGTGGGAAGGAGGAAGGGAGAAGGGCATTCATGTTAGTGACATTTAAGTAGATAATTCTCGACTGTTCATTGGTGAATTATGCAATATTGCAATGGCTACCAAATTAGTGACATATAAATACATATAATTTAGTGACACAAATACAGTATAAATTCATATATATATAATATATATATATATATATAATATATATATATATATATATATATAGATATATATATATATATGTGTGTGTGTGTGTGTGTGTGTGTGTGTATGTAAAGGGGCACATTCCCCATCATACATTACAAAAATGAATTTAGGCACTGAATTAAACTCCGGACTACGAAAATAGACTTTATTCCAAAAGATAAGCAAAATCTATCAATGAAAAATTAGGTTGATTTAACTAAATGAAATAAAGATCCCTTGATTGAACTCGCTACACAGAAAACGGACTGTTTAAAACAAGACCTGGTTAACTGAAGTAAACCCACAAATGACAAGAAAATAAGACATCTCTCCTCGAACCCAGACATGTGCGTTCCACAAATTAAAAAAGGTCTCCTAGTATTAAATAGTCTCTTCATTTTGTAATACACAAACAATTGCTTATCAGAACTGGTAATTGTTCGGTTCACAAAGGCCAACAGAGTTCCTGTCAAAAAAGATATAACCCTCATTAACACACGTGAAACATAATATTATCATATAAATTATGAAACGAAGAGGTTCACCGCATCGGCACAATAGAGAAGGTTGAAAGGATCCAAACACTGAAAGAAACAGATTAGTGAAAAAAAGAATCACTTACTTCTCTATGGCCATATTTTCAGTCTCTCTTGCAGTAAAGTGCCTTATGGCACTTGCATTCATACCGCCTTCAGACATCATTGATGCATTTATAGAGTTGGTTGATGACGATGACTTACCACAAGAACTAGTTGCATATTTTGAAACTCGTTACATTGGGGGAGAGAGAGGGAGTGGACCTCGTCGTCGTAGAGTTTCTCCAACTTTTCCTGTCGAACTTTGGAATGTTTATCAAAGAACCCTAGATCAGCTGGCTAATACCAACAATGGAGTAGAAGGGTTCCATAATGCGCTTCAAGCATCTGTGACCAATACGCATCCAAATTTATGGAAACTCATCAATGTATTGAAAAATTAAGTATATCTTTCTAAAAAGAAGATAATCGATGCAGAAAGAGGTGAAACAGCAGTCAAGAAACAATACAAAAATGTTTATTAGCTCATACTGAGTATTGTCAGAGGTTATGATCAAAATGCGAAACAACATTATTTACGAGCAATTGCTATGAACTTACATGATTTTTAGCTTTGAATTTTTTTTTAGAAAACTTTTTAAATAAAGTGTGTGGTCTTCATTTTTTTATCCTTTTCTTATATGTAATTATAATTAAATGAATTCATGAAAATCAATGAAAGTTGATAAATATACTTGAAGATAACTATATGAATATAGTTACATTGATCTCTAAAAGAAATAAGCTAAAAACTAAAATATACCTTTTACGGCGAAATGTCCTTGCGGCAAAATATCCGTACGGCAAGTTTTCTTACGGCGAAAAGTCTTACAATCAATTGTCTTACGGCAAATTTGTTTACGGCGAATTGTCCTAGCTCCTTCAAGGTGACCTCTTGTTTCGTAACAAAGAACATTCACCCTTCGTCTGACGTCATTTATATATACACATATATATTCACCCTGTGGTAGGGGTGTAAGAATGCTACCACCGTGGGTCCTGCGTGTCGTAAAAGGCGACTAAAAGGACAGCTGCTGCCTTGCAGTCTTACTTTTTAGTCAAAGGCTAGGCCCACCGCCAATAACTGTGGAAACTGCTGCCTTGCAGATGGACTTCTTAGTCAAAGGCGAAGCTCACCGCCAATAATAACTGTGGTTGATGACAGCAAGGGCATGCGGTCGTACAAACCCCTTTGCCAAATAATAAATTATGCTTGATGTAAGGAAAGGCGCATCAGGCAACCGACCCCTTAGTGTAGGGATAACGGTGGGAAATAAGGATATACACATATGTATATTATTTATAATATTATTGATATTGTATATTTCATATATATATTATGTGAGTGTGTATGTATATATACGACCAGCAGGGATATAACTAAAAATGAGCTACCGCATGAGTATATATCTTACGGTAATGGTGATACCTAAACAGTGTGAACACAAATAATAAAAATGATGACTGCAGTGCAAAATGCAATAGATATTTTGTTAACAACGTGTTGTCAAGTGAAAGTGGGCCCCCACCAATCTGACAAAGAGCAAAATAAGGCAGGATATAATTGAAATATTCATAATTGAGATAAACTTGGATGAACTGAATGGCGTCCCTGTAACCTCTGACACCGGTCTTTCCCCTTTCAAAGGATTTGGATCATGAGGCTCTATACTTATAACCCCCTGAGCTCAGAGAGTCGCTAAAGAGGTCGCTTAGTAATCAAAACTACATTGTCAACGTCGTATTGAATCGCATTACGTCGGAATAAAACGAGTTCTGTTAGAATCAGCTTTCCTACCAATTGGGTACGTTTCGTAAAATTGTTAGAGATAGTGTTTATACATTAACCTAATATAATTTCGAATACCGTAGATGTCAATACATTGACCTAAAATAATTTCGAATACCGTAAATGTCAATACATGGACCTAATATAATTTCGAATACCGTAGATGTCAATACATAACCTAATATACTTTCGAATACCGTAGATGTCAATACATTAACCTAATATACTTTCGAATACCGTAGATGTCAATACATAACCTAATATAATTTCGAATACCGTAGATGTCAATACATTGACCTAATATGATTTCGAATACCGTAGATGTCAGTTCTACGTATTGTTATAATGATAATAATAATAATGATAATAATAATAATGATAATAATAATAATAATGAGAGAATTATATTTTCCCATCTTTCATACTCAAAAAAAGCCACCAGAGCTGTTAGGGCTGACACTAATGAGTCAGAATCACCGACAGCGCCATGTATTGCAATAAAACAAGACATGTTGGAAATTTTTGGATTAGTCCTTTTTTAACTACCATTCGTCCAAGGTTATTTGTTCGAAAGGCAGACTTCGGAAAGAGATCCTAAACAAGGCCATTGCAATGAACTACGTAAGTACGTGACATTTAGACGATTGTTTGGGTCGCGGCCAGTGTTTGTCTCCTTGAAGCAAAGATTGATATTTCACACGCGAGAGGATTATTTTAATTGGCTGATATTCTCGTACAAAATTCCCTTTCAGCGCTGAGTGACCTCATAGTCCCCAGCGCTCGGCCTTTGGCCTAAATTCTATATTCCATTCTATAATTATGCAGAAGTATTAAACGTCTTCAGAAAAGGCGACCCAACTCGAGATGAAGCTGAGAGGGAAGAAATGTATTTAACAGTTTATCCGTCTGTATCTTTTGATTGACTTTTCTAAACCTCTTTCCCATTTAGTCTTATAATATCAAAGGACTACCTCCATCATGGACATTTACCAGCCATCATACCAGGTTGACAGTAACTCGCCCAATATGATGTTCTGACAGGTATGTTATTGTGTGCGTCACTGAGGAGGAAGAAGGCATAGGAAAGGAAAATAAATCGTTTAATTTCGTCTGGAAATTGTAGTAAAATGAAGAGATTTTTTTTTTTTTTATAATGGTGGAGGTGTTTTCCCCAAAAACATTTATTTTTGTGTTTCTCCTGGAATATGAACGCTATTTATGCGGAACAATTCCACGGGGACTACTAACTTGAAATTCAAGCTTCGAAAGAAGGTACCATTCTCAATTCTATATATATGGGTTATGGATCACCGATGAACGAATGCAGATCACTAATCAAGAAAGAAATCTATGACGTAGATTCATTCACTGTCATGAACTTTAGCTACCAACTACTAGTAACGTCACACTAGTACACAGCCTCACTAATTTACACTGGAGGCCTATCGATCACTGATATTTTTTATGATTATTTCGAACATTTTTTTTTTTTTTTTTTTTTTTTGAGAGGAGAAATAATATGGTCTGTTGTATATAGCTTGGAGAATCATTCATTTTTGGATGCACAATTGTTCAAGGGAAGCTAAGTTATTATTATTATTATTATTTTTTTTTTTTTTTTTTTTTTTTTGCTCTATCACAGTCCTCCAATTCGACTGGGTGGTATTTATAGTGTGGGGTTCCGGGTTGCATCCTGCCTCCTTAGGAGTCCATCACTCTTCTTACTATGTGTGCCGTTTCTAGGATCACACTCTTCTGCATGAGTCCTGGAGCTACTTCAGCCTCTAGTTTTTCTAGATTCCTTTTCAGGGATCTTGGGATCGTGCCTAGTGCTCCTATGATTATGGGTACGATTTCCACTGGCAATATCCCTATCCTTCTTATTTCTATTTTCAGATCTTGATACTTATCCATTTTTTCCCTCTCTTTCTCTTCAACTCTGGTGTCCCATGGTATTGCGACATCAATGAGTGATACTTTCTTCTTGACTTTGTCAATCAACGTCACGTCTGGTCTGTTTGCACGTATCACCCTATCCGTTCTGATACCATAGTCCCAGAGGATCTTGCCTGATCGTTTTCTATCACTCCTTCAGGTTGGTGCTCGTACCAACTTATTACTGCAAGGTAGCTGATGTTTCTTGCACAGGCTCCAGTGGAGGGCTTTTTGACCACTGAATCATGCCTCTTTTTGTACTGGTTCTGTGCAAGTGCCGGGCATTCACTTGCTATGTGGTTTATGGTTTCATTTTTCGTATTGCACTTCCTACATATGGGAGAGATGTTATTTCCGTCTATCGTACTTTGAACATATCTGGTTCTTAGGGCCTGATCTTGTGCCGCTGTTATCATTCCTTCAGTTTCCTTCTTTAGCTCTCCCCTCTGTAGCCATTGCCAATTGTTCTTTAGTCTGTCTCATGTATTGTCCGTGCATTGGTTTGTTGTGCCAGTCCTCTGTTCTTTCTGTCTTTCTCCTGTCTCTGTATATTTCTGGGTCTTCGTCTACTTTTATTAGTCGTTCTTCCCATGCACTCTTTAGCCACTCGTCTTCACTGGTTTTTAGATATTGCCCCAGTTCTCTGTTTTCGATGTTAACGCAGTCCTCTATACTTAGTAGTCCTCTCCCTCCTTCCTTTCGTGTTATGTATAGTCTGTCGTATTTGCTCTTTGGGTGTAGTGCTTTGTGTATTGTCATATGTTTCCTTGTTTTCTGATCTATGCTGCGGAGTTCTGCCTTCGTCCATTCGACTATTCCTGCGCTGTATCTGATTACTGGCACTGCCCATGTGTTTATGGCTTTTATCATATTTCCGGTTCGTTTGAGTTTTGACTTGAGTATCGCCTTGAGTCTCTGCATATATTCTTTCCTGATCGTGTCCTTCATCTCTTGGTGTTTTATATCTCCTCCTTCCATTATTCCCAGGTATTTGTATCCTGTCTCATCTATGTGTTTGATGTTGCTCCCATCTGGTAGCTTTATCCCTTCAGTTCTCGTTACTTTGCCTTTTTGTATGTTGACTAAGGCGCATTTTTCTATTCCAAACTCCATCCTGATGTCCCCAGATACAATCCTTACAGTCTGGATTAGGGTATCTATTTCCTTGATGCTCTTACCATACAGCTTGATGTCGTCCATGAACATCAGATGGTTGATTCTGTTGCCTCTTTTCTTGAGTTGGTATCCGGCATCCATCTTCTGTAGTACTTTTGTCATGGGAATCATGGCTACTACGAAGAGTAGTGGGGACAGTGAGTCGCCCTGGAAGATCCCTCTCCTGATATTAACCTCTGCTAGTCTTATTCCAGAGCTTGTAAGTATTGTATTCCAGTTGCGCATTGTATTTTTGAGGAAGCTGATGGTATTTTCCTCTGCCCCATATATTTTCAGGCATTCTATTAGCCATGTGTGTGGTATCATGTCGAAGGCTTTCTTATAGTCTATCCATGCCATGCTTAGGTTGGTTTTCCTTCTCCTACTGTTCTTCATTACCATTTTGTCTATCAGGAGCTGGTCTTTTGTGCCCCTACACTTCCTTCTGCAGCCTTTCTGTTGGTGGGGGATGGTGTTTTGTCTCCTCTAGGTAGTTGTATAGCCTTTCACTGATGATACCTGTTAGTAACTTCCACATTATGGTAGGCAGGTGATAGGCCTGTAGTTATGGCTATATTTCCCCTACTCTTGTCTTTTTGTACTAAGGATGTTCTTCCTGTGGTCATCCATTTGGGTGCTTGGTGATTTGAGATACAATGCTGGAGTTGTTCTGCTATTCGTGGGTGTAGGGCCTTGAAGTTTTTGAGCCAGTATCCATGGACCTCATCGGGACCTGGGGCTTTCCAGTTGGTTCCGAATAGTTTGTTCTGTTGGTATCCCTTATTCCTGTTCATGTACCGTTGGATCTTATGTGCTTTTGCCTTAGCCTCTGTTTTTACATCTTCTATGGTGCTGTTTAGTCCCCTCTCTTGTACTTTGTATTTCTCGTTGAGTTCCTCCCTTGTTTTCTTGCTCTTAGC
Organism: Macrobrachium nipponense; assembly: GCF_015104395.2. NCBI lineage: Eukaryota > Metazoa > Arthropoda > Malacostraca > Decapoda > Palaemonidae > Macrobrachium > Macrobrachium nipponense. Next base: position 16,160,201 of record NC_087200.1, on the reverse strand, counting down.
CTTTTTTTTCTGCCATCTCTTTCAGTTTACTCAAGTCAGATCACATCACCATGATTTGTGCTTTTCCAGGCGCCTTTTCCAAGGAGGTTGCTGTTTGGTTTCTGTTGGGGTTGGTTGTGCTGGTGGTGTTGGTGTTCGAATCCCATCAGTTCTGCTACTAATCTTGCTCCTGCATATGTCAAGTTATTTGTTTCTGTGATACTGGTGGTGTATTATGCCCTTATTTCATTGACCTCACTTGTTTTCTCCCTTAATTTCTTGGTGTTGTAGGCTTTCATGGAGGGGATCTTTGTTCTCTCTGTATCTGGCTCCACATTGTCTGATCTTTTCTACCCATTCCGTCCTCTCTGTTACTTCGTCGGTGTTTCTTCGTGTGTCGTTGTTTGATACCTCATCCTCCTGTCGTCTTCTGTGGCATCGTCTCTCAGTTCGTCTTCGTGTAATTCGTTGTCGTGTGACATTTCCTTTCCAGTTCTTCTCTTCTGTTGGGGAGAGCCAGTTCTTTTTCTTTATGTTCCTTACTTGGTCTGCCAGCCTCTGCTCTGATTGGGTGGTGTTATTCCTCTCATTCCAGATGTTGACCAATCTTCTTCTATTATCCTCTTTCCGTCGGGTTGCTTCTGATTGTAGCATCTCCATATTTCCTTATTTTTTCTTCTCTTGTCCATTTCTTCCTTTTTGCCTCTGTAGCTCCAATCTCAGGCTGTTGATTATTGTCGTTATGGTGATCAGTTGCTGGATGACGACCTCCAAGTACCTGACCGTCTTCCCCTTCAATTGGGTTGAATACCTGGTTGCGGACGAAGCTCCTCTGTTGCCAGAGGTTCCATTTACGTCGTTGTCGTTTATTCCTTCATTTCTTTCCATCATTGCTGGAGTTTGCTATTTAAGCCCTATGCTGGAACCCTACCCCTTATCAGGATAGGTACTCATTTACATCTGCTAGTAACTTGGAAAGGAAATCTGGTAAAGATCCTTTCCCCAAGGAATCCAACGCCGCGAGGAGAGCGGTCACCCATCCAACTACTGACCAGCCCCAATGTTGCTTAACTTAAATTAAGTCTATTGACGACCTACCCACTCCTCCACGGCGCCACATATTATTATTATTGATTATTATTATTATTATTATTATTATTATTAATTATATTATTATTATTGTAGCTTCTAAATTTAATTCTAGATAACCTAAGGCGTGACTGATCACCCCTCCTACTTCGTATATATATATATATATATATATATATATTATATATATATATATATATATATATATATATATATATATATATATATATATATATATATATATACATACATACATATATATATATAGACATATATATCTATATATATATATATATATATATATATATAGATATATATATATATATATATATATATATTCTAACGAATCACGAAAGTTAGGAACGTGATAAATCCATAAATAAAGTTATATGCCACGAAGGGTAAATGCGGATACTCCGTTGTTTATTTTCCCTTCGCGGCATACTACTATGTATATATATATATATATATATATATATATATATATATATATATATATATATATATATATATATATATATGTATATGGATATATATATATATATATATATATATATATATATATATATATATATACATATATATATATATATATATATATATATCCATATACATATATGTATATATATATATATATATATATATATATATATATATATATATATATATATATATAATATATATACATATATACTATATATATATATATATATATATATATATATATGTATATGGATATATATATATATATATATATATATATATATATATATATATATATATATGTATATATATATATTTTATATATATGTATATAATGTATATGGATATAATACTATAGTATATATATATATTATATATATAATATATATAATATTACCTCCTTTTCTGGAGTGGAAATCCGATGAATAATGTATATATAATATTTTGTGTGTAGTATGTATTTATGTACGTGTGTGTATATAGTGCATACTCAGAAATAAGTTCTAACCTGTGTAATAATGCAAGCTATTTCAACTTTACTCTAACCATCACAGGTAGAATACTGCATTCTTTGAAAAAGGAGAAGAAATTTCACGTAATTGCTCGGAACACAGAACAAAACACTTTAAATCAGCCGATTAGTGATGCAGTCTACGCATAACAGATGCACCGAAAAACGTTACAGTTCCTGGTCTGTCTGTCTCTCTCTCTCCAATGTCCGTTTGCAATGCGAACTCTTAAACGTAATTCACCTCAGAAAATGGTTCTAGTGAGAGGAAACGTTTCGTCTCATGAAGTAGCGTAAACGTTTGTAGGCAAATTCTTCATAATAGGGATTGTTTTGTTTTGTAATAATCTAAAATCAAAAAAAATAAAACTTTCCCAGTTTATTTTTTCAAGTTTACCAAATCTAAAAATAAAAAAAACAAAAAAAGGGGGTTTTTCACTTCATTCGTGTAATGATCTTTATCGGTTGTAACATATATGCTCACATATTTCAATATAACCCCCCCCCCCCACCGCGCCCTGTGCTTACCCATAAACGTTAAGCAAAACGTGAAATTCCATTCAGTGATAATTAGTGCGATGGCTTTGTAAAAGTTTTGCCGTCCGAATTCAAACAAAATAATCCGCTGCTAATTGGGATGTTCCTTTGATGTTAAATAACACCGAATTCAATATTATCAAATGCCGTTTTAATAACATCAATAAGATTATCGTTTGTTGATTGGCCCCGTTTCATTTTATTTCGACAAATCGTGTTTCGGCCTCGTCCGCTGGAAATCCGTTCGTTGTAAAAGTTCGATGTAATCAGATTATCTTTGACCGGAAATTATTATGAACGTACAGAGCAGAATAGATCAGCATTATTATTGTTATTAAACATTGTCATGTCGATTTTATTACTCTTATTTTACCGTTGTCTTTTCTGTGATTTTGAAGAAACCCGGTACATTTTGACATGACGTATTCTTTTCGGAATCAGAGGCAATTTAAAAGATTATTTATTTTACCATTTTTTGGGCTGTGGGGGTTGAGGGGGGGGGGGGGGTGTTCTGAAAGTCAGTATTTATCCTGACCTTTATTGAAGCTCACACGTCGATTTAAACGCCTTCGTTTTATGCGTCTTAGCTTGAAAATACTGAAATTACTATCTGAGTGACTTTTTGAAATTCCTCTCTCTTTATATATACATTTTCTTTCATGAATGATATACAGAATTTAGACTCAAACAGGAGGAAATCTCAAAGCAGTTACACTATAGGAAACAATATTATAAGGAGAGGGGTTGAAAGTAAGATGGAAGAGAATATGAACGGAGGTACACTAAAAGGAATGAAAGCGGCTGCAGCTCTAGTAAGGGAACAATGATCAAAAGAAATAAATGTACCTAGACTCTTATGTTATTTGGGAGGGCTTGCTGAGAGTATAGGGAATCACTTTTTCGTGTCAGTGTACTTTTATTTCTTTTTCAGAGAGAGAGAGAGAGAGAGAGAGAGAGAGAGAGAGAGAGAGAGAGAGAGAGGTGTTGAGAAGAAAGTAGGCCAGCCCTTTTTTTGGCATTTCTGAGCGTCCGGATATCGAGGGAGATGAGTCATAATAGAATTGTGGTGCTTTGTCATTTTTATGAGGTACCATAAACCATTTTTTGGCTTCCAAGGAAAGCCCTCTCTATTGAGAGAGAGAGAGAGAGAGAGAGAGAGAGAGAGAGAGAGAGAGAGAGAGGGAGAGCGAGAGAGAGAAAGAGAGGCTGAGCCGTTGTTCTTTATTCTGAATATACGTTCATTTGTAAGGATAAGCAGAATACGTAGAATGTTGTTTGTTCTTAAGGCGGGCTTTCTTTGAGTACTGAATTCCCTATCCAGAACGATTGACAAATGTGCTGCGACATTCATTGTTCGGTACAGTTTTTCTACTGTGGAAATATGTATAAAAAATATGGGTCGTATGTCACACATTTCATTTTTAATTTTTCCTTAAATTTTATCTTGTAAAACTTGATTCAAGAGGCTGTGAGATACTTACAGTTACCGAGTCTGTCTGTGTTGCTGTTTAAAGTTACCGAATCTGTGTTGCTGTGATGTTCGTGCGAGAGTGACAATCCATCTGGCATAAACTAGAGAATCCATCTAGAATATTACAGACTCCATCAGGAATAAACCAGAGAATCCATTTGATATAAAGCAGGGAATCCATCTACAATAAACCAGAGAATCCTGCAGGAATAAAGCAGAGAATCCATGAGGAATAAAACAAGAAAATCCCTGTAGAATATTACAGACTTCATCAGAAATAAACCAGGGAATCCATCTGTAGTAAACCAGAGAGTCCATCTGAAATAAAGCAGAGAGTCCATCTGGAATAAAGCAGGGAATCCAACGGGAAGAAAGCAGAGAATCCATGTGAAATAAACAGAGAATCCATCTGATATAATCTGGCGAATCCAACTGTCAAAAACCAGAGAATCCATTTGAAATAAACCAGCCAATCCATCAGGAATAAGCCAGAGAACTCACCTGGAATAAACCAGAGAATCCATCTGGCATAAACCAGAGAATCTATTAAGGAATAAGCCAGATAATCCCTCTGGAATAAATCACAGAATCTATTGAGGAATAAACCAGAGAATCCATCCAGAATAAATCAGAGAATCTGTTGAGGAATAAACCAGAGAATCCATCAGGAATAAACCAGAGAATCCATCAGAAATAAACCAGAGAATCCATCTGGAATAAACCAGAGAATCCATCAGGAAAAACCAAAGATTCTATCTGGAATGACAGAGACTCCCTCGGGAATAAACCACTGAATCCATCCAACCTCCACCCCTTTTGGTGCCATTGATGTCTTACTCCAAAAGCATTCTTTTCCAGATAGTGAGTCACATATGTACCAAAATTAGTAATGATAAATTCGTCAAGTTTATTTAGTTAGGGAAGCCCTTCCCATCCCCTCCGGTGCCTTTTGGTGTTAGTGATGTCTCACCCCTACCGACACTAGTGACTTCTAGATAGTAAGTCATATGTAAGTACACCTAGTTTGGTTGAAATTTCTCAATGTGTTTCAGAGTTATGATGGCACATACACACATACTTATTCCTCACCTTTTCCTTCTACCATCAAATTTCAAACTCAAGATCAAAAGAAAATATATATATCTATACATTATATATATATATATATATATATTTATATATATATATATATATATATATATTTGTTGACGCTCCTATTAAGGACAATATCCTTAATAATATATAATTGTCCTAATATATAATATATATAATAATTATAATAATATATTATTTATATATCTATATATATTATATAAAATATATAATATATATTATAAATATATATATATATATAAATATATATATTTATAATAATATATTATATATATATATTATATATTTAAATAGATATTTCATATAATGTTGACAGCTCCTATAGGACAATTATATAATAATATATGGAGCATTAGAATGAATGTCATATGATACCTAATAGAATGCCCGACAGTGTGGCAGTGTTTAAGAAAACTCAGGGCCAGATGGCCACTTGTCAGCACATACCAAGTTGTTTGTAAAGGGGGTCTGTTGCGAAGAGCTAAGAGGGATTAAGGTTGGAAAATCTGGGTAGCTCACGTACCCACACCTGTTGACCTGGATCATGTCACGGGACTAATACGTCACAGGGAGTGGCAAAGCGATGTTCTGGAACAATGAGTATGTTCGTGAGTTGTCTCTAAAGGCGGTCATTAAGGGGTAATATAATGTAATGCCCAGTAAAGATGGTTTATTCTGACAGTATCCTGAATTCGCGAAGGAGCTGCCTGAGAGGGGGCGCAGGTTTTTTGCCAGTAAAGGTGAGAGTTGTGTTTTAGTAAGTTCCCGATTGGACACTGAGGGGATTGTATACTGTGCTGATTATATTTGACATTTTATTACTGAATGTTTTCCTCCTTTAATTCCTTTTTTTTTATTTTATTTTATTTATTTATTTTTTGCCATGTTAAGTTTGGGAATAAACTTTCGTTTTGGTAGAGCATCAGTTTGAATTTGAATGGTGACGTGACATTAGGAGAATGGGAGCAACTGTTCACAAGGAGACTTACTTAAAACACAGGTGTGACGTTGGTGACTCTAGATTTTTTTCTTTTGATCTTGAGTTTGAAATTTGATGGTAGAAGGAAAAGATGGGGAATAAGTATGTGTGTATGTGCCATCATAACTCTGATACACATTGAGAAATTCCAACCAAACTAGGTGTACTACGTACATATGACTTACTATCTAGAAGGCGCCAGTGTTGGGGTGAGACATCACTAACACCAAAAGGCACCAGAGGGGATGGAGTTATTTCGAGCAGTGTGTAAGTGTGTGTATATTTATGTACACACACACGTACAGATACATCTATATATTTGTGTGTATGTTTATGGTACATTATTGTGTGAATTATATAATAATTCACTTTGAATCAGGTACGTTCAAGCATTATATTACATATAATAACACCTGAACAAATTTGACTTGTCTCCAGTGGTGATGAAACCAGTATGAGAAGCAGAGCAGTGGACCCCTCGAAAAGGTTTAGTTAATCATTTTAGTGTGATTATGACTGACTAAGAGAATCCAATCACAATACTGTTAACGATAACCAAGGTCTAATATGACCAAATTGCGAGAAATATAACGTAAGAAAACAGACATTTGTCAAGCACAGGAAATATTAGAAAAAGGTTGGGGTTTCAACACGGAGGGAGAGAGAGAGAGAGAGAGAGAGAGAGAGAGAGAGAGAGAGAGAGAGTACTCCCACACCACCTTAACCCCTGGGTTTTCAATACAGAATCACTCCAAAGCGTTGAATCAGAAAGTTGAGAGCTAAAAAAACTCCGGAGTCCAAGCCATGAATTCCCCCAACACGATTCCAAGAAGCCTACTCCCTACCACCTACCCTGTCCCATACCCCCCTCCCCCCATCCTCCTCCTCCTCCAACTCCCCCTCCTCCCACTCCTCCTCTTGCCTGGATTCACGCTCCAGGCTTCTTTCAGCGAGCCCTTTCCACCGTGACAAGGACGAGATAATTTCCCTTGAATGCTCGAGCAGCCATGAGCCGTCTGAGTGCTCTGGACTTTTGCAAATAAGCTAAAGGAATAAAATGCACAAGTCTAGGTAAAAGTTTTTTTTTCCTAATTTACAATTTTTTCATTATTTTGGATGTTGCTGATCAATTTTCTTTTCAAGGTTGACGCAAACTTCCTCTTCGGCAGAAATTATTACGGAAGGTTTTATCTCTGTTCTCATTTGGCCCATCCTGTGGGCCATATTTACTTAGCTAGTTTGTTTTTCCTGGAAACATTCTTAATCCGGCCCATAACTGTTTGAATAAATATACCTACCTTTTTTACTTTTAGAATCTTTTTAGCTATGTAGTAATGAATAGTTTTATACTTAATCCAAATATCCATATGAAAGGGTCTGTAAATAAATCGTTTAGAATAATAATCATAAAAAAACTAAATCTGAAACAAAATTTTTCAAACAGCACAAAATAACCACTGCACCTTTCAGCTTTTTATTATTCAATATTTTGGCTTTTGGTTTTTGTGGCCCACCCTTTGATTTTTGACGAAAAACCAGGCTCTTTATTTTAGACAGCCATTCCCCACAGATGGGCATTACTTCATTCATTTCTTGAACCTGGTGAAAACGCTTAAGAATTCCTGTTAATTATATTATGCACACGCGCGCGCGCGCGTACATAAACACTGGAAAGTAAACCCAAATCATAAAACAATTCAAACACGGGAGCAGTGTGCCTTTACCAGTAAAAGTCGCCTCTTTATAATTCGTCGTCAAATTTAAAGTTCGTTTAGTACTTCGTGACAGATCTCACTGGGTAGCGATTGTCGAGCCATCGTGTGGACATTGGGCATGTTGCGTGCAATACCACCTTTTATTTAATGTATATCAGTCTTGGTTTAATCACGGAAAAGGAAATGAAAAGCATGGATTTTTTTTTTTACGATGATAGAACAGGTTGGTAATCAACGAATAACTGTACCCTAATGGGAATATGTATATATATATATATATATATATATATATATATATAATATATGATATATATATATGTTATATATTATATGTATTTATATATATATATATTGCTGGGATTTTGCCGTAAATTCATATATATATATATATATATATATAATATATATATATATATATATATATATATATATATATATATATATATATATATATATATATATATGACTGGTAAGCGAATTATCTCTCAGAATATTCTTGTATATGCAAATGTCACTTAGCACTATAAGTGTCTTCTCCTTATAAAAGTTAGTGCAAATGTTAATTATCCAGTTAATAAATTACCCAACTGGTAAAATACATATGTAAGCACAAACTGAAAAGAAGAAAAAATTTGACACAAAGCGAAACCATTGGTGTCAGGTTTTTGAGACATGTGCATTAAACATTAACACAATAACTTTTAGCACGGTGGACCTTAAGAGTCTACTCCCAAGATATACACACATACACACACAATGACATAAATTTACAAAACAGAGCTGGTGTCGGCTAATGTCAGTTATGCATCATCACGTCAACACGAACCACAATTACGTAGTGGATTAACGTAATCTGCAAATTATTTTTTACTGATCAGTACTGCTATTCGATACCCAGCTGTAATATGATTTAACGTGATAAGTTTAAGTTTGTGTGTCATATTATCTCTTCTTTTATCCATGATCTGCGTCATTTTTAATGGTCCAAATAAATAAGATTAATTCTGGTGAGGACTGGACGGTGATAAAATTACCCTTCTTTCTCTCTCTATCTCTCTCTCTCTCTCTCTCTCTCTCTCTCTCTCTCTATCTCTCTTCTCTCTCTCTCTCTCTCTCCTCTTCTCTCGCTCTCTCTCTCTCTCTCTCTCTCTCTCTCTCTCTCTCTCTCTCTTCTCTATATCTGTATATATATATATATATATATATATATATATATATATATAGATATTATATATATATATATATATACATGCATACACGTATGTATTTATATTAAGATTCATTATCCTAACAAACGCTTTGGTCCCCTAAGCTGATTACTATAAAATGATTACTATAAAAAAATGTCTGTAAGTTTTGTCATTCTTTACGAAACATTGCGCGACATTTCCATCTAAATATTTTTTTCTAAATATTTCTCCCGGAAGATTTGACGTCTGTGAGAAACTCATTTACTTCGTGAAGTTTGTCCAGATAATTTTCTCAATGATAGGTGTCGCTGTTTAATTGTATTTCTTTAAACGAGGTCCAGGTTCTAGGATTTTGTTGACCTTTAAATCGTTTTCTGTTTCCTTATTGTGGTCGGCGTGGTCTTGGCCTTGCCACCTCGGTGGCCGCGAGTTCGATTCTCGGGCATTCCATTGAGGTGTGAGAGATGTGCATTTCTGGTGATAGAAGTTCACTCTCGACGTGGTTCGGAAGTCACGTAAAGCCGTTGGTCCCGTTGCTGAATAACCACTGGTTCCATGCAACGTAAAAACACCGTACAAACAAGCAAACCTTTGAGATACTCAGGAATTCCTTGACGTGAAAGTCATTCATATTTCAATAAATCATTGATCCCGAATGAAATCTTTTTCCTAAGCAACTGTTAATTCAGCTGTAATCGAACTTAGCGAGATAAAAGTGATTTATCCTTTATTAAATTTTGTATGGTGTAGTAGAGACAGATAATAGTAAATGATCATTGACATTTATGCCATTGTGGTGAAGAAATTCACAATTGTGTAAGTGTAAAGATATATTGAAAATATATTACACAATTACTCTATTGTGAATTTCTTCGCCATTAGGAGATTTTTATGGATTTATGCTGTTTATAAATATTCATAAACACGTATACGCTGTTTATAAATATTCGTAAGTATCTTAATAACAAATTCAGAGAGCAATCAGTGGCATTATTCTGTGTATTATTGGACAGAGACTTCCAGCCATGAATGCCAGATATCCTGATATTGGCTCTGTCCCCTGTTGGGTATACTCTCAAATCGTGAAATGAATTTTATATAAAATTGGACATGCTAATTAGTCCTGATGAGGCTCTCAGGACTTGTATACATTATACCAACAATATTTCGATCACACAAAGATTGGCACTTTAAGTCCTGTTTTCTGAAAGTAAACTTTGCTAATGGAAAGGAGTACGACTGCAAATCAGGTATGGAGTTTTTCTATTTATGCTTTGCATATTCATCTTCATTCGACGAGAAATACCCTTTCTCTCTCTCTCTCTCTCCCATGCTACATGGTCAGGTCGCTGAAGTTGAATATCGGTATTACGCATACATTTGTCTCTTCGTCTAGAAAAAGTTTACATTACCTGTGGACTTAAGATTAGGAGGTATACTCGTAGGAGTAGCAGCGATGCCATTTTTTCTTCAAAACATTGGCTTTTAGCAGTGTTGCCATAAGCAGTTCTTCTGATTTTTATACTTTATTCATGATTTAATGGTTAGAATGCGTATTTTCCGATGTAGAATTATTTCCGTGACGTAAAAAAACCACACGTCACTAGCTTAACATAAAGTATTTTTGACGAAGAAAAATAAAGGATTTCAATAAAATTTATTCCTATAAATAAGCAAGATATGTTTTATAACCTTATTTTCATAATAAAACGTAAAAATGGCAAAGTGAAGAATTTTATTCCTCAGTGCCGTGGCCTGTGGTTGGAAAAGCCACGGAGAGTTGCCAGATGTCACCAGACGAAATTCCTCAGGAACGACATCATCTATCAGTCCTTGTCTATGAATAATGTAGAAATATGAATACAAATTTCTGCCTAGTTTTTTTTGTCTGTACCTTGAATGGATTGATTTATAGATTTTAGGCATAAAAGACCAAGCACTGGGGCAACTAAGGCCACTCAGTGCTGAAACGGAAATTGATTGGCAGTAAAAGGTTTGACAGGTGTTACAGGAGGAAAACCTCACAGTTGCACTGTGAATCAATTGTCAGGAGAGGGTTGACAGTAAGATGGAAGAAAGAGAATCTGTACGGAGGTACAGTAAAATGAATGAAAGGGGTCGCAGCTAGGGGCTGAAGGGATATTGCATGCTGCAAAGAACCTCAACGTTACACCGCATGAGGTGCACTGACGGCACTAGCACTAATCCCCTACGGGGTCTGTACTTCGAAAAAAATATATATATATCTTAGTTTAACCAGACCACTGAGCTGATTAACAGCTCTCCTAGGGCTGGCCCGAAGGATTAGATGATTTTACGTGGCTAGGAAACAATTGGTCACCTAGCAACAGGACCTACAGCTTATTGTGGGATCCGAACCACATTATATAGAAAAAAGAATTTCTATCAATAGAAATAAATTCCTCTGATTCCGCGTTGGCTGAGCCGAGAATCGAACATCGGACCACCGGATTGATTGGTAGCTGAGCGCGAAAACCACTCATCCAACGAGCAACCTAAAAAATTCTGACATTTTTATGACGTTCGTGTTGGTGCTGGTCTTGATTTACACGGTTGAAAATAGGCCAGAGGAATACACACCCACCAAACAGGGGTTTAGGCGTATAGGCCTACCTTCCACCTCAAGTGTGAGCCAACCTCCCACGACGGGTGACTTCCCACCTCTCATCCACCCAATTGATCAACTCTTTCATCTCCCATCCTCGTGATTTACCATGGATACATTAGATATATAATCCCTTGGAATATTTTTGGCCTCAAGTGAGGCATTCCTCTCCTGAACATATTCTGCAAAAACTTCAAAGGTGTCATTCCACACTGCAAGAAACGCTCCTCTGGCCACATGAACCTTGTCATTTGCGATTCAATACATGAAGACTTCAGAGCCTTCTCGACTTCATCGATGCAAGCTACAGATCAAATCGTAACCGGTCGCCCGAAAGGGGGCCTTTCTTTCCTGTGGCACAAATCACGACACAATATGGTAAATATGATGACCTACAGGTGTGATAGATTGCTGAGGCTTCAAGTGACAATAGGGACTCTTAAGATCCTAATAATTAATGTTTATATGCCCTGGGAAAATAACTATAATTTTGATCAATACTGCATAATTCTAGGTGAGATGCACAGTATTATTCACGATTCCCCTGCTGATCATATTTGTATAATTGGGGACCTAAATTCTCACCCCACAAAACAATTTTATGACGAACTTACTCGCTTCTGTCAAAATCATGCTCTCCAAATTGGCGATGTAATGCTCCTCTCTCCCTCCTATTTGCAAAATAGAGCGGACACAGTTACAACCTCCTGGCTGGACCACTGTTATCATATCTCCACAACTTCATGATTCCATTGTGACCTACGACTTTGCAATGGGCTACAATCACATCCCTTTACAAGTGTCATTCAGTACCCTATCCCTCCCTACCGGCAGGGCTACTTTTAGATATCGTCAAGGTAATTCTCATAATATACTTGGTTGGAATGACTTGGTTAAAGATCTGTATTCATATTCATGAGAAATGTTTTTACTGTGGTGGCAAAATGATAGCCTGAGAGAAGGACCTTTTGCATTGCTAATGAGACAGGCGAGAGCGCAGTTCAAACTTGCTCTTGAGCATTGCAGATTAAATGAAAAGCAACTAAGAGCCGATGCAATGTCTAGAAATTTAGAATCCAGTGATTAACCTGGTCTATGGAAAGACATTCAATCCCTAAATCCCAAAACTAAAGAGCTATCACGGAGAGTAGGAGAAGTCGGTGACGAGGCTATCGCAAGTTTGTGGGGTGATCACTGCAGCACTATTCTGAATTGCATAAACGATCAAGATTCCCGAAGGGATGTAGATAACCTCTTTACTAATAGCATTCAATTTCATTTCGCAGATCGTAGTATGCCAGGTAACATCAGTGATGCCATACACATCCTACCTAATAATAATAAATCGCCCGTCTGCGATGGTCTTCCCGCAGAACCTTTCAAATTCTGCCACCCGATAATCTACATTTTGCTAGCTGCCCTATTCAATGCATGCATAATTAACCAGATTCTTCCAGACTCCTTACTCTTAGTTCACCTAATACCAATAATAATAAAAAAAACAAGCTAAATGATGCAGCTGACCCTGGCAGTTACCGCCCGATTGCAATCACAACGATCACGTCGAAGATACTCGAGTAGGTTCTTCTAGTGAGACTTCCCTTTCTACACACCACTGACAACTAGTTCGGATTTAGGGCAAACCACTCAACCGACACCTGCATTTACATACTGAAAGAATTGCTGAACTATTAGCTATCATCAACCTATCCTGTTTTCATATGTTTTGTGGATGTGAGAAAAGCATTTGACAGAGTAAACTACCTGAAGCTCTTACAGAAGCTGCAAAAAAGAGGAACACCTCTGTATTCAAATGGCATTATTGCTGGTTCTCCACGCAGCAATTCTGTGTCAAATGGAGCGTACTGTCAACGAAACTATAAAAACCTCTGTCACGCCGACGATATGATTCTTATTAGCCAATCAATGCAAGGTCTCCAACGACTCGTTGCCGCTAATATGCAGTGGAATTTGATATCCTATATAACGAAACCAAGACCGAATGGCTTGTGCACAATTACATTTTAAGACGCCTCACAAACACTCCTCGCCACACAGATGTTCACGAATACCGCCTGGACAACATAAAAATCATTGTAAGGTGAACAATGTCCAGTCTGATAACCCACGTGAGAAACGACAGCAATTCGCTCATACAAAGAATCCTAAGTAGTGAGGAAAGAAGATCTAAATTGTGGGGAAGATGGGAAAATGAGGCGGTATTCCCTAAGTGATTGGTATCTGTCTTTGCAAAGTGTCACCTGCAGAATCTGTCAATATTATTTGATATTCCTACAGTTAGTACTGTTATTACTGGTATTTAACTTTTAATTTTTACTGTGAATATTATCTATTTAGAGTTTTTCTACATTCAGTTTTCGTATTTAGCCCTCTGGACCTGACTACTGTAACCACCTAAGGTCTGGAATTTAATTATATACCATCCATTTACTAATTATCATAACTTTTAATGTTTTTTAAACTATTCTCAATATTATTACTGTGTGGATTATTAATTTTGTATTTAATCATGTTATCTCAGGTATCTAGAATGTGTTACTGTCTGTACTTTGTATATTCCATGTAAATGGCCTTTAGTGAAAGTAAAATTTGTTATTGTTATAATCTTTGATGAAACGAGTTGTCTTTCCAAAACACTGACAAAAAAATAAATAAATAAATAACGACGTGTGCCTTATTCACTAATTAACAATGAGTATCCTGATTATCATTCTCAAGTAGTGTTATTAACCGTTACTATAAAGTACCATCATCATGCAAAGGTTCCTACCATTGAAACAGCATTTTGAGGAGATAGTCAATGTGCATCCTTGCATAAGCAAACTTCATGCAAATAGTCGTAATGGCAATGGATTGATGTGATCAGTACTTTGGCATAACATCAAAAGTTCATTATCATTCATTAGTAATTTTTAAGACAAACACCATGAACAGGGTCTAGTCCGAGAAATGGCGATCTAGCGCAGGGCTGCCAGATTTCCCCACTAAGGAAATCCTCGGTCTCAGACAGTTGCCAGTTATGCAATATATTCGACTTTATCGAACTCTGAGGAATGATTAACTTGTTTATCGTGAACTTGTAAGTGCTCAAAACTTAGCGGTATGAATTACCAACCAGTAGCTTTTTTTTTTTTTTTTTTTTTAACTGATAAATATGGATAGACACTGACCCTTTCCGTTTTTAGCTAATATTGTTTAAATATTTAGTTTGGTTTTATTCTAGTGTTTTTGATGAGAGGGTAAAAGAAGCAAAACTTCTCAACAACAATCGGTACTCCTTTAATTTGATGATGAAAAACTGGAATGAAACTTATTTGATTTGTCGATGAAAAAAGTAGCATAGGTGTTTTACAACAAATTTATATATATAAGGCATCTTAATCACATTATCGTAATGAAATGTAACGATAAATTTATAATGATGTGCAATCTGGCATTAGTTTCATAAATATAATGACTAGACCTATATCTTGGGCCAACTAACACTGTTGGTTATATGACCGCAAGTAAACTTTAAAAAATAATTATCACTGTACTGTATCATTGCAATTTTATAATTACAATAACTTTCATAAAGAATTGAAGCTTCAAATGTAATAGTAAGCACCAGTGTTATAACTACGAGTGTCTTATTTTTTTTTAAAGTAAAGTAAACTGGCAACGTATCCTGGACCTAGGCTAATGTACTGAACCATTTAATTTTACATGAGGATTTAATTACCACTGCATTATACAAGTTTTCACTTTTATCGTTGTTATACACATAGTCATTCATTTAGGGCAATATCAACTGACGACGAAATCATGAGCGCTATCATCTATACTGGTAAACTAGGCCTATGATTTTTGCTAAGGTCTTACGTTATACGAATTACAGTTATGCAATCATTAAAGCCCGTTCCTTTCAAAAGTTTATGTCATCCTAGTTGCAGAATAACCAAACTGATTATACAGGCACATTAATCATTTTCACATGCAAAAAATGCAATGTGTATTGCAAAGCTGTAAAGTGCAACGCTGAAAAATAATTTGCTACCAAATGGCAGTATGCCTATATTTCAAAAATTTTCAAACAAATATACCCTCAAAACTAGCAAATTAAGAATACTCTCTAGTATTATGAAAAATATGAAAAAGAATAAATGTAGATGTCGTTGAGGACCAGATTGAACATAATTTTGAATAGGTAACGGAGGCTGGTTGGAGCTGGAGCCAGCCAGTTCGTACGGTCAAGATCTATCTTATATTCAAGGTCTTGGTTTGCACATGAATCAACGGTCAGTGTTATGCATCTGATAAACATCCAAACGCATCCACAAATTAAAAAGGATAAAACGAATTTTTTATTTTTATGGATATTTGTGTGTGAGACAAAATAGAATAGTAAAAAATTTTCAAATATTATTAGATTTTAACTAGCATACGCTTTTTAAGTAAAAAGCGTGGAAATTTTTACGTGTGGATTCCACACTCACACACGATGTGGACAAGATAAGCCGTGTTAGTAACTTAGTGACGTCATTTCCACACTTCGGCAGTCCTGGATCTAGGCAGCTAGGCTGTAGCCAAAAGTAGCTCCGTAGTTTTTGTTCATCTACGTCTATTTTATTATAAATCTCAAGTGTATTATTGATTCGTATTTATTATTTTTACGATGAAATTTAGGCAGAAACTGTGGTACCTGAACATGGTAATTTTCAATTTAAGTACAAACTTGATTTAAAAACTCATTTTTATTATTTTAGGTGAAGCCAACTGCAAGCCGAGTTGGCGGGTACAGCCGTACAGGGAACTGACAACTGACTCGCAGGGTTACCGCAAAGTCCGCACATCACCGAGAAATTATAGCTCCGCACCGGGATGTGTAGTGTTAATTTCCACTTCCTAGCATACTTATATCGAAACTTATTCGGTTATAATCAGTTAAATCACTTCAACTAATGCAATTGCCTAATGCATATTTGCAGTTGTTTTCTCAAAATAAATAAGTAAATAAATAAATAAAATAAAAACTCATTAAACATGACTAAGTTTACAATAATGTAAGTCAGCCTTCACCCTGAGATTAATTCACAAATTAATTAAATTTTACTAAACTATATGTATGTGTTACGACCTTATTTACGGCCGTAATTTCAAGGGTTCTTGTCTCTACTCAGAATTTGCGGTCAGTAAAAATGTAACACAGCAACTTAGGAACAATAGAACACACATCTCAACAAAAGTTACAATATTTATTTACAAACACACAAAAAGAGGTAATGGTTGGTAACAATAATAACCAATATAAATGAATGTATAAATTAAGAGAAAACCAACCTTAAGATCTTTAAAAGATCACCTACAGCTAAATTAAACCCTACGATAAGAAATAGGAAATAATAAATATGAAACTTCAGGCAGGTACCTTCCAAATAACTGGGCCAGACAAACTAACCTAAGAAAATAAGTAAGGCAGAAGGAAGCAAGAGAAAATAAGAGGGGAAACTTAAAATTATTTCTACCTAATACATACAAACTAACTTAAGTTAATAAACAATACATTACAAAAAATAACCTTACAAATTGATTGAAAGGAATAATCACGAAAGGCTTAGTGAATCATCTTCTCAGGTCATACAAGATCCAGAAGACCGTACTGCAAACAAGGGCGTGCAAATCTACAGGTACCCAGCGATCACGATCGTCTTAATAGTTATAAAAAACATCTCATACCTGTAGAAAAGCCGCCCACCTACTTGTCTCCACGAGTTCCAAGAACTCACTGACGCTGATGCAGAGGTCAACCGGGTCAAGCTGCAATGCCTACAGGCAACCCAAAATACCACGGGAACACCGAGGGTGGTAGCCTCCGAGATCCGGGACGTCAACGGATCTCGCACGCCACAAACTGCAACGTTCTCAGTAGATATAGGCCAACTCGTTCAGAATACTTCCGAAGAACGAGGGAAGGGGCGTGGCTGACGAATGCCGCGGGTGACAAACACCAGCGACCACACACAAGGCAGCGAAGGATTAAAGAAGCCGTGATCCAAATCTCCAAATCTCCGTACAAAACTGCAGAAGTGACCAAAGTTTAAGTGGCAAAGCGTCAGGCTGTGAGGAGGAACTCGAACTAACTCTGTCACGAATCACCACCCTTACGATCAAGCCTTCCACTCGAGTCAACACAGCTCATGGAGAGAAAAACAACGATCGTTTAATACGGCACTTCAATGGTTCACTAATACCGGGGGAGAAGGCGGTAAACAAAGCAAAACTGCGAAGTCATATGACTCCCTTACAGAGTTCATTGAACTAATAAACGATACTAACTTGTTAAAAAAAACTTAACCTAAAATAAGATCAAAAGGTTAGGACAAACTATTAACAAATTATAATTAACAAATTATTAATTTACTTTAATCTAATACCTTTCTCCCCCTACAAAAAAAATTTTAATCAAATAGAGTAAAATTTTTTATACAACCTAAAGAATCAATTAAATCTTAAATAGCATCAATCTTAAAAGTAAAGATAACCTTAATGTAAACATGCATAGAATTATCTAATAAAGCACACACAATTGTGCATTACACATTCTGAAATAAAAAGGTCGGCATTAAATATACCTCAATTAAACATACCAATATATAAACAGTCTAATTAAATACAAAGCCTGGAAATAAAATAAAAATTAATCTAACATAATTCTAAAGCGAAGAACAAAATGTACTAAATCACAGAAAATGATAAAGTTCTGAAATTCCAAAAGTTCTTGCTAAAAATTAAAGATATAAATGGCACAAAGACCTACCTATCAGCTAATAAGAAACTATTACTAATATAGAACTGAATATTTCTTACCCTAATACTTAAACTAAAAACAACACTGGCAAAAAAAAAAAACCAGAATTATCATATAAATAAACGAAACAACCGAACAACGTCGGAACAAACCATAAAGTTAGCACTTGCTTTCACTCTAAATGAACACAAAGAGAAACGAGCAGGGCGAAGAGGCAGGGAAAGACCAAACAAAAATAAACACTTTACATCCTAGACAAGGTGTCCGGGATCTTATTATCAGATCCTTTAATATGTTTAATTACCAAGTTGAGCTCTTGCAGCTGCAAGGCCCAACGTAAAATCCTTTGGTTAGACCCTTTCATCCGTTCAATAAACACTAACGGATTATGATCCGTCCATACCTCCACTGGAAAAGAAAGATTAGTTAAGTATGGTTTAAATGAGATATGGTACGGATCAGGGCGAGAGCCTCTTTCTCAATAGTTGAATACTTACGCTCTGCCGTTAAACAACTTTTTGCTGTAGTAGGATATTGGGTACACCTCCTCGTCCTCACCCTTTTGAAAGAGAACGCCTCCAATGCCTACATCGCTAGCGTCAACAGCAATTATAAAGGGAGCTTGAAAATTCGGAGAAATCAAAATAGGTTTAGACATAAGAATAGTCTTAATTTTAATGAATGCTTCTTCACACTCGCTAGTCCAAATAAATTTCCTATTTTTTAGCAAAAGATCATTCAAGGGACGAGCAATGTCAGAAAAGTTCCTAACGAACCTCCTATAGTATCCCGTCATACCTAGCACCCTTCGAACTTCTCGGACATTGCACGGTCTCTTTAGATTAGTTATAGCCTCGACATTAGCCTGTTTGGGGGCGGGCTATATGACCCAGACCAACCTCATGACCCAGATACACAACTGTGGCCTTACCAAATTCGCATTTAGCGAGGTTAATGACTAAGCCCGCAGCACGGAGAGCTTCAAAAACTTTACCCAACCTGAGTAAATGAGTTTTCCAATCATTACTGTGAACAACAAGATCATCTATGTAGATCTCGGTACCTTCTAACCCACAGACCACACGGTTCATTAATCTTTGAAAAGTACAAGCAGCATTCCTCATCCCAAAAGGCATGACCTTGCATTCATACAAGCCGAATGGGGTGACAAATGCTGAAATTTCTCTTGCTCGATCCGACAAAGGAACTTGCCAGTAGCCCTTGAGCAAATCCAACTTTGTAATATACTTTGCTGAACCAATGCGGTCTATGCAGTCGTCAATTCTTGGAAGAGGAAAGGAATCATTTTTAGTATGGGTATTAACTTTACGATAGTCCACACACATCGATACTGTCCATCGGATTTCTTCACCAATACTATAGGGGAGCTCCAAGGACTAACAGAAGGTTGTATTAAATCATGCTTCAGCATATATTCTATTTCCTTATTGACTATATCCATTTTAGTGGGATTTAGTCTAAAGGACTTTGTTTAATGGTGAAGCTTCTCCTACTACCACATCATGTTCAATTAAACTGGTCAATCCGGGAGAATCTCTAACCAAATCTGAAAAAGAACGAATTAAGCCTTCCATTTCCCTTCTTTGATTTAGATCAAGATGCTTCAGATGCTCATCTAACCCATCCAAACATTGCACATTCTTGGATAAAGCATCTGAAGGTACTTGATTAATTATTTCCTCAGACCCATCAGGAAGCACCTCTGCCACCAAAGAAACCGATTCATACCCTGTTTCCAAAGGATCAGATCTACTAGAGATATAAGGTTTCAGTCTATTAATGTGAAAAATTCGACACTTTCGTTTGGTCCCGGGAGCTTCTATTTCATAATTAAGATCGGATACCTTCCTCAACACCTTCCAAGGCCCCTTATACCTTGGTTCAAGGAAGTTATCCGAATCAGTACCCAACACCAAAACTAATTCCCCAGGCTCAAACGACCGTGCTCGAGTTTTCTTGTCATAATTAATCTTCATAGTAGCCTGAGAGCTAGCTAACTTTTCTCTAGCAAACTTCCAGGCGCTAGAAAGTTTTCCTCTAAGATTATCAACAAATTCACCCACGTTCGTCTCCTTTATTTCATCAGATTCCAAAACTTCATATAATATTTCTAAAGGGCCCCGTATTTTATGTCCAAAGACTAATTCAAAAGGAGCCACGCCCGTGGATGAATTTGGATGACTTCTAATGAGCAAAGAGAGCAAAAGGAAGACCCTTATCCCATTCCTCTCCATGCTCATAACAAAATCTTCTTAAAATTGATTTAAGAGTTTGATGGAATCTTTCCACACTCCCTGACTCTCTGGATGGTAAGGAACACTAGTAGCGTGCAGAATGGCCAGATCTGCACACTTACTTCGAAATTCCTTACTAGTAAAATTAGTTCCACAATCAGTTTGTATCTTACGAGGGATCCCATACCTCGAAAAGAAAATTACCAACTGGTCAAATACAGCCTTAGATGTGACTTTTTTTCATGGGAATGGCTTCAGGAAATCGTGATGCCCGATCCATCACAGTCAGTAAATAGATAAAACCAGTTTTAGTTTTAGGCATAGGGCCTACTATATCAACTACCAGCTCATTAAATGGCTCCCCAATAGCTGGTATGGGATATAAAGGTGCTTTTACAATTGTCTGATTAGGTTTACCTACCACTTGGCACACTGGACATTCTTTCACATATCGTTTTACTGACGATTTCATTCCTGGCCACCAAAAACATTTAGCCAACCTACGGAACGTCTTCCAGACACCAAAATGACCAGAGAAGGAATCATCACGAGATAAATTTAATATTTGTCTCTGAAATTGAGAAGGCACCACTATTTGCTCAATACGGGACATTTGGGGATCATTAGCAACCAGGGGACGACTCACCCTATATAATATGCCCCTTTTTACCCAGAATCGAGGCTTCGTCAAGTCAGAAGTATCACCTAAATCAAAATTAAACTCTCTCTTCTGGGCTTCAATAAAAGCTGCTCGATCCCAATCGGGAATTACATTATCACTACTTACTACACTACTTACTACAGACCCGGGTCTTCCTACATCTACGTCTACCTCTAAACTACTTAAATTTAACTCTTCATCATTATTTAATAAGTCTGCAGCTCTTGCTGCAGCTCTAGTGGTAACTGCTACTGGACACTTATTGACTGACAATATTGGGAATAATTCCTGGCCATCACTATTACTCATATCATTTCCTAATATGCCATCAATACCAGCTATAGGAAGACTCTCGACAACGGCCAACTCGGTCTTTCCATAATACCCAGGGAATGACAACATTACCTCTATTAAAGGAGCTGAAACTATTGTGTTCGGAAAACCTCCCAGAACAATAAAGTTCCCTGAATACTTCACCAAACCTTTTAAACTGCTTTCCAGCACTAACGACCGAGCAGACCCTGTATCTCTCAAAAACCTAACATCAATAATGACTGAATTATAAATTACTTTACCAGGCCATATGTATTTATCATATTTTAGTCATTCCTGTGGATTATTATTTCCATCTCCGGGCGTACTATTACCACCACTACCACTATTTATAATCGGTAATTTTACGTCAGGAGATGCACTTGGCATTAAAGCCACAGGATTATTCCTTTGAAGATAATTTGCTCTGGCGTGACACTGAGCTTGGAAATGACCGGGTTTATTACACCAGAAACAAGTCTTCATATTACTATTTCTCGTTCCAGAATTACCTCCATTGGAAAATACACGAGTACCAGGTTTACTCGTGAATTTTCCATTCTTACTAACAGGGAAATTATTCTGAACGACAGAATTCTTAGGCTTATTATTATCACCTTTTATTCCTTTATGAAAATTCGCTGACTTTACTACATTATTACTTTTATCCTTGCTGGCGAAATTGCCTGAACCTGTTCTATGGGTCAAGACAAATTCGTCAGCCACTTGAGCTGCCCTACCTAAATTAGTGACCTTTACTTCTTCCAAATAAATTCTTAGTTCTTTGGAGCAAGATTTCTTAAACTCCTCCAAAAGCATGAGTTCTCTCAAGGAAGAAAAAGTGACAACTTGACGACTTTTCAACCAGTCGTCAAACTGTTCCTCCTTGAACCTGGCAAATTCTACATACGACAAGGATGGCTGTTTATTAAAGTTCCTAAACTTCAACCTGTATGCCTCAGGGGACCAAATCATATGCTTTTAAAATTAGTGCCTTTACCTTGTGATAATCCCTGGCTATCCCTTCCTCCAAGGCATTATATACCGGATTGCCTTGCCCACCAATTTACACTGAATCAGCACTGTCCACATCTCTGGTGGCCAAGACAAACCGAGCAGACACCCTCTCAAAGGCCTTGAAGAATTCAGGAACATTCCTTTCATCAAAAATGGGGACCAATTTTAATGCAGCACCAATATTAAACCTGTCAGGCTGACTACCTCGTGGGGTTGTAAATTGGTTAGGGGGCTCCCTGTAACCTAGCCATTTCCAAATTAAGGTTGGCCATCTCTAACTCATGCCTCCTCACCCTCTCGTTCTCTGCATGTTCCAATTTCAACAACTCTATCTTTTTACAAATTAAGTCATATTCCTGAATTTCCTTTGAATCAGAATTTACAGGAACTGTAGGAACTGTTGGCACTAAATTCTCTTCAGTTAAGAAGGGGTTTGTGGTAATATTTCCTCTTGGAGGCAAATTGGCCGGACATTCATAAATGACTCCAGTCTGAGGAGGATCATCAAATAACGAAAAACCTGCACCACCACTAATTTCCATTATCAATCTTACAACTAACCTATCATCATTCCCTAATTCACTACCTCTATCACTAATATTTTCCCAACTAACCCTTCAGCTTCAGCCAAACCTTGCACAACACTGTTCTTCACCATTATCAATAACTTCCTCTTGGTATCCGTCATTTTGAACGGAATACCTAACCACCTAGCACAACTAACAAGATACTCCTTACCTAGTACTGGTAAATGCCTAATACAGTCGGCAGACCCTAAAAACTCTGCAGGACTAAACTCAAAGTCTTCCAAATTATCCATAGTGGTAGGAGAGAAAGGTATTTCCAAAAATAAATACTATAACCCCCACTGAGGAGCATTCCAAAGTCCCAATTACTGTGTACACCTGAGCGCAAATCCTGTCACGGTCGCCAGATTGTTACGACCTTATTTACGGCCATAATTTCAAGGGTTCTTGTCTCTACTCAGAATTTGCGGTCAGTAAAAATGTAACACAGCAAAACTTAGGAACATAGAAACAAACACCTCAACAAAAGTTACAATATTTATTTACAAACACACAAAAAGAGGTAATGGTTGGTAACAATAATAACCAAAATAAATGAATGTATAAATTAAGAGAAAACCAACCTTAAGATCTTTAAAAGATCACCTACAGCTAAATTAAACCCTACGATAAGAAATAGGAAATAATAAATATGAAACTTCAGGCAGGTACCTTCCAAATAACTGGCCAGACAAAACTAACCTAAGAAAATAAGTAAGGCAGAAGGAAGCAAGAGAAAATAAGAGGGGAAACTTAAAATTATTTCTACCTAATACATACAAACTAACTTAAGTTAATAAACAATACATTACAAAAAATAACCTTACAAATTGATTGAAAGGAATAATCACGAAAGGCTTAGTGAATCATCTTCTCAGGTCATACAAGATCCAGAAGACCGTACTGCAAACAAGGGCGTGCAAATCCACAGGTACCCAGCGATTCACGATCGTCTTAATAGTTATAAAAACATCTCATACCTGTAGAAAGCCGCCCTACTTGTCTCCACGAGTTCCAAGAACTCACTGACGCTGATGCAGAGGTCAACCGGGTCAAGCTGCAATGCCTACAGGCAACCCAAAATACCACGGGAACACCGAGGGTGGTAGCCTCCGAGATCCGGGACGTCAACGGATCTCGCACGCCACAAACTGCAACGTTCTCAGTAGATATAGGCCAACTCGTTCAGAATACTTCCGAAGAACGAGGGAAGGGGCGTGGCTGACGAATGCCGCGGGTGACAAACACCAGCGACCACACACAAGGCAGCGAAGGATTAAAGAAGCCGTGATCCAAATCTCCAAATCTCCGTACAAAACTGCAGAAGTGACCAAAGTTTAAGTGGCAAAGCGTCAGGCTGTGAGGAGGAACTCGAACTAACTCTGTCACGAATCACCACCCTTACGATCAAGCCTTCCACTCGAGTCAACACAGCTCATAGGAGAGAAAAACAACGATCGTTAATACGGCACTTCAATGGTTCACTAATACCGGGGGAGAAGGCGGTAAACAAAGCAAAACTGCGAAGTCATATGACTCCCTTACAGAGTTCATTGAACTAATAAACGATACTAACTTGTTAAAAAAAAACTTAACCTAAAATAAGATCAAAAGGTTGGACAACCTATTAACAAATTATAATTTAACAAATATTAATAATTTACTTTAATCTAATAGTATGTATGTATATATATATATATATATATATATATATATATATATATATATATATATATATATATATATATATATATATAGTATATATATATGAAATTACAAACGCAAATTGAAGATTGCTGGACCTAAAGAATGAATGCATTTTAAAACATCACGTTTGGGTTACGTCATATGCTGTTGTCAAAATCAGTTCTTAATTGACAATCGCATGATCGTATTTGATATTGGCGCGTGAACACTCGAGACTACTGAAATTGGTTAATTTTTTCAAAAATATAGTTACTTTCAAAAATATCTATAATTTCAATCATTTTTCATTGATGAAAAAAGTTTTAAAAGCATAAATATATATGGGGCGGGACCTACAGCGCCGCACACGTGAGGAGTGCAGACCTCAGCTCTGCATTCAATGACTCCCCTCGAATCTTCTCCGCACTTTTGGTCGTTTCTCCGCACTTTGGCAACACTGTGCCGGCACCGACATAGTGTGAAAAGGTACATACATTAGAGATAATAGTCCACTGCTAGTCGCATGTTGGTCCGACATCGTGTCGCATTTACGTACGATAGTGTGAAAGGTCCTGAAGCAGTTGAACAAGTAAACTAACGGAACATCCAATAGATGTTGCGCCGTCAGGCCAAGGAAGGAGGAGTGGGCAGCAGGTATTTTTCTTGAGCATAGAGTAAAATATCCATAATCTATTAACGTTAATTAAGAGAGTGGTCGTAAACATTTTGTTGTTGACGAAACTGGGTTGAGTGTAAAATGTGCAGTTAAGGAAATATGCGAAATAAATATGAGACTAAAAGTGCTTAGGAACTCAGTATTTATGAAATAGCATTTCCTATAGATCATTAAATCTATATACTGACATGACTGTCCACGAGATCGATACAAAACTTTCACCAAGTGTTAACAGTGATGATCTGTAAAGCAGCAAGCCACCTCTTTATATATATATATATATATATATATATATATATATATATATATATATATATATATATATATATATATATATATACACACACACACACACACATATATATATATCTATATACTATATAATATATATATATATATATATATATTATATATATATATATATATATATATATATATATACCTCAATAAGGTAAGTGAACTGAAAATTTTGCTAATTTGCTGATAGAGATGTATGGAGATGTTCTTATATATATATATATATATATATATATATATATATATATATATATATATATATATATATATATATATATATATATATATATGTATATATATATATATATATATATATATATATATATATATATATATATATATATATATAAAGGTTTTTTTGCCACGAAGGAAAAAAATGAAAAATAGCGAGCATAGCCGAGTACTTTTCGGTTCATATTCGGACCCTTTACTGAGCAAAGGGTCCGAATAGGACCGAAAGTACTCGGCTATCTCGCTTTTTCATTTTTCCTTCGTGGCAAAAAAACCTTTATTTATACATAGCATCACGTTTTATATACTTCGTGATCAAGTTATTCATATATATATATATATATATATATATATATATATATATATATATATATATATATATATATATATATATATATATAATATATATATATATACATATATATATATATATATATATATATATATATATATATATATATATATATATATATATAATATATAAGAACATCTCTATCAGCAAATTAGCAAAATTTTCAGTTCACTTACTTTATTGAGGTAGCAACCATACACACAGATACATGTCTGTATACTTATACAATTCATATTGGGCCAACCTCCATAAAAAAGGCGGGCGATATGAGCAATAACACTAAAAAATTACGGCTATATATAATTTTCTTTATTTACTAAATGTTAGTAACTAAAACAACATGAAATATTAGGAACTCAGTATTTATGAAATAGCATTTCCTATAGATCATTAAAATCTTATATACTGACATGACTGTCCACGAGATCGATACAAAACTTTCCCAACAACAGTGTTAACAGTGATGATCTGTAAAGCAGCAAGCCACCTCTTTATATATATATATATATATATATATATATATATATATAATATATATATATATATATATATATACACACACACACACACATATATATATATACTATATATATATATATATATATATATATATATATATATATATATATATATATATATATATATATATATATATATATATACCTCAATAAGGTAAGTGAACTGAAAATTTGCTAATTTGCTGATAGAGATGTATAGAGATGTTCTTATATATATATATACTATATAATATATATATATATATATATATATATATATATATATACTATATATATATATATATATATATATATATATATATATATATATATATATATATATATATATATATATATATATAGGTTTTTTTGCCACGAAGGAAAAAATGAAAAAGCTAGATAGCCGAGTACTTTTCGGTCCTATTCGGACCCTTTACTGAGCAAAGGGTCCGAATAGGACCGAAAGTACTCGGCTATCTCGCTTTTTCATTTTTCCTTCGTGGCAAAAAAAACCTTTATTTATACATAGCATCACGTTTTTATATACTTCGTGATCAAGTTATTCATATATATATATTATATATATATATATAATATATATATATATATATATATATATAATATATATATATATATATATATAGATATATATATATATATATATATATATATATTATATATAAGAACATCTCTATCAGCAAATTAGCAAAATTTTCAGTTCACTTACTTTATTGAGGTAGCAACCATACACACAGATACATGTCTGTATACTTACAATTCATGATTGGGCCAACCTCCATAAAGAAGGCGGGCGATATGAGCAATAAACACTAAAAAATTAACGGCTATATATAATTTTCTGTATTTATAAATGTAGTAACTAAAACAACATGAAATATTAGGATACTTTCACCAATATAAACAGGTTCATATTTGGTGGAAAAGAGAAAGACAGAACCACAGAATATAACAAGACAACGATAAGTAGAGAGAAAGACAGAGAGAGATAACTTATTAAGTTCTTTTCTAGATTATGGTGTGAAGAAGCTCGTGTTCTTATTTTCTTCCTAGCACCAGAGATCATTGCAAAATATCAGTATTATCAATTTTTACTATATTTTTTTTTCGTAAGGATATTTTCATCCTTGTTTTCAAGATGCATTGTAATAGAAAATAACTTAACTCAATTTCTGTGTTTCAAGAACCAAAGTAGTTTCTAGTGCCGATGTAGTTATAGCTAATTCTAATGTGTAAAAGATTAATATGTTATTGTAGGAATTTAACTTTTCTCTCCTGTGAAGTAAACTGCCGTGGTCCTTGCCGTTCCCTGACCATTTCCTGTCTTAGGGAGGGTTAGGAACCACTAGCTTCTACCTTTACATTGGCGAATTAAGTTGCCTAGTATATGGCCATTCGTAGACTGCAGCTTTTAGCTCCACTAATTCTATTCAGGGCTTATTTCTTCTACCTTTTGGACCCCTTTTAATATTCCAGGCTTAGTTTCTTAAACTGCTGTGCTCTTATTGCTGTCTCAACTTTATACCTTAATAATGTTTTCCTTCTTTTCT
This sequence comes from Macrobrachium nipponense, assembly GCF_015104395.2. NCBI lineage: Eukaryota > Metazoa > Arthropoda > Malacostraca > Decapoda > Palaemonidae > Macrobrachium > Macrobrachium nipponense. The sequence goes on along the minus strand of NC_087200.1, from coordinate 16,131,585 downwards.
TGGAATGAAGCGCGTTTTGTAATTCCCTTTATTTCAAAATAACAAAATAAAAGTAGTGATATTTACAAAGCCTTCTATATTCAAAATTTAAGGCTTCATTTCAGTTTGGACTAAATGTTAAACTAAAAAAAACATCACATTTTTCCGACAATCTGGCAGATAACTTTGAACAATATAACTTTTTTTTCATTTAATTTTGAGATACTATAAATTTAACTTTTCACTTTAAACCTTTGAAATATGCATGGTCTTCCAAAACATTTGCATTAACTGGTAATCAAGTAAAAGGAACATAACAAAAAACACGTGAGCTAGTGTCCAATATTTTATCATTATTATTAGTATGATAATATACAATGAGTAGGATGTCCAACCTCCATCTGGCATCTGTGACCTCACACAGACGATCAGGTATGGGATCTTACAGTTACATGATGTAACAGAAGCGTGGGTTATGTATTTGATTTCCCTGGAACGTGTTTTTACGCAGATATTTTTTTTCTTTATCAAGCACGCTTCTGCAATTCATTTCTTAACCTTACAAGTCATGTCGTTTTCATTGTTGTATTTATTATTTGACGACATTATTGATTCTGTGATTGTTTTTAAATTGCAACAGTTTCTTCGTTACACATCATTGAGAGGCACAGTATTTAGTTGTTGTCATTATGATCCGTATTAAACAGTATTAATTACATTTGTGTTCTAAGGATGCATTCACACCAAATGCGTCGCCTTATATAGAAATAGGGTTGTTTGGATTTTCTACTTTATTTCTATATTGGATTTCAATTTAGGAATCAGGTTATGCTCTAATAAAATTGTACTCCTTTATATCTGATTTTCACTTTTATATAGGACAAAATTGAGTATAATTAAATTTCGTTTTACCTTTTCTTTGTATCCATATGATATAAATTTAAAATCTTAAAACTTACCTATAGTGTTTGAAAATCATTATGGTTGAGAAGTTGATTATTATATATATATATTATTCTCATGATGTCTCGGCTAATTCATTAGAATGATATCTTTTAGTTATTTTTGTTAAATTCAATAAAAATAAAACGTAGCTTAAAAAAATGGTCATTTTTTGCTCAGTTCCAATTGCCCGCCTGTAGTTAGTATTGTTGTTCTTGTAGACAAAAAGGTAAATAAAGGAAAATTCTAAATATATTTTAATAGATATAACGATAAGAGACCAAACAAAAAAGATACTTACTGCAAAAAGATCCCGAGAGAGAGAGAGAGAGAGAGAGAGAGAGAGAGAGAGAGAGAGAGAGAGGAGAGAGAGAGAGAGAGAGAGAGAGAGAGGAGAGAGAGAGAGAGAGAAAATTGCAGTAATTATAAAACCTACAAGGCATGATTAAAAATCTTTCAGAATGTTTCTTGCTATATTTCGATAAATCGAAATGTCTCTTGTAAAATATTGAAAATCAAGGAAAAAGCGAGAGATATAGAGGAGAGTATATGAAGTGGGTATTCCAGTTTGAAGAAAATGTGGCCTTACCTGGCCTTGGCAGCAGCTGTTGTGTGACGTTGTTGTGTAGATGTTTGAAATACGGAGAGAAGTGTGACGCAAGGATAGTGATGTTGTTTATAGGCTGCCTATTGACTGGTGAGGTCCTCGTAATTCCTGATGATGGAGGTGAAGAGCCCAAGGAAATGGAATTTAAGGAGAGAATTTCGGCCTTGCGAGACACCATCCAGTACCAGAGAGAGCAGCAGGTGAACTTGGACAGGATAATTTTTGAGCTGCAACTGAGGCTTGACTACAATGAAGAGATTCAGGCGGCGGGCGGAAAGGAAGAAAGCACTCGTGTGATGCAGATAACTGAGGAGGTGTTGCAAGAACAGGCCTGGCAAGAAAGGGCCCACTTATTCGAAGGTGAGACGTTGTTTGTGAAGTAGAAGGATCAAGTGAAGATGGAAAAACAGCAGCTTGGAAGACAAGATTGTCAAGACACAGAAGAAAATGAGCAGTTGATGGATTACACAAAGATGCCTATGTGAAGAGGATAAGGGAAACCGACAGTGCAATTGCCAGAGGCAAACTGGCAGGTTGAGAGGCAAGAGAAACTGCTACGACAGAAGGAAGGAAGGAAGGGACCTGCGGGGGGCCAGATATAGAGCGAAGAAGCGGCGCGGATGGCGAGGCTCGTCCAGGAACGAAAAGACGCGACCGAAAAAGCGCTAATCGGACAGGAAAGACGCCGAGGTCAGGTTCGAGTCTGCAGAAGAAAGTGGAAGACCTTAGGAAGGAAAGGTTGTGGACTCCATTGTGAAGTTGAGGTTGTAAAAATGAAGAGAAAGGAGCTGAGGTGCCTCCTAGAGGAAGGAAATCATGGCTTCAAGTGGCTGGATAGGAAGAGCGGTGTTCAGGGCGAACGGAACGACCAGTTGGAAGAGGAGGTTGGAGAGGTGCGAGGAGCGAAGGAGAAATGGTTTGCCAGGTGAAGAAGCTGCCTGGGAATTAGAGATGCGTGGAGAAGGAGAAGTGGAAAATGAAGGAGCAGCTGTCCATGTTCAAGGAATGGAGCGACCAAGTCTAAGCTGGCCTTGTGAAGAGGGATCAGATGTGAAAAATTTGAGGAGGATGTTTGTTGTATGGAAAGTTTTTTTTTTTTTTATTGAAATCAATAAAGTTTATCTAGAAAGTACGATTTTCATTTACACATTGAATTTTTTTAGCAAATTTTGTTATTTAGATAATAATTGGAGTTTAACTGGAATTGAAAGGACTTGTTTGATAAATGCATGTGTTAGAATTGATTTTAGTTTGGAATGGATTTTAAGAGTGAAGTGCAATACTTGATTTTATGGTGAGAAAAGTAAAGGTTTGTATTTGATGAAAGTTTTGAAGTGTACTATATGGAAGGTTTGATGTTTATATGTAATAAGTTTGGTTTGTTAATGGTTGAAGGAAATGAAAAATTATCTGGAAATAAGTATAAAACGTTTTGTAAGAGTTTTATTGATTGGTGAAAGGGAAAGAAAATGAAAAGGATTGGTGGAGTGGCAAGATTGGAAGCAGAGGATAGAGAGAAGATTGGGGGAGGAGCAGGAGAAGGGAAACATTGAGAAAAGATTGGTGGAGTGCCAGGAGAAGCAGAGGATTAAGAGAAGATTCAGGGAGCGTCAGAAGAAGAAGCAGAGACTTCAGAGAAGATTTGTGGAGTGCAAGGATAAGAAGGAGAGGATTCAGAGAAGATTCTGGCATGCGAAGAGAAGAAGCAGAGGATTGAGAGAAGGCCCTGGAGAATTGAAAGGATTCAGTGGCATATTCTGGCTAATTCTAAGGTTAAGCAGAGGTGTTACTCTCTATAGGGAGGGCGGGCAAAGCTCGCCATCCCCGGGTCCGGGAACGGTGCGGGCGAGGCCCGCCTGGCGTCCCGGGAAACGGGCGGGCGAGGCCCGCTGGCGTCCGGGAACGGCGGGCGAGGCCCGCCTGGCGTCCGGGACGGGCGGGCGAGGTGGGCTTCCCGGGAACGGGCGGGCGAAGGGCCCGCCTGGCGTCCCGGGACGGCGGGCGACGGCCCCGCCTCGCTGGCGTCCCGGGAAACGGGCTGGCGAGGCCGCCACTGGCCTGTCCCGGACGGGAGGGCGGGCGACGGCCCGCCTGGCGTCCCGGGACGGGGGGGGGCGACGGCCCGCCAGGCGGGACGGCCGGGGCTGGCGTCCCGGGACGGGCGGGCGAGGCCCGCCTGGCGTCCCGGGACGGGCGGGCGACGGCCCGCCAGGCGTCCCGGGACGGCGGGCGACGGCCCGCCAGGCGTCCGGGTACGGAGGTGCGGGACGAGGGCCCGCCAGGAGGTCCCGGGACGGGCGGGCGACGGCCCGCCAGGCGTTCCCGGGAGGGCGGGCGACGGCCCGCCGGCGTCCGGGACGGGCGGGCGACGGCCCGCCAGGCGTACGGGAACGTGGGACGGGCGGGACGGCCCGCCTGGCGTCCCGACGGCGGGGCCGGGCCTGCAGGACGGGACGGGACGGCCCGCGGGCGGCGACGGCCCGCCTGGCTCCCGGGACGGGCGGGCGACGGCCCGCCTGGCGTCCCACTGGACGGGCGGTCGAGGCGACGGCCCGACAGGTGTCCCGGGAAGGGCGGGACGGCCCGCCTGGCGGGCCCCGGGACGGGCGGGCGACGGGCCCCGCTGGCGTCCGGGGACGGGAGGGCGACGGGCACCGGGCCAGCGGTCCCTCCCGGGACGGGCGGGCGACGGCCCCGCCTCCCAGGGCGGGTTCCCGGGACGGCCGGGGACGGGACGGGCCCGGGCCAGGCGTCCCGGGACGGGCGGGCGACGGCCCGCCAGGTGGTCCCGGGACGGGGCGGGGGACGGGCCCTCCCTGGCGTTCCCCGGGACGGCGACGGCCCGGGCCAGGCCCGTTCCCGGGCACGGCCCGCCGGGGCGTACGGCCCGGCAGGTGGGTCCCGGGACGGGCGGGCGACGGCCCGCCGGGCCTGGGCGGTCCCGGGACGGGGCGGGGCCACGGCCCGCCTGGCGTCCCGGGACGGGCGGGCGACGGCCGCCTGGCGTCCCGGGACAGGGCGGGCGACGGCCCGCCTGGCGTCCCGGGACGGGAGCGGGCGACGGCCCGCCTGGCGTTCCCGGCGGAAGGGCGAAGGCGACGGCCCGCCTGGCGTCCCGGGACGGACGGGAGGGCGACGGCCCGCCTGCGTACGGGACGGCGCGGACGGGCCCCGCCTGGCGTCCCGGGACGGGAGGGCGATGGGCCCAATCAGAATGAACGCACAAAGTTGAAACGAACGCGCCAAGGTAAACAATGAACGAAGTATACAAAACACTGTAAAAATAACTTCAAATGTGACTTTTTAGATCGTCTGCATGATGGAACCCTAATAAGAAATACTAATTCAAACAAAATCATTTCGAGCTCCTGTGGCCTCATATTATTCGTCGTTAATAGGCTGTTACAACGAGAAAGCAATTTCCAGAAACGAAGTCTCTTTACCGAACTTTAACTTGTGTCTTTAGTGTAAATTGTAAATTACTTTATATTAACTTTGAAAAATGTGCATAAAGTACAGGCAGTCGTACGTTCAATCTAACAATAACAACAGACTTTTCAAGAATATTTTTACGAGCAATCAGCACAGTTCATCAATAAATGGAGCAGCTAAAATTGTTTTTAGTAGTTCCGGCACTAAACTCTCTACCCCATCTCCATGGATTAGATAAGCCATACATGGTACTGTCGCGCACAATAGTTCGTTCCCTCTGCTGCTGAATCGGGCCCTTTCACACTATGCGATTCTAGTCGCACCAAGATACGATTGCGGTGCCGGATCTAAATGCGACACAAAATTGCGCAAATCGTACATTTGTCCGACTGCCGCACAAAGTGACCCAATTTTTGACAAGCGCGTGCGTCTGCTCTCAGCCTGTGGTGGTTGATACATATACAGGAAGAGAAAATTGTCTTTATTTATTACATTTGAGAAAAAAGAAGAGAAAACCTAGAATTCACTCGGTGTACACCCTTTGAATACACAAAGGCACTTGTACGGTGCATTTGTCACAATTTTCGAGGAGCTGAAGAGAGATAATGATAAATTTGGAATTACTTCAGAATGTCTAAAACAACCTTTGAGGAACTCTTGTCACATCTGCATGACCAGTCGCTAAAAGAAATACGACATTCAGAGATGATATTTCGCCAGCACAACAACTGGCAGTTACCATCAAGTAAGAGGGAAATAAATAAATGACCTTTCCTTGTTAAATTTGCTTTTCCATATAGAAATTAAAAAGGAGAAATGAAAAAACAAACTAGTGTTAGCTGAAAACATCTCTATTTATCAAAAGTCTAAACTGATAAATCATATATAAAAACAAATCTTTTACTTTGATATAAAAAAAATCCATATCTCTGTTTCATTAATTAATGTAAGTAAAACGTAAGTGTTAACTATAAAAACTTCTAAAAAAATCATATATATCGAAATCAAAAGCTTTTAGTCCTCTTTTATATCAATAATCTGCCGATAACCTTCTAATAATTTCAGTATCAAAACGTAAATGTAACCTTAATGAAAAAAACAGCAAATCATTTAGTAAATCATTCTCAGTAGTTTATACTTAAGCAATCCATACCTGTAGTTCTTTCTTATTTACGAATAACACTATTGTTATTATTATTGTATGGTGTTTTTCATTGCATGGAACAAGTGGTTATCAGCAACGGGAATAACACTATTTATATCCCTCAAATCAATACCCAATGCACCGATCACCAGAAGCAGTGGAACTGTGGAAGTCTACTGCTGTCGCACTTATATGCAGGAAACAATCGCATAGTGTGAAGACACGTATTGAAGGCAATGGCCAACTGCAATCGCGTCTGGGTGCAGCACCGGACATGGCCAGTGGGGCCTGTCGTCTGTAATGCGATGCCGGACCAGGGTTACCGCAAAGTCCGCACATCACCGAGAAATTATAGCTCCGCACCGGGATGTGTAGGTGTTAATTTCCGCTTCCTAGCATACTTATATCGAAACTTATTCGGTTATAATCAGTTAAATAACTTCAACTAATGCAATTGCCTAATGCATATTTGCAGTTGTTTTCTCAAAATAAATAAGTAAATAAATAAAATAAAAAACTCATTAAACATGACTAAGTTTACAATAATGTAAGTCAGCCTTCACCCTGAGATTAATTCACAAATTAATTAAATTTTACTAAATCTATATGTATGTATGTATAATATATATATATATATATATATATATATATATATATATATATATATAATATATGAAATTACAAACGCAAATTGAAGATTGCTGGACCTAAAGAATGAATGCATTTTAAAACATCACGTTTGGGTTACGTCATATGCTGTTGTCAAAATCAGTTCTTAATTGACAATCGCATGATCGTATTTGATAATGGCGCGTGAACACTCGAGACTAGTGAAAATGGTTAATTTTTCAAAAATATTAGTACTTTCAAAAATATCATATAATTTCAATCATTTTTCATTGATGTAAAAAAAGTTTTAAAAGCATAAATATATATATATGCGGACCTACAGCGCTGCATACGTGAGGAGTGCAGACCTCAGCTCTGCATTCAATGACTCCCCCTCGAATCTTCTCCGCACTTTTGGTCGTTTCTCCGCACTTTGGCAACACTGCAACTGAGTAGGAAGTCAGTGACGTCCTGGTACGCTTTGTAACCGTATATGTGTGACGTACGACGTTAAGTTCCAACTTAGAAGACAAATTCCCCATCTTCCAGGGCAGCAATGGAACAATCGACCTGTGGAGTAACGAAAACCAAAACGGTGTGAAGATGGTATAAAGAAAAAGGTTTATATACCGTGAAGTTGATGACCATGGGCTTATGTGTAGCTCTGGCGTTCAGCTCATCGGTGACGGTAAGTTCGATTGTCTCTTTATATAGCCGTTATTATTATTTGTTTACTCATTCCAATTTTATTCACAAGCAGAGATTACTTCGAGTGCGTGAGGAAGGGAGAATTTATTTTTTCATTACTTAAGGTAGACGAAGAAAACGGTGATGGAGCAGTTCACACAAACCTAGACATAGTCTTTGTATTAGGGCTCGTGCCTGTATGATAAGGCGCCCTATGAGGTAATGTTAGACTAGCGATAATCTATTACGCTAAGTCGGTTGGTATTGCACTTCTCATCTTTCAATGGAGTGTCTGGGGTTTTGTAGATACTTACGAAGTCGGTATTATCTTTACGACGATGTGTTAAACTCATGGTTCGGTGAGGTTCTTGTAGAAAACACTAAGTATAAAAATAGATATAATTTCTTCTGAAGTTTTACATGATGAAGATCAGGTATGATCGTACAAGTCTTCTATGACGATAGCTTGATCGCTTCTGCCAATGATGATGGTAATCCTATTCCTCTACATGATAAAGCTAGGTAAAGAGGTACAGGTCTTCTAATCGACGATAGCTAACTCTCTTCTGCCTGTCTACCATCTCTGTTACAAGTTATGAAGGAACAGACAGTAGTTCGAACATTTGAACATACTATCAGATGACATAGTTTCATACGAACACACAATCGAATGAGACACGCTACAGATCACGTAGGCCGTTTGTGAAATAAATAGGTCGGGTAGTTGTCTCAAGCAGGGAGCTTGGACTAATTGTTGTTTATAATAACAATTGCAAGTGACTACAGGTGACGGCATGTTATCTTAGCTTACATACTTATTGTATACGTCATCTTTAGCGTCTCTAGTCTGATCACATTCCTGCAAGCAATCTGGTTGACCTCTTTAGTTTTAGACTTTTATATATATGGACTAACATTCCATATTTTTATTATGTAAACACTTACATTAGCTCGGTCAGCTACCAAAACCAGCTACTGAATATTACTCAAACTTGACTGCATTTGACTTATAGGATTATGAGGTGATACAGACACTATGTGAATATATATATATAAGTAGTTATAAAAAATTCATGGTGTACATGAATTGATTCAAGTAATAAAATATAAAACAATGATATTGGTAAATAATAGTGATCACATGATATATATAATGATACAGTTTTTCACTTCATCTCTTTAAGATACTTATGCTACAGAAAATACTAATGTACTCTGATAATTGCATAGAATGAAGATTAACATGATAAAAATCATATTTTAACTGATAAAAAATTTCATATATGAAATGATAAAATTATTAATGTTTATGCTGATTGATTCGTTGCTTTTTATGCTAACTGTTATATATCTGCGGATATTGTTAAGGTAAAAGGTAACTGATTGATTATAGGCTACCTGATTGTTTATACATATGTATATGGATTCATATAATTATGATTAATATATGTGCACTTTAAATAGATTCCTATTGCGTACACGCAAAGATATATTAGATTCTGTTATTTATGATCATTTATATAAGAGATTTCCTATTGCGTACACGCAAAAAAATATATTTCGATTCTGTTATTTATGATCATTATATATAGGATACATGATACTTTATATATATAGGATACATGACCGAGGTTATACTACTTCACTTTTAACTAGCTTTCGAACAACTTTTCGTCCATTACACAGTTCCAGACAACCACCTTTAGCCAATTGAAACGGCCTTTTTCAATGGTTAAAACAAGGGGAAAATTTGCCTGGGCGGGTCCAACGTTCTATTTTTGCGCTCATACTTATTCTCTGCATCCTAAGCTACACGATTACGTTCGCGATGAATAAAAAAAACATCCCCAGCACGAGTCCTTCGCCAGCAAAGTAGAGTTGAATATCCTTCGGGTCGTAATTGTCGGAAGTATGTCCCTTTTTGTAGTCGAATTCCGACAGCCGCTGGAGCATTCCGCATTAAAACGAGATTAACGACGAGATACGGTGTCGGTCGAAGAAGTCCATGAAATTCCTTTCACATTGTAGGCGGTTGTTACTTGACTGTAGTCGTCCGCTGCGACGAACGATTTTTTGAAGTTGCTATGTGAAACTCTCGTACTGCAGGATACTGTAACCGGTTCCATTAATCAGCCTGCAAGTGAAATTATACTTGTCACAAGGGCAAAGTAAATTCAGACGACATCCAAATACAGGGGAGGGGAGAGAGCCATTTAGACCAGACTTAACCCACATGAATTCGCTGATATTTTGGAATTCAAAAGAGTCCGCTGTACAAACTTTTTTATCCATGGCATTAACAATGAGTGAACCTATCCAGGTCTATGATGACTGTAAAAAATCCATCCATAATTATAAAAAATAAAATAAATAGATATCATTACGAATCTCAAAGAAAATTCGATATTACTGGTAGTAAGTTACTAGACAAAGAAGTGGAAAATGGAGCTATTGTAAGATTGCCAGGCAGCATAAGAGTCAAAGAGAATATTAATCATGATTCTATGTGCCCTAACAAAAGTTTCATATTCAATTTTCTCGTGCGCATCCTCTGAGGTTAATTTTTTTTAAAAACTTTATTAATAGGTAGGAGATGCAACGAAAAAAAAAAACCCACTATGTAACTAGTTTCTAAATAAACTTTGGGTTTTTCAAGAAAATGTGACATTTTCCCATGAATGTTTTACTTGAATTGTAATAGGCTAATGTTGCAAGTAAATAATCCATATCCATATCGTGATACTTCTAAATGTCTATGAGGTTCAGAAAAGATTAATTCATTTCGATGTTATAGAAACTCTATTTCCTTATTTTGTTTATTAATTTTAAAATGATTGCAAGTCCTTAACTACTTGCATTACACACGGATAAGAATATGTTATGTGGGCCTGTCATGTGACCTATGAACCACCATGTGAAGTTCATGAACTAAGCATTCCTTTCTCCAGTCAATCTGCTTTTGCAAGCAGAGACGACACACAGATGAAGCCTGTGTAAGCAGATTATTGAGGTTAAAAGGAACAAATGCTGATACGGCAATGATGACGTCGTCACTTGGCAGGAGATTGCTCTCAGCCAGCTAAGAGTTACGTTACTTGCTGTAAGAGATACGACTTTAGTATTTTCAAATGATATTTTAGTGTTTTAATTCTCCACCCGCATGAGAAGAATGTCTGAAAAAAAAAAAAACAACAAAATTGAACAATATATTAGTTTCATGTTGGCATTATGTTAAATAAATATTCCTTATTCAAACTATATGAAAAAGGTTTCCATACAAATTCTATATATATTATTAGCCCTGTATAAGATTCATATAGGATTATTCCATAGATAACATTTTGTTTCACTTCTAGACTCCTGACTTTAAAATCTCTTTTATTTTGTTTTATTTATTATATTTATTATTAGTTTATTTATTTATTTATTTATTTAATTTTTTTTTTTTCATTGACTACGAATATAAAATCACCGGGACAGACAATATGTCAGTAGGTTTTGATATGTGTTTTGAACTTTTAGCTTATTTGTCATTACTAAAGCGTTAAGTTAGAGTTCAAATCTTTACGCATATATATTTGGATATTTAATGGTTACGTTTTGCTTATTGATATTATCGTGATTCCTTTTTTATTATAATTTGTAACCCTTCCGACTTCTTACGGAGTGTATTATATTGACTCCACTTGTATCCATATTTATTTTATTTTTTCTATTATTGATATTTCATTTATTTTATATTTTTTTATTTTTTTTATAATATTTGATAAATTATGGTTGGCTTGAATAGTGGAAAAGTGTTCTAGCGACGTACCAGGATAAGGCTACTTGCGGCATCAATTCTATAGATACAAGATATCAATGATAAAGGTATTTAAAACCGCGAGAACCGCTATAATCCGGTCGGATCAATATCACGAGTTGTAACTCGTAAGACATTGACACTTCCTATTTAATTATCCGTTATTCTACCAAACCGATTGACTCTGGGTGATAAAATATATTATTGGTTTTCTTAATGGAAAGGAATTCACACACGAGTTTAAGGAGATTATTATTGATTTACACCACCCGAGTCACAGATTATTATGTGTTGAATCCATATTTACTGATTTAGCACTCATAAATATTACCTAACGCACTCAATTGCTGGTGGTTTGTTTTTAGTGCTATTAATTCTATATAACGTGTCAAGGAACTATTAACACCCCTAAGAAGTGTTTATTCCCTCTGTCAGACTCGTAACTCTGTTAAATAATTCTACGTATATTCTTTCAAGGATTGATTTGGCACAGGATAGGCCCTTAAACTGACAGGTGTCTTAGTGTGTCCCTTGTTTTCATGACACGTGTTACAATCAGTTATGTGCTTTTATATCTGTAAGCATTGTAGGCCAGTAAAATAGTGATTTGGCTTTCTGTAAAACATAGTAGGGAACCTGGATGACGGAATGCAACCAGTTTATGACGATTGGTATGAAAGAGATTATTACCTACTACCTGGTCGTTAGTCATCTGCTGTTCTTCGGGTTTTCCTCGTCACAGACCTACATATAATATTACATTTGATTACATTATTCTGATACACATACTTTAAATGTACTTTTGCTTTAGGGTTTCGGCCTCAAAAGTGCTATTGTTTTTTCTTAGCCACTGAACCTGTTTCCGTTTCGAAAGTGTTTATTGTTTGGTGTTTTATTGCTGCTGACCCTGTTTCCCGTTCAAGTGTTTATTGTTTGGGTTATGTCTGTTGACTCTTGCTTTGTTCAGTTTGTAACAGTTCTGCGCTCCAACCCAGATATTCAATGCTCGCGATCTCTTGGGTTAAGGAATTTTCTTGTTTAGATACGGTTTTAACAATAGGTACGGATGTTTCTATATTTTTTAGTCTAATTAATGGTTCTTTGCGGTATGGTGCGGGTGGATTGCGGGATAATTGCGTCAGCTATGATGATTTGCTTTCCCAGGTAGATATCTTATCTTGGCTCCAAAGACCTGAATGATCATTTGTCACCGAGTTCCTTTTGGACTGTGATTAAAGCCTTGAAAAACTCGGTAAAGGACTCATGTTCAGTAAGGACTTTATCAGGATAGCCATAGATTTATGAACTTAAAATGTACTAGTGTTAAAGATACCTAGCCCCTTCCTTGCCTATTACTGTATATTTACTTTCAGAGGGCTTTAGTTTACGTGAATAAACGCTATAGGGAAGAACTGTTTATCATATTACTGAAGTAATACCCTCTTACCCCTTGGTCTGAGGCGTCTGTTGCAATAACAAAAAAAAAATTCCTTATTTAAGTCAGGGATTTTTTAAGTTAGGTAAGCTGCATTTTCCGCTTTTAAGATATTGAACGCCTGTTGATGCTTTTCAGACCATAATAAATCTACGTTCTTCTTCGTAAGATCTGTTAAAGGAGCTGTCATGATTGAAGAGTTACATATTTATTTAATTACGATTGTAATACCCACTAAAGCGCGAAAGTGCTGTATCCCCCTTTTACGTTAATAAGTACCGGAAAGTTATGAATAGCCGACACCTTACCATGGACTACTTTTAAGACCTTGACCAGACACATAAAACCTAGATAAACATGTTCGGTTTTAAAAAACTCTCATTAGATATTTTACTCTGAGATTATTTGTCTTTGTCTCTGTAGCACTAGCTCTACTTTATGTGAATGTACTTCTAAGGTATTAGAAAAGATTACAAGATCATCCATATAGGCATGTAGGGTATCCCCTAAAAATCTCCAAACACTATATTGTAATTGGGGTGCAAACGTAAGCCGGAGGCATACGTAAAAATTGATAATGTCCCCTGAGTGTGCTGAAAAAAAAACGGTGTATGAGGTACAATCACTTAGGTAATGGTATCAGGTAAAAGCCTTTAAGTAAGTCCAAGTTGGTGAAAAAAAATTTATTCTAACCTAACAGAGATAAGATGTCGTCGGTACATCGCACTGGAAACTATCGGAAGTCGTTTCCTGTTTAAGCGACAGAATCTACGCAGATACGCCAAGTCCGATCTTTTATGGCATGACATTGAGGGAAAAAAACAAAAATTATATGGGCTTATTTGATTTCCTAATGGCTCCTATTACTAACATTTTTCAACTTCGTCATTTATCTTTATTTTGAAATTTCATTGAGAGTCTACACGAAGGTACGTATATAGCTTTATGTTTGTCCTTAGACCGTATTTTGTGTTAAATTACAATCCGTTTTTCAGAGATCACTCGCCAGTGGAGAAACTTCCTGGTATTCAGGTAAAGATAAAAAAAAAATTCTGCTGAATCACCTCTGCTTGAATGACTTTACGGATATTTACTTTAGATAGATTATCAGAGAGATTCATCCACGAACTGGTTGGGCGTGATTAAAAAATTAGCAACAATAAAAAATGCGATATTTAATAACTTCCGTATCCACGATATGTATACGTTTTTAGGCTTTGTTCGCGGAAATCGTTATATTTCAGAGTGTCGGGAAGGATTAAAAATTTCATTTCCCAGCAAAGTCTTTTTACACGCACTAAGACATTCGAGGGTGCATGCTTCTCGAGATTTTTGCGTGCAAAGTACGACTGCGTTGTGGGGAGAATTCTGTTGGGGTCATTTGAAACAAATGTTACGATTTATGAGACAAATGTTATAGTTCCTTTATATAAGTTATTATTTGATTAACTGTCTCATTTTTGTTCAAACGGATTTTAATATGTTTGAAGGTTTATAGGATTTTCCTTTGATAAACACGCCTTATTTTGCAGGATGTAAGATAATATTTTGTATACCCCTAGATGGATCTACAATTACACTCCATACAGATCAACGTTTTTTATAACTATAGAGGTATCTGTAAACGCTCGCTTATCCGGACTTCTCATTAGGGAAGTTCGAACAACAGACGGTGAGTCCGTAAATACTGGTAATTAATTGTACTAAAGGAATAAATAAGATATTTCTAATTTACGGCGCCGTACAGTCGGGCTAATCCACCAGTATTTATTATAACTTATGTATTAAAAAAAAACGAAAACCTGCTCTGATTACTTATACGGTCGTGTGTTTCATAGGAAAAATCCTTTTTAATTCAAAAAGATATTGGTATGAACCAACATCGCTTTTCCCCACTCTGCTAGAGTCGCTTATTGTGTGGAATTTGCTATGCTTTGAACACTTCGGCAGTTTTTTGACTAACCTTGACCGCTTGACTAGGTGACACAGTCACCGAGTTTGCTTGTTTGATTCTGAACGGGCTACTGTTTCTATTTCTTTTTGTAATAATTAGGATCCTTCTCTTTATTACCATCGGCAACGTATTGTGTGTTTTAGCATTATGATATGGTACGTTATAAAGCAATGAATGACGAACTATTAGGAACTGAGCGATTACCAATAAGACAAGTTATCACTACTGCATTCAATCTTAACTGTTTGTACTTCATTCGTTGCTAAAATTTGAAATAGTGAGGGATCCTGGTCAGCGCATTTAGCCTGATGAAAGTTTTTTACAGACATGTTATTCCTTGCAATCCAGCCATATTTTTAAAGTTAAGTTGAGTCATTGAGGTTCGATATTTTATATAAACTCAAAAAAAAAACTCAAGGCTAAAACTGCGATCGGGACTTGCAAAGGAGCATTTATTGTCAAGACCCGAAATAGTGTTACCTCTAATTTATATAGATTTGTACGGGTGTTCCACTTGTGTTTTTGTGTGTTTTCTAATCACTACGGTGCTTAACGACCCTATCCATGCATCTGTATAAATACAGACGTCCACTGCGTAAACGCATATTCACTGTTTAATATGATTTGTTACGTAAGGGGATTAATAATCACCCAAAATGATAAAATTAACATAGTATATGATTATGATATTTCAGTAGAACTTCTGGAAACAGACACTCAAAGATAAAAAACTCGCAGTAGCGAAATCTCAATGATAATAGATAATTTCTGTAAAAAAGTAAGATTAAGAATGTCTCGTAACTTCAGCCACAGGAATAACGAAATTCGACCTGCAAAGGAAACACTCAAAGTTACTCCAAATGAATAAAAAATTGTACTTAGCTTGCTTTTGTGGGAAGTCACGGTGTTCCGATAACGACACACGGCCTTGGTCCTCCTCTATTTAGCGGACGACCTGGTTTGGCTTCAGTTTCCCCCGTGCGCGTTGTTTCGATGATTCGAGCCCTTGAAAATCCGATGCTGCAGACGCGTTCGGTTTGTTTCTTGCAGTGCCGGAACGCTCACTAACGATGTTTCTTGAATGATTCTATTGAGAGACGAAGCTTCCGTTGCCGTAGGAAAAAGACACGTCGGTTTTGTTTCTTGAAGTTATTCACTAATGATGATACTAAGTTGCTTGAAGAATCTCTTGCTTTCGTCGTCGTTAAAGAGTTCTTGTTGTTTTCTGAAGTCGCTCACTGATACTATGTTGCTTGAAGAATCTGCTGCTTCCGTCGTCGTTGACTTCTTATGATACATGATTTATTATTCTGGTTTTTCTTCGTAGGACGTTGTAGAGTTCTTCTGGTACGCTGGCCACCAATTATTAGGGCTCGTGCCTGTATGATAAGGCGCCCTATGAGGTAATGTTAGACTAGCGATAATCTATACGCTAAGTCGGTTGGTATTGCACTTCATCTTCAATGGAGTGTCTGGGGTTTTTGTAGATCACTTACGAAGTCGGTATTATCTTTACGACGATGTGTTAAACTCATGGTTCGGTGAGGTTCTTGTAGAAAACACTAAGTATAAAAATAGATATAATTTCTTCTGAAGTTTTACATGATGAAGATCAGGTATGATCGTACAAGTCTTCTATGACGATAGCTTGATCGCTTCTGCCAATGATGATGGCTAATCCTATTCCTCTACATGATAAAGCTTAGGTAAAGAGGTACAGGTCTTCTAATCGACGATAGCTAACTCTCTTCTGCCTGTCTACCATCTCTGTTACAAGTTATGAAGGAACAGACAGTAGTTCGAACCATTTGAACATACTATCAGATGACATAGTTTCATACGAACACACAATCGAATGAGACACGCTACAGATCACGTAGGCCGTTTGAATAATAGGTCGGGGTAGTTGTCTCAAGCAGGGAGCTTGGACTAATGTTTATAAACAATTGAATGACTACAGGTGACGGCATGTTATCTTAGCTTACATACTTATTGTATACGTCATCTTTAGCGTCTCTAGTCTGATCACATTCCTGCAAGCAATCTGGTTGACCTCTTTAGTTTTAGACTTTTATATATATGGACTAACATTCCATATTTTTATTATGTAAACACTTACATTTGTAGCCTACAAGGCATGATTCTCTCTCTCTCTCTCTCTCTCTCTCTCTCTCTCTCTCTCTCTCTCTCTCTCTCTCTCTCTCTCATACGTAATCTGCATTTTGAACAAGGTACCTTGCACTCCTGTTAGAGGGAAAAAAATCTATAAGAAATAAAGTAGGCTGACTTGAGTAGTATCTGATGAAGGTTCAGTTACGTGCAAGAGAGTGGACATTTTTTTTTATCCTACCTGCATTATTTTTACAGGGAACGTTCTGTATATTCTGTTATATAAAGCGCTGTTTTTATTTCTCTGCGTTAGGTAAAAAAAATTCTTTTAAGGTGAAACAGATGGATGTGTAAGAGTAAATAGATATTTTTAAGGCCGAATCACGGAGGACCATCCTCAAGTGGATGGATGTGATATTACTAAATTTTATTATTTGTTGTCCTATATATGAAACCTATTTTAAGCTGGGTGTCATGTAAGTGTAAATAATTGTTTTTATTTTCAGATCAGCCTTGGTCAAGTGTAATATTTTCTTTATTTGTATATTTAAGTATTAAGGTACATAGTTCGTTGTGCATTACTTTGAATATTGTTGCTGTTGCTTCTTCCTCTAGTAGATAATTATCAAACCACCCTATTAACGCTTTGTTATTGTTTACTTTCATTGGAGAGTGAGTGACGGTGCGAGTGTTGCGCTGGAAAAGTACGTCGCCTTCCCAGAACAGTTCGGGCCGTATCGTCATCCCAGAAGGACTAGTGCAGCAGCCACCTCGGAATATTTGCTTTTTGACAACACTACGTTGTTTTGGAGGATTTATTTCTTCATATTCCTCGAGGTTTGACCCGCCGGTGTATGAAGAGCCACCTGCGGCATATGTATTGATCACGGCTTTCATCTCTGCCTCGCAAGGACTTGTGTCACTTGCGACCTGCCCCCCTTGCTTTCTCCCCCGTCGGAGGAGTCCACGGGTTGACAGGGCTGGCGCGGGATCCCAGCTCTGTAGGAGAGGCTTCTGCCGTGCCCCGGCGTACTAAGGGTCTTGGTGCTGCTCTGCACGTCTGGGCTGTCGAGGCTCGTGAGGAGTCACGTAGGGAGGCTAACACTAGGTAAGGTGTCGACCAAGCTCTCCCTTATTCTATATACCTTGGTGTCGACCTTTATATTTTCCTTCGGAAGACGTCTGCTGCTTATTGGTCTGACCCAGTGTTTAGTAGCTCCCTTAATGTAGCAGACTGGTGGTCTCCAGCGACTCCGTGGACACCTATCTACATCCTCCAAAGGAATTAGTAAATTGGTTATTCCTTAACATAAGCGTATAGGATCTATATATATCCATACTCATATTGATATATTGTTATAGTTTTTGATGGTATACCCTGTTATGATTGATTTGTGGTCGTGCGTGAATTTAGATTTATTAATTAGGTAGGTAATTTTAAGATTTTCACTTTTATTGAACTCATTACTTCTTTCTAGCTTTCTTTAGTTTTAGGCTAGTGTATTCATTTTGGGCCCGCTCTATTAGAGCTATTTATTTGCTAATTACTGTGTTTTCTATTTATATTACTGGTTTAGGGTTTAGCTTTTTAGTTTTAGGGGAACCTTGTGTTGAAGACATGTTAATCTGTCTTCTGGGCATATAATTGCCATATAGCTCTCTGGATACTTGGTTTATTTGTACTTGCACAAGGTTGATTTAGTATTAAGTTTTGTTTTTATAATAAATATTGTTAATTTTCTTGGTGTTTGCTTACCACATTCCCATTCATTGTGTTGCATTATTACTGCCTACGATCCATAAATAACATTTTGTTCATGAAACTTACCTGTCAGATATATATATAGCTGTATTTTCTGAAATCTGACAGAATTTTAAAAACTTCCGACACACGCAGTGGTCGGCCAGGTTGTTAGTACCCATTCCCGCCGCTGGGAGGCGGGTATCAGGAACCATTCCCATTTTCTATTCATAATTTTTCTGTCGCCGGTGCTGAAAACACCTGTTTTCAGTACCTCCGTCTTAGGATTTTGGAACTTCATTGCCGCTAAGTATCCTAATTGTCTTTTGATTTATTTACTTGGATTTGTGGCTAGGCATACGCTATCTTAAATTGATTTGAATTTGATTCATTTTTGCATAAGATATCTGAATCTAGTTAGGATAGTTTCAGACGGGGTTGTCTGCAAAGATAGGGTGTGGCTACCGAAAGCTTCGGTAGATCCGCACTTGCTTCTTTGTTGAGATTTGTCATGTAAGGAGTGTGAGACTTTTGTCTATTCCGTAAGGAAGACGTATGATTCGTATGTACGCAATTAATCAGTAAACATGTCTAATTCCGTAAGAAGACGTATGCTCGTATGTACGAAATTAATCAGTAACAAAAGTCAGGGTAGTGAACCTGCTAACCTCCTTCCCTGTAGACTTTATTTTGTTTTGCCTAACCCTGTAGTATGGCCTACGGGCTATGTATTTGTCTACGAGAGGTGCTCGCTCTCCTTCATTGCTGTGAAGAGTGCTACTTCTGTAATTGTTACTCCTAACCCTGTAGTGTTGCCTTCGGGCCCTAAAACAGTGTCTGTAGAGGAATTGCCCTTTCTCTGATACTCTTTCGATTCGTAACTTAGAATCGAAAGTGCTTGCTTTAGAGAGCAAAAGTGAAGTGCAGAAGTGCAGTGATACCCCTTGTGTAGTGGAGGGTGCGTCAGATCGGCCTCGTTTCGCCTCTAGGCCGGGACCTCTGCTTGACTCCCAGGACCCGGAGAGGGAGCATGTCGAAAGCCTAAGGAGGGTTACAAGGAACCCCCACCGATCTGGCGTGCCTTCGGCAGTATCTGATGAAACTCCCCAGACTGCCAAAGTGCGTGCGAGTGCACGAATCCTGAAGGATTGCTTCTCGTCCTCCGAAGCGTCTTCCCCGTGCAGGGGTTGGAGCTTTCGGAAGGACTCGCGCCCTCTAAATAGAAGCTTTATAGAAGAGGACGCTTCACGTCCTCTCTCTCTCTCTCTCGTTATGCGTTTCAGTGAGAAGTGAGAAGGCGAACGTCGCCTGAACTCGTGTCCGTCTTTCCACCGAGAAATACGTAAAAGAAAGTCATAGTAGCAGGAAGCTTTTGAGAGCGGACGTCCAAGCTTTT
The DNA here is from genome assembly GCF_015104395.2 of Macrobrachium nipponense. NCBI lineage: Eukaryota > Metazoa > Arthropoda > Malacostraca > Decapoda > Palaemonidae > Macrobrachium > Macrobrachium nipponense. The sequence goes on along the minus strand of NC_087200.1, from coordinate 16,111,748 downwards.
TTACTGTCGGAATAAGAAGGCGTTCCCTCTCGACTTGGACGGGACGCTCGGATGGACGCCCAGCGCACGCCAGTGGACGCCGAGCGCGCGCCAGTGGACGCCGAGCGCGCTCCAGTGGACGCCGAGCGCGCTCCAGTGGACGCCGAGTGCGCCCCAGTGGACGCCGAGCGTGCACCAGCGCACGCCAGGTGTTTCGCCTGGCTGAACGTTTCTGTTGAACTCTTCAAGCTCTTGTTTCAGATTTGGGCCTAAAGAAATTTTACCTCTACCTTCGGCGATACCTTCTACCTCACCTGCAAAGAATGTGAAGTAGGCTGTGCTTCGGAGGAAGCTTAAAGTTGAACAGACAACTTCTTCTTCGAAACCCCGCAAGACATCGGGTTTCGTGAATTCAAGAGGTCTCTGTCAATTAATATTGCTTTTCGCATAGGTGGATGGAGTTAAGGAAAGCTCAAGGGAAGATCTCGTTTGCTTTACCGCAGTCAAGACTTTGTGATAAGCCAGTTACGGGTTATGTAAAAGCTCGACATCCTACACGTCATGGCGCTCGACTACTTTCGGTAGGATTCTTGCAAAAGCACTCATCAAGAGGACGCTCTTCAGGAAAGCGCAAGACAAGACTTCCTTTGCTATATTGCCAATAAACGATTGATACGGGAATCGGAAAAATAATATGCTCGACTTCCTGGATTACGTTTTGTCAATTCAGTGAGTTTCCCCCATTGACAATATACTATCGTTTTGTCAAGTAAGTGGGTATCCCCTCATTGACAAAATATCTCTTTGTCCCGTAAATGGGTTAGTTCTCATTGACAAACATCTTTAACTTTATATTGTGTAAGCGGATAAGCTCTTATTGACAAGATTCGGAAGAGCTCTCATTCGTCATTCGCAGACTCGTACAAGAAATAGACTTGTAGACTACGTCAATGACCGCTTATGTCCAGTAACATAAGAAGCTTGAGCTGTCCGCTTCGATTCTCTAAGTTTTGTTCATGAAACTTGCCTGTCAGATATGTATGTAGCTGTATTTCCGAATTCAGCTATATATATGTCTGCCAGGTAAGTATGAACAAACTTTATTGTAATATAATATATTTTGCCTTGCGTTATTTTACTACTGGTTGGTTCGAGTCATATACGCTTGCTGTAGTTACTTCTTCAGATGGCAACCGAGAGCTCTATTGTCTATTATTTTAAGGACATTTAATCGTTACTCCCTGCAGCCTTCCAGGAGTTTCCGATTTATCTTTTACCGTTGTATGGTAGTGTTCTGACGACACAAACGCATCTATATATTAATAAACATTACCTTAATATAATTTATCTAGCCCTAAATCCCCAAAAACCGCACCAAAATTACCCACATTGGCAACCCTGTTACCTCCTATTCTGTCTGCCAGTTGGCAACACTGTCGTTGACAGATACAAAAACCTTCCCTCAAATCAGTTGTTAACGAGCGCCCGTGTTGTTTACATCACGGCCGCTCTTTATAAATTTCCTTAAACATTTTTGTGCCTTTAAAGCTTTCATTATTTGTTAAATGAGACTTTATGTGAATTACCACTCACGCATTACATCACGAAATAGTGAATTAACTTTGATTTCTGTTGTGGTTCTTATCTTAAATTACGAACTTTTGCGCGACCCGGAACTACTGACCTGTCCAATTCTACAATGGATTGCCAAGAAATTACGATGCTTCCTTCTGCCAGCAACATCAGGAACTGCCCGGTTTGTGGGACAAGGATGAGTAGCAGGGAGTATGAACCCCTATGAGATTTGTTAGCTCTTGTCGTGGAACAGGTTTGTAACTTGACTTCTTGTTGTGACGTATGTAAGCCCTGGTCCTGACGAGGATATGACTGCTTATATTGAAACGCCAAACAATCTTGCAGCGTAAAAAGATCGGTTAAGGAGAAAAAAGAAATCGATTGCTAGAACTGTATCTAACGAATTCTTTGACTTGGGCGCTCATGGTTCTGGCTCTTTGGTTTCGCTATCGTACGACTCCGATTCCGAATTAATTGATGCTTTGCCCCCTGTACAACCGGTAATTAGTGAAGTTATTTCTGATGTAGATTCAAAGATTTTGGCAATGGAAACTACCTGGAAACAGAATTTTAAGAAATTACAGCTTAGTCTAGATAGAGATATTTCAGCTAAGTTTAACAATCTGTCAGAGAATTTTCAAGAAGCCTTTACTAGAATGTCTAACACTTTTAGATTCATTTTCAGCTCCTCGTCAGGTACCTCTCGACAGCACCATGGGTAACGGTGCGACAGATACCCCGGCTTGTGAACCCCGTCGTGGCGAAGGCCTAGGGGGGATCCGGTCCGGGCAGGTGCCTAACGAATCTTTACCCAACGTGTCCCCTGTTAGTCCCGTAACAGTGCCAAAGGGCGCTTATTTAGGAGAAGGGGGGGGGGGGAGGGATATTAGTGTCAGACCTAAGATAGTAGTCGTCAGGATTTTACTTCAGGGGAAGTTTCTAAGTTAGGATCTGACGATGATGATGATGATGACGCGGATTCGTGTGATATTGATGTTTCCTCGAATGGATGTCATGATGTAGAATTCAAGAAACTTTTTTGATTTTTAATTTTGAGTTTTCTTCCTCAGGCGAGGCCTAAAGAGCAGAAGCAGCCTCTGCCTCGTTGTATTACAGAAGGGATTTTTCTTGACGGTCCTTCCCGGTCACAGGAATTTTTACGTTTTCCCTTTGCCCAGAGGTTCGCGAGAGTGAGGGCGGACATTGCCGCTAAACTTTCGAAGGTGATCGGGGAAGGGAAGAGGAAGCTCTCTTCTCTTCTACGACACCGGAGAGGAGTTTACCAGGTGGCGGATGATTCTTCATTCTCTCGACCCCCCCCTCCCAAGCCAAATCCTGATTTTGTGTCCGACTTTCAAGTCAACCATTGCCTTCTAAGGCTTCGGTCTCTGTCTCAATTGAAGATTTTATTGCTATGGAGTCTGTTATGAGCTCCTTACAAGAAGCTCAATCCTTCAATATGTGGGTCCTCGGAGGGCTTTTAATGTATATAAAGGACTCCGGGTTTGTTCCTCCTGATGCTCCTCTTTTTGAGAAATTCTGCTCATCCATTTCAATCGCTTCTGTACATCAGAAACGAGCTTGCTGCTTCAATGCAGGCCTTTCTTGTTTCTCTAAGGCGTAACCTGTATTTGTCGCAGTTACCCTCCTCTGTATCGGAGATTCAGAGAACCCGTCTGTTGTCCTCTTCTCCTTTTGGCGATTTCCTTTTCGATATTTCTGTGCTTTTCTGAGGTTTTGAAGGAACATCAAGGTGATGCCTCTTCCCAAGCTCACTGGGCCTTATCAAGAGCTTTTTCCTCTGGTCTTCCTCCCGTTCCTTCAAGGAGTAAGCGTAAGTTTAGGACCAGATCTGTACCTTCTGCTCCAGCCCAACAACCTCCTTCTGGCTCTTTTTCCCAGAGTACATCTCAGGTTGCTGGTGCCTCTACTTCATCCTCTGGTGCTCACCCCTTTTTGAACGCGGGGGAGAGGTTTCTTGGCGTGGCTCTAAGGGCAGAGAAAGAGCTCAACCTCTAGGAGGACCTTCTTCTTCTTCTTCTTCTTCCTTGTCTCTACGTAAGAATTTTCGGAAGTAGGAGTCATCACCTCGCCTGGAGACCGCAGTAGGAGCTTGTCTCTCCCGCCATAGGTCAGCTTGGCAGGGGAGAGAGGTGGATGCTAGGGTGGTGGAGGTCCTGAAGGAAGGTTACGAGATCCCTTTTGTTTCCAGACCTCCACTTTCCAATCGTCCTCTCGAGTTCAGCAGTTATTCCCTTCACTCAATCCAGGGGTCAAGCCTTGGAGAAGGAGCTTTCGGCCCTCTTGGAGAAGGATGCCATAGAGCGTGCTCCTCCTTCTCTGGGTTTTACTCTCGGATGTTTGTAGTTCTAAAGGCCTCGGGTGCCTGGCGCCCCATCATAGATCTTTCGGTTTTGAACAAGTTCATTCTAAAGTCCAAGTTCAGGATGGAGACGGTCCAGACTGTTCTTTCATCCGTCAGGAGGGGGGACTGGATGATTTCCATCGATCTGCAGGATGCTTATCTGCAAATCCCCATCCATCCAAGAAGCAGACCTTACCTTCGGTTTTTCACGGACTCGGGAGTTTTCCAGTTCAAGACCCTTTGTTTCGGCCTCACCACTGCTCCACAGGTCTTTCTCGGGTGATGGCTCCTGTTTCAGCTATCTGCATCAGTTAAATGTAAGGATGCTTCGGTATCTGGACGATTGGCTAGTCCAGGCCGAATCTCTAGAGAAATGTCTCCGGTCGAGGGAGATAGTTTTGTCTCTTTGTGTCGAGTTGGGCATTCGTGTCAACTTCGACAAGTCCAATCTAATCCCTTGCCAGATCATGACTTATCTGGGGATTGTTTTGAATTCCCAGATTTTGAGGGCTTCTCCCGCTCAGAAAACGGATAGACAAGCTTCTGAGTCTGATCGAAGAATTTTTGACCTCCGTAAACGCAGCCAGTTTCTCTTTTGGAGGTCTCTCCTGGGCCATTTGTCATCCCTCATCCAACTGGTTCCCGGAGGTCGTCTCAGAATGAGGTCCCTTCAGTCGACACTCGCCAGTCATGGGATTTCGTGTCCGAGGACACGATAGTCGCCTCTTCTCCACAATGTCGGAAGGATCTCCGTTGGTGGATGGCAAGTTCCACCGCCTCAAAGTCAGGGACATCTCTTCTTTCGGTTCCTCCGGACCTAATGTTTTGGTCAGACGCCTCAAATCAAGGTTGGGCGTACACCTGGGCTCCGAAGCCGCTTCGGGCCTTTGGTTAGAGGAGGAGAGGATCATGTCAATAAATTGGAGGGAAGGGAAACTGAGGGCAGTGTACCTAGGCCTTCTTTCATTTCAGGAAACAACTGTTGGAGTCTGTTGTTGCGATCTTTGTCGACAACACCACAGCAGTTCATCATACTTGAGAAACCAAGGCGGCACACAGTCGGATCTTCTCACTCAAGAAGGCCTGATCAATCCTGTGTTGGGGCAGAAGACGGGGATTACGTTGGTCCCTCAGTTTATCCTGGGCCATCACAATGTCTTAGCAGACGCCTTGTCGAGACCGAACGAAGTTCAAGGGTCGGAGTGGACACTTTGCCAGGAAGTCTTCGACAGCCTCAGGAAGAAATGGCCTGTCACAGTCGATCTGTTTGCACCCCACTGAATTTTCGGTGCCAGATATTCTTCGCCCTTACCAGACTCCTCAGAGTGCCGGGAACAGACTCTCTTTTGCAGGACTGGGAGGGACTTCAAGCCTATTGCTTTTCCTCCGTTCTCTCTTGGTGAGGTCAGTCCTCAACAAAGTGAGGGCAACCAAGCGTCTGGATCTCCCCACCTTGATTGCCCCCCTTATCTGGCCAATAAATGAGTGGTTTCCCGACCTTCTGGAAGCACTGGTGGAACCCCCCATTCGCCTGCCACGAGACCAGATCTTCTCAAACAACCCCATTTTCATCGGTTCCATCAGAGGCTCCACATGCTTCATCTTCATGCCTGGAGGACTGTCAGGAGGTTCTCCAAGCACGAAGGGTTCTCCTCCAGAAGTGGCGCGCACAGTTGGCTCTTGCCAGACGGCAATCAACAGAGTAAATTATCAGGCTAAATGGCGTCGGTTTACAGACGTTGGTGTAAGTCTCAAGACATTCAATTTCTAGACCTTCCTTACCGAAAGTAGCGGAGTTTTTAGTTCATTACATCATGACAGGGCCCTGTCACCTTCGGCATTAAGGGTTATAGGTCTATGCTTTCCTATGTTTTTAAGGCAAGGCTCCCTGAGATCTCTTCATCTTAATGTCATTAGAGATTTACTTCGATCTTTTTCCCTATCTCGACCCAGGCCGCAGTGTTCGCCTCCAACATGGGACGTTAACAAAATCCTTCAAGCCTTAAGGTTCCTCCGTTTGAGCCTCTGAATTCTGCCAAATTTAGGGACCTCTCTTCTAAGACACTCTTCCTTGTCTCACTGGCTACAGCCAAGAGGGTGGGTGAACTGCAAGCACTCTCTTTTCTGGTTGCCAGATCTGGACAAGACATGATTTTGTCATACCTTCCTGAATTTGTCGCAAAGACTGAATCGTCTGATAATCCCATTCCCAGGTCTTTCGTACTGAAGTCGCTGGTCGACTTTGTTGGTAATTTAAATGAGGAATTAGTTCTTTGCCCTGTTAGGGCGCTCTCATGCTATTACGCCGCACGAAGGACATTCAGGGTCGTCCCCGTCATCTGTTTGTTTCACCCCGAAATGTCAAGAGACCTATTTCAAAGAATGGTGTATCCTTTTTTCTCAGAGATCTGATCGTTAAAACTGCTGGTTCGGCTGCTGGGGAAAGACCAGACGCCGAGAGCACACAGTATTAGAGCAGTTGCTACATCAGTAGCTTTTATGAAGAACGTCTCAGTCGCCAAGGTGCTTGAGGCGGCGACTTGGCGTTCTAATTCGGTGTTTTGCCTCTTTTTACTTGAGGGATATTTCTCTAGTTCTAGGCGACCTTCGTTCTTTATTTGGGCCCGTGGTGATGGCAGGACAGTGTCGTCAGACAGGAGAATTAGGTAGTCTTCCTGTTTTATGTTTGGTTGGTACCTGTATATTATTCATTAATTTTTGTTTTGTTGTATATATTTTTGTTTTTGTTATATAACCCATGGCAGTTTTTGCAGTAGTTATAATGGGAATTAGGCAGTTTGGTATTTATTTAGGTGTTGTGATGACAGGGACTGACTGCTTGGCAACTCATGCTGCTTCCATTGTCAGTGTGAAATGGTTCCAGCCACGGTGTTGTCGGCACTGGCGACTACGCTTCTCCAGAGTCGATGCTGACCTAGGACTAGCCACTGGTCGCTTGTCCTGACGACTCCTGCTTCTTCCACGTGTCCTGGACAGGGAATTAGTCGATGGATCGTCTGCTGTCATCCTGGTGACTCGCTCACCATCTACTTTTTTGTCCTCACCTGTTTTCTCGGAGTCAGACACTCGTATGAGATCAGGCGACATTTAGTAGCCCTGAGTTTCTTGTTGACGAAGTCGGTTGCGTTGATACACCCCCGATGATCGTGTAACATGAGACCAGGTTGGACTGTCAGGCATTCGTCCTTTGGGACTGAATCGCCTTTTTGCTCTGCGCTCCTTTCTTTTGGCACCAGAAAAGCTCGAGTTAGGAGTTGCTCATGAGCCGATTCGTTGCTGGCGACGTCGGGTTGCGTTGATACACCCCCAAGGTTTGCTTAGCTTTGAATCGCCCAGACAGTCCAGACACTCATCCTTTAGGGAAAGAATAGTGCTTGATAGTCTTCAGGTTGCAGCCTTGCTGTCCGCAATTCGTCTGACTGGTCACCTGGTTGGTCACCTGACTTTAGTACAGACGGACTGACTATGCACTTACTCCTTGTCCTGTGCTACCGCAGTTTGGTGGCATTATGGTAGGAGACTTTGAGTTGTTAGTATCTTAGACCTTGGGTTGAGTTTAGACTGCCTATGATATATATTTCTTTGTTTGTTTTCTCCTATTCTGTCCGAAGGGGAAATTGTATTCAGATTCCCTCCTCCTTTTCAATGTGGTTAATCGGGCTAGATAAATTATATTAAGGTAATGTTTATTAATATGGAATTTTTATTCTAAAATTAATATTAATAATACTTACCTGTATAATTTATCTAGTCCCACCCATCCTACCCCACGATCTGCCTATCACAACTGATTTGAGGGAAGGTTTTTGTATCTGTCAACGACAGTGTTGCCAACTGGCGGACAGAATAGGAGGTAACAGGGTTGCCAATGTGGTAAATTTTGGTGCGGTTTTTGGGGATTTAGGGCTAGATAAATTATACAGGTAAGTATTATTAATATTAATTTTAGAATAAAAATTCCATATTTAGCGTTTTCTGTTTCGCTTAAATATACCAGCTTGAGAGTCTCTTTCTGCTCAAAAATAACGGACCTATTTCTTCGTAGAATAGGGTAGCTGGCAACTCGGACATAAAGTTAAGAGACGACGTTCGTAAGCTGCTGGCTGCTGCTGTGTCTGTCCTCCAGTCCAACCGAGCCAGTAACAGATCATGGGCTGTCATGCGCGGTAGGTTGCGTCTCTCTCTCCTGCGGGATTGACTGACTAACCGTATCTCTGTGCTGGCGGTTACGTCTCTCCTGCGGGATTGACTGACTAACTGTATCTCTGTCCTACAATCACGGACTTTAGCCT
>NC_087200.1:16098020-16103016 GCF_015104395.2 Macrobrachium nipponense | reverse complement strand
AGATCGCCATTTCTCGGACTAGACCCTGTGGCAATGTTTCACGCCAAGTTCATGGTGTTTGTCTTAAAAATTACTAATAAATGGTAATGAACTTTTGATGTTAGGCCAAAGTACTGATCACATCAATCCATTGCCATGACGACGATTTGCATGAAGTTTGCTTATGCAATGATCTACATTGACTATCTCCTCAAAATGCTGTTTCAATGGTAGGAAACCTTTGCATCATGATGGTACTTTATAGTAACGGTTAACAACACTACTTGAGAATAATAATCAGGATACTCATTGTTAATTAGAGAATATGGCACACGTCGTTATTTATTTATTTATTTATTTATTTTTTGTCTGTGTTTTGGAAAGACAACTCGTTTCATCAAAGATTATAACAATAAAAAATTTTACTTTCACTAAAGGCCATTTACATGGAATATACAAAGTACAGACAGTAACACATTCTAGATATATACCTGAGATAACATGATTAGATACAAAATTAATAATCCACACAGTAATAATATTGAGAATAGTTTAAAAAACATTAAAAGTTATGATAATTAGTAAATGGATAGTATATAATTAAAATTCAGACCTTAGGTGGTTACAGTAGTCAGGTCCAGAGGGCTAAATACGACAACTGAATGTAGAAAAACTCTAAATAGATAATATTCACAGTAAACATGAAAAGTTAGGGAAAAAACGCCTCATTTTCCCATCTTCCCCACAATTTAGATCTTCTTTTCTCACTACTTAGGATTCTTTGTATGAGCGAATTGCTGTCGTTTCTCACGTGGGTTATCAGACTGGACATTGTTCACCTTACAATGATTTTTATGTTGTCCAGGCGGTATTCGTGAACATCTGTGTGGCGAGGAGTGTTTGTGAGGCGTCTTAAAATGTAATTGTGCACAAGCCATTAGGTCTTGGTTTAGTTATATAGTATATCAAATTCCACTGCATATTAGCGGCAATGAGTCGTTGGAGACCTTGCATTGATTGGCTAATAAGAACCATATCGTCGGCATAACAGAGGTTTTTATAGTTTCGTTGACAGTACTCTCCATTTGACACGGAATTGCTGCGTGGAGAACCAGCAATAATGCCAATTAAATACAGGTGTGTGCCTCTTTTTTGCGGCTTCAGTAAGAGCTTCAGGTAGTCTACCCTGTCAAATGCTTTTCTCACATCCACCACAAAACATATGAAAACAGGATAGGCTGATGATAGTTAATAGTTCAGCAATTCTTTCTGTATGTAGATGCAGGTGTCGGTTGAGTGGTTTGCCTTAAATCCGAATTGGTTGTCAGTGGTGTGTAGAAAGGGAAGTCTCACCAGAAGAACCTACTCGAGTATCTTCGACGTGATCGTTGTGATTGCAATCGGCGGTAACTGCCAGGGTCAGCTGCACCATTTAGCTTGTTTTTTTTTTATTATTGGTATTAGCTGAACTAAGAGTAAGGAATCTGGAAGAATCTGGTTAATTATGCATGCATTGAATAGGGCAGCTAGCAAAATGTAGATTATCGGGTGGCAGAATTTGAAAGGTTCTGCGGGAAGACCATTGCAGACGGGCGATTTATTATTATTAGGTAGGCTGTGTATGGCATCACTGATGTTACCTGGCATACTACGATCTGCGAAGTGAAATTGAATGCTATTAGTAAGGAGGTTATCTACATCCCTTCGGGAATCTTGATCGTTTATGCAATTCAGAATGGTGCTGCAGTGATCACCCCACAAACTTGCAACAGCCTCGTCACCGACTTCTACTCTCCGTGATAGCTTTTTAGTTTTGGGATTTAGGGATTGAATGTCTTTCCATAGACCAGGTTAATCATTGGATTCTAAATTTCTAGACATTGCATCGGCTCTTAGTTGCTTTTCATTTAATCAGCAATGCTCAAGAGCAAATTTGAACTGCGCTCTCGTCTGTCTCATTAGCAATGCAAAAGGTCCTTCCCTTAGGCTATCATTTTGCCACCACAGTAAAAACATTTCTCATGAATATGAATACAGATCTTTAATCAAGTAATTCCAACCAAGTATATTATGAGAATTATCTTGACGCTATCTAAAAGTAGCCCTGCCGGAAGCAAGCATAGCGGGAATTATGTTAGAATAGAATTCATTCAAATCCCTCCTGTGGTGGTCATTCCTACAGTTTGTATTTGTACAAGTAAGGCGTCTGCCGGGTGAACTATTGACTGCAACTTGGTTTATGTGGTCACCCTTCAAGTATCTGGTTTTCTGTTGATTATTAAAAATCCCAGTTTACAGCTGGTGCGCGGTCAGTTAGGGGGTTCACGGTAGGGAGGGATAGGGTACTGAATGACACTTGTTAAGGGATGTGATTGTAGCCCATTGTAAAGTCGTAGGTCACAATGGAATCATGAAGTTGTGGAGATATGATAACAGTGGTCCAGCCAGGAGGTTGTAACTGTGTCCGCTCTATTTTGCATATAGGAGGAATAGGAGGGAGAGAGGAGCATTACATCGCCAATTTGGAGAGCATGATTTTGACAGAAGCGAGTAAGTTCGTCATAAAATTGTTTTGTGGGGTGAGAATTAAGGTCCCCATTATACAAATATGATCAGCAGGAGAATCGTGAATAATACCGTGTAACTCACCTAGGATTATGCAGTATTGATCAAAATTATTGTTGTTTTCCCAGGGCATATAAACATTAATTATTAGGATCTTAGAGTCCCTTATTCTCATTCGAAGCCTCAGCAATCTATCACACATGTAGGTCATCACATTTACCATATTGTCTCGCGATTTGTGCCACAGGAAAGAGAGGCCCCCTTTCGGGCGACCAGCTACGATTTGATCTGTAGCTTGCATCGGTGAAGTCGAGAAAGCTCTGAAGTCTTCATGTATTGGCTCGCAGATGACAAGGTTCATGTGGCCCGAGGAGCGTTTCTTTGGAGTTTTTGCAGAATATGTTTAGGAGAGGAATGCTCCACTTGAGGCCAAAAATACATCAAGAGATTATATATCTAATGTATCCATAGTAACTAACGAAGATGGGAGATGAAAGAGTTGATCAATTGGGTAGATGAGAGGTTTTCCACCTGGGGAGGGAAGTCATCCGTCGTGGGAGGTTGGCTCACACTTGCGGTGGAAGGTAGGCCTATACGCCTAAAACCCTGTTTGGTGGGTGTGTATTCCTCTGGCCTATTTTCAACCGTTAAATCAAGACTAGCATCAACACGAATGTCATATAAATTCCAGAATCTTCAAGGTTCCTCGTTGGATGAGTGGTTTTCGCGCTCGGCTACCAATCAATCCGGTGGTCCGATGTTCGATTCTCGGCTCGGTCAACACGGAATCGGAGGAATTTATTTCTGGTGATAGAAATTCATTTCTCGATATAATGCTGTTCGGATCCCACAATAAGCCGTAGGTCCCGTTGCTAGGTGACCAGTTGGTTCCTAGCCACGTAAAAACATCTAATCCTTCGGGCCAGCCCTAGAATAGCTGTTAATCAGCTCAGTGGTCTGATTAAACTAAGATATATATTTTTTTTTCAAGGTACAGATCCCGTAGGGGATTAGTGCTAGTGCCGTCAATGCACCTCATGCGGTGTAATGTAGGCATTACTTAAGGTTCTTTGCAGCGTGCAGTATCCCTTCAGCCCCTAGCTGCGACCCCTTTCATTCATTTCACTGTACCTCCGTACAAATTCTCTTTCTTCCTTCTTACTGTCCACCCTCTCCTGACAATTGGTTCACAGTGCAACTGCGAGGTTTTCCTCCTGTAACACCTTTCAAACCTTTTACTGCCAATTTCCGTTTCAGCACTGAGTGGCCTTAGGTGCCCCAGTGCTTGGTTTTTTTATGCCTAAAATCTATAAATCAATCCATTCAAGGTACAGAAAAAAAACTAGGCAGAAATTTGTATTCATAATTTTTACATTATTTATAGACACGGACTGATATATGATGTCGTTCCTGGAAATGATGTCATTGGCGTTAGACTTCTTCTAAAGCCAGTTTGCAAACAGAGCTGGAAACTACTCCTCAGGGTTGCCGTTTTGAGGAATTTCGTCTGGTGACTTCTGGCAACTCTCCGTGGCCTTTCCGACCACAGGCCACGGCACTGAGGAATAAAATTCTTCACTTTGCCATTTTTTACGTTTTATTATAAAAATAAGGTTATAAAACATATCCTGCTTATTTATAGAAATAAATTATATTGAAATCCTTTATTTTTCTTCGTCAAAAATACTTTATGTTAAGCTAGTGACGTGTGGTTTTTTTACGTCACGGAAATAATTCGTCACGGAAATAATTCTACATCGGAATAAAGTATAACAATCAAAAGAACTGCTTATGGCAACACTGCTAAAAGCCAATGTTTTGAAGAAAAAATGGCATCGCTGCTACTCGTACGAGTATACCTCCTAATCTTAAGTCCACAGGTAATGTAAACTTTTTCTAGACGAAGAGACAAATGTATGCGTAATACCGATATTCAACTTCAGCGACCTGACCATGTAGCATGAGAGAGAGAGAGAGAGAGAGAGAGAGAGAGAGAGAGAGAGAATTTCTCGTCGAATGAAGATGAATATACAAAACATAAAAAGAAAAACTCCATAATTGATTTGCAGTTGTACTCCTTTCCATTAGCAAAGTTTACTTTCAGAAAAGATGACTTAATTAAAGTGCCAATCTTTGTGTGATCGAAATATTGTTGGTATAATGTATACAAATCCTGAGAGCCTCATCAGGCCTAATTAGCATGTCCAATTTTATATAAAATTCATTTCACGATTTGAGAGTATACTCAACGGGGGACAGAGCCAATATCAGGATATCTGGCATTCATGGCTGGAAGTCTCTGTCCAATAATACACAGAATAATGCCACTGATTGCTCTCTGAATTTGTCATTAAGATACTTACGAATATTTATAAACAGCGTATACGTGTTTAAGAATATTTATAAACAGCATAAATCCATAAAAGTCTCCTAATGGCGAAGAAATTCACAA
>NC_087200.1:16063020-16095520 GCF_015104395.2 Macrobrachium nipponense | reverse complement strand
CGCAATAAAAAAAATATATATATATAATTATACTATATATATATATATATATATATATATATATATATATATATATATATATATATATATATATAATAGAATTTCCCATGAGGGTACAGTTATTCGCTGATTACCAACCTGTTCTATCATCATCGTAAAAAGAAAAAAAAAAATCCATGCTTTTAATTTCCTTTTCCGTGATTAAACCAAGACTGATATACAGTGAAATAAAAGGTGGTGTATTGTATGCAATATGCCCAATGTCCACACGATGGCTCGACAATCGCTACCAAGTGGGATCTGTCACGAAGAACTAAACGAATATTAAATTTGACGACAAATTATTAAAGAGGCGACTTTAACTGGTAAAGGCACGCTGCTCCCGTGTTTTAATTATGTTTTATGATTTGGGTTTACTTTCCAGTGTATTTTTATCTATATGGTTTAGATGTGTATGTACGTGCGCGCGTGTGTATAATATCATTAACAGGGATTCTTACGCGTTTTCACCAGGTTCAAGAAATGAATGAAGTAATACCCATCTGTGGGAAATGGCTGTCTAAAATAAAAAGAGCCTGGTTTTTCGTCATATATCAAAGGCCACAAAAACCAAAAGTCAAAACATAAAAAAAAAACATTGGTTATTTTGCGGTCTAAAAAGTGTTGTTTCAGATTTAGTTTTTTTTTTTCTTTTTTATTCTAAACGATTTATTTACACAGCCTCTCATATTAGAACCTGAACTAGTACAAAACTATTCATTGCTATTTGGCTAAAAAGTTTCTAAAAGTAAAAAAGGTAGGTATATCTATTCAAACAGTTATGGGCCGGATTAGGAATGTTTCCAGGAAAAACAAACTAGCCAAGTAAATATGGCCCACAGGATGGGCTAAATGAGAACAGAGATCAAACTTTCCGTAATAATTTCTGCCGAAGAGGAAGTTTGCGTCAACCTGGAAAAGAAAATTGATCAGCAACATCCAAAACCGGGAAAAAATTGTAAATTAGAAAAAAAAAACTTTTACCTAGACTTGTGCATTTTATTCCTTTAGCTTATTTGCAAAAGTCCAGGGCACTCAGACGGCTCATGGCTGCTCGAGCATTCAAAGGAAATTATCTCGTCCTTGTCACGGTGGAAAGGGCTCGCTGAAAGAAGCCTGGAGCGTGAATCCAGGCAAGAGGAGGAGTGGGAGGAGGGGGAGTTGGAGGAGGAGGAGGATGGGGGGATAAGGGGCAGGGTAGGGGGTAGGATTCTTGGAATCGTGTTGGGGGAATTCATGGCTTGAAGTCCGGAGTTTTTTTTACCTCTCAACTTTCTGATTCAACGCTTTGGAGTGATTCTGTATAGAAAACCCAGGGGTTAAGGTGGTATGGGAGTACTTTCTCTCTCTCTCTCTCTCTCTCTCCGTGTTGAAACCCCAACCCTTTTCTAATATTTCCTGTGCTTGACAAATGTCTGTTTTCTTACGTTATATTTCTCGCAATTTTGTCATATTAGACCTTGGTTATCGTTAACAGTATTGTGATTGGATTCTCTTAGTCAGTCATAATCATACTAAAATGATTAACTAAACCTTTTCGATGGGTCCACTGCTCTGCTTCTCATACTGGTTCCATCACAACTGGAGACAAGTCAAATTTGTTTTGGTGTTATTATATGTAATATAATGCTTGAACGTACCTGATTCAAAGTGAATTATTATACAATTCACCCAGTAATGTACCATAAACATACACACAAATATATATATGTATCTGTACGTGTGTGTGTACATAAATATACACACACTTACACACTGCTCGAAATAACTTTTGAATGACATCTGAGAAACTCTCTCTCTCTCTCTCCTCCCTAACACGCCCCTCTACTTTCTCTCTCTAACTACCTCTCCTTCTCACTTTCTCTCTATGACCTCCTTCCCAACCTCCATCCCTTTTGGTGCCATTGATGTCTTACCGCAACAGCATTCTTTTCCAGATAGTGAGTCACATATGTACCAAAATTAGTAATGATAAATTCGTCAAGTTTATTTAATCAACTAAGTCTACGGGCAGAACCAGCCCCATTTCAGGGAAGCCCTTCCCATCTCCTCTGGTGCCTTTTGGTGTTAGTGATGTTTCACCTCGACCGACACTAGTGACTTCTAGATAGTAAGTCATATGTACGTACACCTAGTTTGGTTGAAATTTCTCAACCTGTTTCAGAGTTATGATGGCACATACACACATACTTATTCCTCACCTTTTCCTTCTACCATCAAATTTCAAACTCAAGATCAAAAGGAAAAAATATAATCTAGAGTCACCAACGTCACACCTGTGTTTTAAGTAAGTCTCCTTGTGAACAGTTGCTCCCATTCTCTTAATTGTCATGTCACCATTCAAATTCAACTAAGGCTAAACGAAACTGATGCTCTACCAAAACAAAAGTTTATTCCCAAACTTAACATGGCAAGAAATAAATAAATAAAATAAAATAGAAAAAAAGGAATTAAAGGAGGGAAACATTCAGTAATAAAATGTCAAATATAATCAACACAGTATACACTCCCCTCAGTGTCCAATCGGGAACTTACTAAAACAAAACTCTCACCTTTACTGGCAAAAAACCTGCGCCCCCTCTCAGGCAGCTCCTTCGCGAATTCAGGATACTGTCAGAATAAACCATCTTTACTGGGCATTACATTATATTACCCCTTAATGACCGCCTTTAGAGACAACTCACGAACATACTCATTGTTCCAGAACATCGCTTTGCCACTCCCTGTGACGTATTAGTCCCGTGACATGATCCAGGTCAACAGGTGTGGGTACGTGAGCTACCCAGATTTTCCAACCTTAATCCCTCTTAGCTCTTCGCGACAGACCCCCTTTACAAACAACTTGGTATGTGCTGACAAGTGGCCATCTGGCCCGGAGTTTTCTTAAACACTGCCGAATTTATTAAGCGATATAGAATTGGTGATCGACAGGGGCGAACCATCGACCTCTCAATTCCAGGACTGGCAGTGAAGCCCCAGACCACTGCCAGTCCTGGAATTGAGAGGTCGATGGTTTGCGCTGTCGATCGCCAATTCTATTATCGCTTAATAAATTCCCCTCGGTTAAGCATATATGAAAATATATTAATTCCGAGGTAGAGCGAATTAGATATTAAAGGACTTTGTAGTTCGATATATATATACATATCATATATATATATATATATATATATATATATATATATATATAACATAATAGAATATATATAAATATATATATATATAGTATATATATATATATATATATATATATATATATACTATATATATATATATATATATATATATATCTATACATATATATATATATATATATATATATAGATATATATATATATATATATAAATGTGTGTGTATATATATAATTATATATATATATATATATATATATATATATATATAATATATATATATATATCATATATAGTATATATATATATATCTTCACGTGTTTCACGCATTCACAAGATTCTCTGGGAAACATTTCCCCCATTATTCACAGAAAATTGCGCCTGTTCACGGTATTTTTCTATAAGAAATATCAGAAATTCCTGTTTTATTTTTTAGTTTGCAATTTCATCATAAAATGCACTTTTTGTGGTTAAAACCATTAAAAAAAAAACCAAGTATAAACATTTTTCTTTTTTAGGGGGTGGGTTTTTCTCAGTTTTTTAACTAACAAAATAGGCTGTTTTCAGCATTTTTATAGGGGTTCCCTCTATTCGTAGATTGTAACTATTCGTGGGGAGGTCTGGTACACACCCCAATAACCAAATGCTCTCTTAACTTCCGGAATACTTCACACTGGATGCAAAGTCTTAGATACAAACGCAAAAAATATGATGTAATTCTGGAGGGCGTTTGACTTAATATTGAAAAATTGGATGATATATGTAAAATCACAAGGACTGGACTATTCTCCCTATCTGGGTGACTTCAAACTTTCCTTTCGTAGAATGGAAAGAACGAATAGGAGATTTGTGGTTGTACTTAACATATAAAAAAGAGAGTAATAGTATGCAGAAGATAAGAGGCAATTTGAAAAGCTATTAGATATGCTACTAGAATACACATTCACAAATAAATCCACCTGCAACAAGAAAGGAAAATACTTTAGACCTAGTATTTGTGAACGAGATGAATTATGTTAAAAGAATAATAGTTTATAATGCGAGTATTTCAGACCCATATGTCCATAGAATTAACAGTTTCATTCCAAAGCAAGTGAAAATAGAAGATAAGCAAGAAATGAAAAAGTGGGAAGGATATGGAAAATAACAACTTCTACAGTAAAAAATATAAAATGGGGTCAGAAATTAATGAAGAATTAAACAAAGATTGGGATAACATTTTCGTAAGTGATGACATAAGGGTAAATACGGAGATATTATATAAAATATTGGAGATAATAGTGGGAAAAAATATATACCGAAGAAGAAAGTAAACATCATTCATGCATACCAAGAGACAGAAGAATCTTGTTCCAGAAAATCAGAAAGTTGGAAAAAAAGTCTTGCAAAGAAAAAAATGCATGGAAAGTTATAGAAATAAAAAGTAAGATGAAAATGCAGAAAAAAAGATTATACAATCAAAAAAGAAAATGAAAAAAACGGACTTGAAGAAAAAACAACGCCTATTAAATATCAAGCAAAAACCCCCACTTATTTATACTCATATTGCGAAGACGATGAATAAAAGAAGAATAGAAATAGCCCTCTGAGAATTGAAGGGAGATTAACGAATGAAAAAAGGAAATTTGCAACATACTGGCAGAACGAATATAAGAGAGAATTCACCCCTAGAAATAGATAATTGAAGATAATGATATAGAAGTAGGGATGAAAATAGTGAATATTTAGCTGACATAGATATAATGAAGCTGATATTGTGCAGGCTATTAATGAAATTAAAATGGAGCTGCTGCAGGGCCTGATGGAATCCTGCTATTTTGTTAAAGAAAAGTAGTTCATTCTATCGCAAAGCCACTTGCAATATTATTAAAGACAAAGTGTAGATACAGGCAAGATATGATGAGCACAAATTAGCGATATTACCCCTACTTTCAAAAGTGGGATCAAGACTAGAGGGCAAGTAATTATAGGCCTGTGAGTCTAACATTTCACATATAATGAAAGTGTATGAAAGGGTAATGAAGAAAAATATTATGAAACATTTTAATAAAAAAATAAAAAAAATTGTTTAATAAAGGACAACTGGTTTCGTACCCCGGAAAAAGTACACAAACCCAACTGTTAGTCCACCGTGAAAACATATTCAAAAAAAATATGAAAAGCGGAAAATGAAAAACAGATGTGGTTTATTTTAGACTTTGCAAAAGCTTTTGATAAAGTAGACCATAATATATTAGCGAAGAAAATTAGAAAACACAATATCGTGGATATAAAAGTAGGAAGATGGTTAAAAGAATTTTTTACACAAACAGAAAACAGAGAGTTATTGCAAAACGACGAGAAATCGATGAAGCCAAGGTAATATCGGTGTGCCGCAAGGTACGGGTGTTAGCTGCAATACTGTTTGTTATTAGATTGAAGACATAGACAAATAAATGTTAAGGATTCGGTAGTGAGTAGTTTCGCAGATGACACAAGAATAAAGTAGAGAAACTTACTTGGGATGAAGATAGGAACGCTCTACAAAGAGACCTTAAAAACAAAGTATATGATTGGGCAGAGGTAAATAGGATGGTATTTAAAACTAACTGATAAATTTGAATCAATAAATTATGGAGACAGAGAGAAAGAAAGCTATATGCATATAAGGGGACCTAATAATGAGACCATCACAAATAAGGAAGCAGTTAAAGACCTTGGTGTGATGATGATAGGAACATGTATGCAATGATCAAAATAGCAACTCTGTTGGCAAAATGTAAAGCAAAAAAGGGAATGTTGTTACGGCACTCAAAACAAGAAAAGCTGAACACATGATATGCTTTATAAAACAATGTTCGTAGTCCACTTGAATATTGCAAATATGCTATGGTACCCACACTATCAAAGGATATTGCACAAATAGAGAGTGTTACAAATAGGTCCTTTTTACAGCTAGAATAGAAGAAGTTAAGGACTAGACTACTGGGAAAGACTACAATTCTTAAAATTAATTAGTCTGGGAAAGAGAAAAAGAATAACGCTACATGAAAAAAAAAAAAAAAAAAATAATTCAGCATGGAAACAGATAGAAGGAATAGCAGAAAATATCATGGAACTAAAAAAATATCAGAAAGAGCAAGCAGAGGTAGATTAATAGTGCCCAAAAAAAATACCAGGAAAAATAAGGAAAAGCACACAGGACATTAATCCACTACGCACCAGCATCGTAATGCAGCGTCTATTCAATGCGTGCCAGCTCAATCTGAGGAATATATCAGGAGTGAGCGTAGATGTGTTTAAGAATAAGCTCGACAAATAATCTAAACTGCATCCCAGACCATCCAAGATTGGAAGATGCAAAATATACCGGAAGATGTACTAGCAACTCTATGGTAGACATTAGAGGTGCCTCCACACTGAGGGACCTGGGGGCAAACCCGAACAAGATGTAAGGTCTGTAAGGTAAGGTAAGGGGGGGTCAGGATTAGAACCTGCATCCAGAGTAAAACGAGGAGGTCACTCTGCTGACCTGACCGCGAGAATGTGTGAGTGTGTGTGTGTGTGTTGTGGCAAGAAATAATTTGCCATCAAGCGGGACAGGATAACCGAAGATTTAACTACATGCTGTTCAGAAGACCTCTGTGCTGATCTGTTATTGGGTCTATTACTTGTTGGTGGCCGTGATCTTCCTTAATGGAATCTCTGACTTATTCTGGTATATTTCAGATTGGTTTTCTAGTTTATTGCTGAAGGATTCTCTGGTTTATTCTTTATTAGATACTCTGGTTTATTCCAAATAGTTCCTCTGGTTTATTCCTGTTGGATTCTCTGGTTTGTGCCAGATGGATGGATTCAGTGGTTTATTCCCGAGGGAGTCTCGTATCATTCCAGATAGAATCTTTGGTTTTTCCTGATGGATTCTCCATTTTATTCCAGATGGATTCTCTGGTTTATTTCAAGCTGCATTCCTGGTTAATTCCCTGATGGATTCTCTGGTTTATTCCTGATGGATATTTCTGGTTATTCCTCAAAACAGATTTCTCTGGTTTATTCTGGATGGATTCTCTGGTTTATTCCTCAATAGATTCTGTGATTTATTCCAGAGGGATTCTCTGGCTTATTCCTTAATAGATTCTCTGGTTTATGCCAGATGGATTCTCTGGTTTATTCCAGGTGGGTTCTCTGGCTTATTCCTGATGGTTTGGCTGGTTTATTTCAAATGGATTCTCTGGTTTTTGACAGTTGATTCGCCAGATTATATCAGATGGATTCTCTGTTTATTTCACAGGATTCTCTGCTTTCTTCCGTTGTATTCCCTCTTTATTCCAGATGGACTCTCGGGTTTATTATAGATGGATTCCCTGGTTTATTTCTGATGAAGTCTGTAATATTGTAGATTTTCCGGTGTTTTTTATTCCTCATGGATCTCTGCTTCATTCCTGCAGGATTCTCTGGTTTATTGCAGATGGATTCCCTGCTTTATATCAAATGGATCTCTGGTTTATTTTCGATGAAGTCTAATATTTTCTAGAGGATTCTCTAGTTTATGCCAAAGATGGATTGCACTCTCGCACGAACATCACAGCAACACAGATTCGGTTAACTTTAAACAGCAAACAAAGACAGACTTCGGCAACGTAAGTACCTCACAGCCTCTTGGAATCAAGTTTTACCAGATTTAAGGAAAAAAATTAAAAATGAAATGTGTGACATACAACCCATATTTTTTATACATATTTCCAGGTGGAAAAACTGTATCGAACAAAATGAATGTCGCAGCAACCATTTGTCATCGTTCTGGATAGGGATTCAGTACTCAAAGAAAGCCCGCCTTAAGAAACAAACAACATTTCTACGTATCTGCTTATCCTTACCCAATGAAACGTATATTCAGAATAAAGAACAAACGGGCTCAGCCTCTCTCTCTCTCTCCCTCTCCCTCTCTCTCTTCAATAGAGAGGGCTTCCTTGGAAGCCAAAAAATGGTTTATGGTACCTCATAAAAAATGACAAAGCACCACAATTCTATTATGACTCATCTCTTCGATATCCGGGACAGCCAGGAAATGCCAAAAAAAAAAAAGGGCTGGCCTACTTCTTCTCAACACCCTCCTCTCTCTCTCTCTCTCTCTCTCTCTCTCTCTCTCTCTCTCCTCATCTCTCTCTCTCCTTTGAAAAAGAAATAAAAGTACACTGAACACGAAAAAGTGATGCCCTATACTCTCAGCAAGCCCTCCCAAATAATATAAGAGTCTTGGTATATTTATTTCTTTTGATCATTGTTTCCCTTTTACTAGAGCTGCAGCCGCTTTCATTCCTTTAGTGTACCTCCGTTCATATTCTCTTCCATCTTACTTCAACCCTTCTCCTTATAATATTGTTTCATATGGTGTAACTGCTTTGAGATTTCCTTCGGTTTGAGTCTAAATTCTGTTATATCATTCATGAAAGAAAATGTATATATAAGAGAGAGGAAATTTCAAAAAAGTCACACCAGATAGTAATTTCAGTATTTTCAAGCTAAGAGCATAAAACGAAGGCGTTAAATCGACGTGTGAGCTCAATAAAGGTCAGGATAAATATTGAATTTCAGAACACCGCTCCTCCCCCACGCCCCCACCCCACAGCCCAAAAAATGGTAAAATAAATCATCTTTTAAATTGCCTCTGATTCCGAAAAGAATACGTACATGTCAAAATGTACCGAGTTTCTTCAAAAATCACAGAAAAGACAGCGGTAAAATAAGAGTAATTAATCGGACATGACAATGTTTAACAATAATAATAATGCTGATCTATTCTGCTCTGTACGTTTCATATAATTTCCGGTTCAAAGATAATCTGATTACATCGACTTTTACAACGAACGGATTCCACGGGACGAGGCCGAAACACGATTTGTCGAAAATAAAAATGAAACGGGGCCAATCAACAAACGATAACTATTGATGTTATTAAACGGCATTTGATAATATGAATTCGGTGTTATTAACCATCAAAGGAACATCCAATTAGCAGGGATTATTTTGTTTGAATTCGGACGGCAAAACTTTTACAAAAGCCATCCGCAACTAATTATCACTGAACGGAATTTCACGTTTTTGCTTAACGTTATGGGTAAGCACAGGGCGCGGGGGGGGGGGGTGGGGGGGGGGGGGGGGGGGGGGG
This sequence comes from Macrobrachium nipponense, assembly GCF_015104395.2. NCBI lineage: Eukaryota > Metazoa > Arthropoda > Malacostraca > Decapoda > Palaemonidae > Macrobrachium > Macrobrachium nipponense. The sequence goes on along the minus strand of NC_087200.1, from coordinate 16,086,201 downwards.
GGGGGGTGGGGGGGGGGGGGGGGGGGGGGGGGGGGGGGGGGGGGGGGGGTTGTTTATATAAAAAATGTGACCATATATGTTACAACCGATAAAGATCATTACACGAATGAAGTGACCTTGTTTTATTTAGATTTGGTAAACTGAAATACTGAGTGTTTATATTAAAAACAAACAATCTATTATAAAGAATTTGCCTACAAACGTTTACGCTACTTCATGAGACGAAACGTTTCGTCTCACTAGAACCATTTTCTGAGGTGAATTACGTATAAGAGTTCGCATTGCAAGCGGACATTGGAGAGAGAGACAGACCAGGAACTGTAACGTTTTTCGGTGGATCTGTTATGCGTAGACTGCATCACTAATCGGCTGATGTAAAGCGTTTTGTTTTGTGTGCTCCAAGCAATTACGTGAAATTTCTTCCCCGTTTTCAAAGAATGCAGTATTCTACCTGTGATGGTTAGAGTAAAGTTGAAATAGCTTGCATTATTACACAGGTTTGAACTTATTTCTGAGTATCCCGTCCCACACACACGTACATAAATACATACTACACGCAAAAATATTATATACATTATTCATCGGATTTCCACTCCAGAAAAGGAGGTAATATATATATATATATATATATATATATATATTATATATTATATATATATCTATATATATGTAAAATAAAGTTATATGCTTCGAAGGGAAACAAACAACGGAGTATCCGTATTTTCCCTTCGTGGCATATAACTTTATTTATGGATTTATCACGTTCCTAACTTTTCGTGATTCAGTTATATATATATATATATATATATATATATATATATATATATATATATTATATATATATATATATATATATATATATATATCAAGAAGTGCGGGAGGGGTGATCAGTGACGCCTTAGGTTATCTAGAATTAAATTTAGAAGTTACAATAATAATAACAATAATAGTAATAATAATAATAATAATAATGATTCCTTGGGAAAGGATCTTTACCATAATTTCCTCAGTCTACTCAGCTGTAAATGAGTACCTATCCCTGATGGGGTAGGGTCCAGCTATGGGTTAAATAGCAAAACTCAGCAATGATGGAACGAAATGAAGGAATAAACGACAACGACGTAAATGGAACCTCTGGCAACAGAGGAGCTTCGTCCGGCAGCCAGGTATTCAACCCAATGAAGGGGAAGACGGTCAGGTACTTGGAGGTCGTCATCCAGCAACTGACCACCAACAACGACAGTAACCAACAGCCTGAGATTGGAGCTACAGAAGCAAACCAACGGAAGAAATGGACAAGAGAAGAAAATAAGGAAATATGGAGATGCTACATCAGAAGCAACCCGACGGAGAGAGGATATAGAAGAAGGTGGTCAACATCTGGAATGAGAGGAATAACACCCCCCAAACAGAGGCAGAGGCTGGCAGACCAAGTAAGGAACATAAAGAAAAAGAACTGGCTCTCCCCAACAGAAAGAGAAGAAATGGAAAGGGAAATGTCACACGACAACGAATTACACGAAGACGAACTGATAGACGATGCCACAGAAGACGAGAGGGATGATGAGGTATCAAACAACGACACACGAAGAAACACCGACGAAGTAACAGAGAAGACGGATTTGGGTAGAAAAGATTAGACAATGGATGGAACCAGATACAGAGAGAACAAAGATCCCCTCCATGAAAGCCTACAACACCAAGAAATTAAGGGAGAAAACAAGGGAGGTCAATGAAATAATGAGCATAATACACACCACCAGTATCACAGAAACAAATAACTTGGCATATGCAGGAGCAAGATTAGTAGCAGAACTGATGGGGATACGAACACCAACACCACCAGCACAACCAACCCAACAGAAACCAAAACAGCAACCTCCTTGGAAAAGGCGCCTGGAAAAGCAAATCATGGTGATGAGATCTGACTTGAGTAAACTGAAAGAGATGGCAGAAAAAAGGCTAAGAAGCAAGAAAACTAGGGAGGAACTCAACGAGAAATACAAAGTACAAGAGAGGGGACTAAACAACACAATAGAAGATGTAAAACAGAGGCTTAAGGCCAAACGGTACATGAATAGGAATAAGGGATACCAACAGAACAAACTATTCGGAACTAACCAGAAAAGACTATACAGCCAACTAAGAGGGAAAACAACCACTAAGAAATTCCTGAAGCAGAACCAAGTAAGAGACTCTGGGAAAACATATGGAGCAATCCGGTATCACACAACAACATGCAACATGGCTCTAGGAAGTCAAGGAAGAAGAAAACAGGGAGAATAAAACAAAGATTCACAGAGATCACGACAGACACAGTCAGACACCAACTAAAGAAAATGCCAAACTGGAAAGCCCAGGTCCGATGAAGTCCATGGATACCGGCTTAAAAACTTCAGGGCCCTACACCCACGAATAGCAGAACAACTCCAGCATTGTATCTCAAATCACCATGCACCCAAATGGATGACCACAGGAAGGACATCATTAGTACAAAAAAGACAAGAGTAAGGGAAATATAGCCAGTAACTACAGGCCTATCACCTGCCTACCAATAATGTGGAAGTTACTAACAAGTATCATCAGTGAAAGGCTATACAACTACCTAGAGGAGACAAACACCATCCCCCACCAACAGAAAGGCTGCAGAAGGAAGTGTAGGGGCACAAAAGACCAGCTCCTCATAGACAAAATGGTAATGAAGAACAGTAGGAGAAGGAAAACCAACCTAAGCATGGCATGGATAGACTATAAGAAAACCTTCGACATGATACCACACACATGGCTAATAGAATGCCTGGAAATATATGGGGCAGAGGAAAAACACCATCAGCTTCCTCAAAAATACAATGTGCAACTGGAATATAATACTTACAAGCTCTGGAATAAGACTAGCAGAGGTTAATATCAGGAGAGGGATCTTCCAGGGAGACTCGCTGTCCCACTACTCTTCGTAGTAGCCATGAGTTCCCATGACAAAAGTACTACAGAAGATGGATGCCGGTACCAACCCAAGAAAAGAGGCAAACAGAATTAACCATCTGATGTCATGGACGACATCAAGCTGTATGGTAAGAGCATCAAGGAAATAGATACCCTATCCAGTCTGTAAGGATTGTATATAGTCAATATACAAAAGGGCAAAGTAACAAGAACTGAAGGGATAAAGCTACCAGATGGGAGCAACATCAAACACATAGATGAGACTGGATACAAATTACCTGGGAATAATGGAAGGAAGGAGGGGATATAAAACATCAAGAGATGAAGGACACGATCAGGAAAAGAATATATGCAGAGACTCAAGGTTGATACTCAAGTCAAAACTCAATGGAGGAAATATGATAAAAGCCATAAACACATGGGCAGTGCCAGTAATCAGATACAGCGCAGGAATAGTGGAATGGACGAAGGCAGAACTCCGCAGCATAGATCAGAAAACCAGGAAACATATGACAATACACAAAGCCCTATACCCAAGAGCAAATACGGACAGACTATACATAACACGAAAGGAAGGAAGAAGAGGACTACTAAGTATAGAAGACTGCGTCACAATCGAGAACAGAGCACTGGGGCAATATCTGAAAACCAGTGAAGACGAGTGGCTAAGAGTGCATGGGAAGAAGGACTAATAAAAGTAGACGAAGACCCAAAAATATACAGAGACAGGAGAATGACAAACAGAACAGAGGACTGGCACAACAAACCAATGCACGGACAATACATGAGAACAGACTAAAGAACTAGCCAGTGATGAACACGTGGCAATGGCTACAGAGGGGAGGGCTAAAGAAGGAAACTGAAGGAATGATAACAGCGCCACAAGATCAGGCCCTAAGAACCAGAGTGTTCAAAGAACGATAGACGGAAATAACATCTCTCCCATATGTGGGGAAGTGCAATACGAAAAATGAAACCATAAACCACATAGCAAGCGATGTCCGGCACTTGCACAGAACCAGTACAAAAAGAGGCATGATCAGTGGCAAAAGCCCTCCATGGAGCCTGTGCAAGAAACATCAGCTAACTTGCAGTATAAGTGGTACGAGCACCAACCTGAAGGAGTGATAGAAAAACGATCAGGCAAAGATCCTCTGGGACTATGGTATCAGAACAGATAGGGCGATACGTGCAAACAGACCAGACGTGACGTTGATTGACAAAATCAAGAAGAAAGTATCACTCATTGATGTTGCAATACCATGGGACACCAGAGTTGAAGAGAAAGAGAGGGAAAAAAATGGATAAGTATCAAGATCTGAAATAGAAATAAGAAGGATATGGATATGCCAGTGGAAATCGTACCCATAATCATAGGAGCACTAGGCACGATCCCAAGATTCCTGAAAAAGGAATCTAGAAAAACTAGAGGCTGAAGTGCTCCAGGACTCATGCAGAAGAGTGTGATCCTAGAAACGGCGCACTAGTAAGAAAGTGATGGACTCCTAAGGAGGCAGGATTGCAACCCGGACCCCCACACTATAAATATCACCCAGTCGAATTGGAGGACTGTGAAAGAGCAAAAAAAAAAAAAAAAAAAAAAAAAAAAAAATAATAATAATAATAATAAACTTAGCTTCCCCTTGAACAATTGTGCATCCAAAAATGAATGATTCTCCAAGCGATATACAACAGACCATATTATTTCTCCTCTCCAAGAAAAAAAAGTTCGAAATAATCATAAAAAATATCAGTGATCGATAGGCCTCCAGTGTGAATTAGTGAGGCTGTGTCCTAGTGTGACGTTACTATAGTAGTTGGTAGCTAAAGTTCATGACAGTGAATGAATCTACGTCATAGATTTCTTTCTTGGTTAGTGATCTGCATTCGTTCATCGGTGATCCATAACCCATATATATAGAATTGAGAATGGTACCTTCTTTCGAAGCTTGAATTTCAAGTTAGTTGCCCCCGTGGAATTGTTCCGCATAAATAGCGTTCATATTCCAGGAGAAACACAAAAATAAATGTTTTGGGGAAAACACTTCCACCATTATAAAAAAAAAAATCTCTTAATTTTACTACGATTTCCAGACGAAATTAAACGATTTATTTTCCTTTCCTATGCCTTCGTCCTCCTCAGTGATGCACACAATAACCTGTCAGGGTTATTGGTCGAGCTACTGTCAACCTGGTATGACCCATATTCAGGATGTACAAGTCAGTAACCCACGAGAACCCGACTTAATAACCAAGATTTCTTTGGTGGCTGGTAAATGTCCATGATGGAGGTAGTCCTTTGATATTATAAGACTAAATGGGAAAGAGGTTTAGAAAAGTCAATCAAAAGATACAGACGGATAAACTGTTAAATACATTTCTTCCCTCTCAGCTTCATCTCGAGTTGGGTCGCCTTTTCTGAAGACGTTTAATACTTCTGCATAATTATAGAAATGGAATATAGAATTTAGGCCAAAGGCCGAGCGCTGGGGACTATGAGGTCACTCAGCGCTGAAAGGGAATTTTGTAGTAAAAGGTGGAAAATAGAATGGAAGGAAAAACATGAACGGAGGAAGAGTAAAAGGAATGAAAGGTACTGACTGCACAACCCACCTACGAGGCTACATAATTATAAGCGCTTCTTATTATGTACGAGAATATCAGCCAATTAAAATCATCCTCTCGCGTGTGAAATACCAATCTTTGCTTCAAGGAGACAAACACTGGCCGCGACCCACACAATCGTCTAAACGTCACGTACATATGTAGTTCATTGCATTGGCCTTGTTTAGGATCTCTTTCCGAAGTCTGCCTTTCGAACAAATAACCTTGGACTAATCCAAAAATTTCCAACAGGTCTTGTTTTATTGCAATACATGACGCTGTCAGTGATTCTGACTCATTAGTGTCAGTCCTAACAGCTCTGGTGGCTTTTTTTGAGTATGAAAGATGGGAAAATATAATTCTCTCATTATTATTATTAGCATTATAACAATACGTCGAACTGACATCTACTGTATTCGAAATTATATTAGGTCAATGTAATGGCATCTACGATATTCGAAACTATATTAGGTTACGTATTGACATCTACGGTATTCGAAATTATATTAGATCAATGTATTGACATCTACGGTATTCGAAATTATTTTAGGTCAGTGTATTGACATTTACGGCATTCGAAATTATATTAGGTTAATCACTATCTCTAACAATTTTACGAAACTTACCCAATAGGTAGGAAAGCTGATTCTAACAGAACTCGTTTTATACCGACGTAATGCAATTCAATACGACGTTGACAATGTAGTTTTGATTACTAAGCGACCTCTTTAGCGAATCTCTGAGCTCAGGGAGTTATAAGTATAGAGCCTCATGATCCAAATCCTTTGAAAGGGGAAAGACCGGTGTCAGAGGTTACAGGGACGCCATTCAGTTCATCCAAGTTTATCCCAGTTATCAATATTTCAATCATATCCTGCCTTATTTTGCTCTTTGTCAGATTGGTGGGAGCCCATTTTCACTTGACAACGCGTCGATAACAAAATATCTATTGCATTTTGCACTGTAGTCATCATTTTTATTATTTGTGTTCACACTGTTTAGGTATCACCATTACCGTAAGATATATGCTCATGCGATACCTCATTTTTAGTTATATCCCTGCTGGTCGTACATATACATACACACTCACATTATATATATATGAAATATACATTATCAATTATATTATGAATAATATACATATGTGAATATCCTTCTTTCCCACCGTTATCCCTACACTAAGGGGTCGGTTGCCGGATGCGCCTTTCCTTACATCAAGCATAATTTATTATTAGGCAAAGGGGTTTGTGTACGACCGCATGCCCTTGCTGTCATCAGCCCACAGTTATTACTGGCGGTGAGCTTCGCCTTTGACTAAAAAGTCTACCTACAAGGCAGCATTTTCCACAGTTATTGGCGGTGGGCCTAGACTATGACTAAATAGTAAGACTGCAAGGCAGCAGCTATCCTTTTAGTAGCCTTTTACGACACACAAAACTGCAAGAGAGACTGAAAATACGGCCAAAGAGAAGTAAGTGATTCTCAGTAATCTGTTTCTCTCAGTGTTTTGGATCCTCTCAACCTTCTCTTATTATGCGCCGATACGGTGAATCCCTTCGTTTCATAATTTATATGATAATATTACGTTTCACGTGTGTTAATGAGGGTTATATCTTTTTGACGGGAAACACTGTTGGCCTTTGTGAGCCGAACAATTACCAGTTCTGATAAGTCATTGTTTGTGTATTACAAAATGAAGAGACTATTTAATACTAGGAGACAATTTTTTAATTTGTGGAACGCACATGTCTGGGTTCGAAGAGAGATGTCTTATTTTCTGGCCATTTGTGGGTTTACTTCAGTTAACCAGGTCTTGTTTTAAACATTCCGTTTTCTGTGTATCGAGTTTCAATCAAGGGATCTTGATTTCATTTTAGTTAAATCAATCTAATTTTTCTATGATAGTTAGATTTGCTTATCTTTTGGAATATAATCTATTTTCGTAGTCCGGAGTTTAATTCAATGCCTAAATTCATTTTTGTAATGTATGATGGGGAGTGTGCCCCTTTAAACACACACACATATATATATGATATATATATATATATATATATATATATATATATATATATATATATATATATATATATATATATATATATATATATTATGTATGAGCCCGGCCTTGAGAGAGGGTCGATACGTAAACAGAAATAATTGAGGGAGAGAACAAGATGAAATTACTTGAACTTACCGTAAAAGGCTTTATAGTGATACTTTACTCAAGAGGAAAGGTCGCCAGAAACTCAGCTAGTTACTTTACAGCTATTTATTTACAAAAGGCCCTTACTGGCCTGGAGAAAAGTAAATGCAGCGTCCACACGTTGGGCCCCATATCTCTCACAAATGGATAGCTGGCTAAAATGTGATTCGTGAAAGCTGGTTTCATAATCTTCGGTAATGCAACACTTGCGGGCAGATAGACGTGGCACGTGACTAAGGGAATCTGGGAAAACGATCCCAGATAAACAAGATAAAAGGAAAAGGATTTCTTTTTATCAGTTACTATTATCTCGTTCTCTAACACTGGGGAAAAGGAACTTTAATGTTTCACTGAGGTATGCAATGACTTCATTTGTCTGGGACGACACACAAGGGAAAACATGCGGCCATGAGGCAGTGAGAGGGAACAAAGGGATGAGTTCTTTTTGGTTTTGAAATTTGAATTGGGAAAAATGAGGATCAAATAGATAATAGGATGTAAGGGACTGGCAATATGCTGTTTCACAAGACGTACCTGGAGGTCGTGTTCAGTGGATCTTTGTAGAAAAAACGTGGCCTGGCTTTGTCGCAGGTCTTGGTGTCTTGGGGCGCGCCACTAGCGCCATGGATAGGCCTAAATGGAAGGCAGGTGGTCGGAACATCCGTCCGAGGTCAACGTCTGGAGACGACTGGGGCCGAGGGCATGTGTTTTGCCTGGGTGTTGGGAGTCAGCTTAACTCCCACGAGCAGGGCAAATCCTGGAAACAGAACATACAGCAGCAGAGGGTTCACAGGAAAAAGAGCTTAAGATATAGGCCTAAGAAGTTGCCAATCTGCCTACATCCTTCCCTTCGAGATACGTTCCCTAAAGCTGACAAAAGACTATATTCTCCCTTCTCACAGGAAATTCTTAACCCTGGACGGCTAGCGTTGGTTTCCAGCCCAAATCAGTGATATTTGGAGGAAGATGGCTGCGTTTTTACAAATCAAACTAATTAATTAATTACTGGGTAGACGAAGCGATCTATAAATGTCACAGCCTCCCCTGTTAAGAAGGCATTCACTCCCTTTCGGGTGTGAAGGTCTTGGCTTAAATAAGTTGATCATCTCGACTACCCAGTTCTCCTACTCTAATTCTTGAAGTTTTTAGAGCAGCGATACAGCTAACTACAGTGGCCTACCTAACTTATAGGCGGAGATGCTAAGGGTACTAACTTAATGAGTAATGTAGTCAAGCCTAAGTAATGACTACGGGTGTCTGTGACGACAGTCTTACTCTACCCCTAGATAAGGTTACTTGAATTCTACTTGCTACTAAACCTAATGCCCTGTACTAAATCATTAGCCTAACCTACTCATTACAGTTAAATGAAGACGCAATCATTCCAGAGTGTGGTACGCACAGCAGCAGTTCAGCGACGGAATTGTTAAAATACATGATGTGAGGTAATGATGCGTGAGGATGATGAGTAGTTAGTTGACCAGGATGGGAATGCAATGAGGTAATTATATTTAAGTGAGGGTTAGTATTACAATGCTAGGGGTTTATTGAGGGTTAGTTTTACTGGCAGAGATCAGACTGGCTACCTTCTCTGGGTAGGTGCAGGATCACTCTGCAATTGAATGCGACACTGTACCTCGGGCACAGGTGTCAAGGAGAGCATGTGGCTCTTTTGGTTAGTGTGTTAATGATTTGCTACGTCCCTTCTTCTTCTTCTTCTCATCCTCCAGGACCTGGGCTACCCACCGTCCTGGAGTAGATGGAGGCACCGACTCTGGGGAAAGGCCAGAAACGCCGGGCAGGAGCAGAGGCAGTGGTAGCCTGAGGGATTTCAGGAGAACACCCTACTTCGGTATCTACAGCAACTGTCGTAGAGGTGGAAACCTACTGCAGGGGAGGCCTCACTTCAGCTGCTGCGACAGCCGTCGTAAGGGGGGGGAAAACAAAACTCCAGGCTGACTCCGTGTCTGGGCAGTTCCTGGTTTTCCAGAGGAGGTATGAAGGTAAGGTCTGCCGGAGGTTCATCCTCGGGCGACAGAGGTGAGGCTGAAGACGAATTATGGGCTGGAGATTGGCCATGGGCTGCGGTAAGCTCCATGCCTGTGGAGGATCTCCTGTAGGAGGATCCTTGATTAGGTTAGGTGCCGGCCACTAGCTCGGGGCCAGGTGCAGAGGTCAAGTTCTGTGGTGGCTCTATGTCCAGGCTGGACGGAGCTTGGCACTGCCCAGTGCTGCCAAGTGGCACGCAGAGTGTTGAGGTCGACTGACCTGTGGCGGGTACCGGAGGTTGCAATACCTCTCAGCGGGCCCTTGGTGATGGGAGACTTCAGGTCATGCCCTAGGATGAGGTCGTAAACCTCCTGGAAGGTAGCTTGCAACTGCAAGTGTACATACCTTGGTAAGGTGAGGTCGTACGACTCTCAATTGGACGGTGGGGAAGGATCATCTTACTATGATTGATGCCTTCAATCGTGATCAGTTGCCGTCTATCGATGGTAGCCCCTCGGGGATTTGAGTCTTCCCGTACAGGGAGATTTGAGCGCCGGAGTCATCAAAGGCTCTGACATGGCTTGGAGATAATGACCTTGGAGGGGTGCGACGGTTATAGGGCCCTTAGCTGGGGGTCCTAGTAACAAAGGATTGTTTACTGCCATTGCGATGGCAGGAATATTGTAATTCGCGCACCCTACAAAGTGGCAGACATGTGACCCTTGCTGGCCACAGTCTCAGCAGAACTGGTTCGAGAATTCTTCGTGGCATTGGACGGTAAGGCCGAGATGGCCCCACAGATTGCGAATCTGTGGAGTCACCAAGTCTGGCAGTGTGCTCTGGCCACAGGTGAAGAGTCCTCTCTGGCCGTGATTTGATGTGGTGAGGTAGCTTGGCCCTGGAGTGGTGTGGGGGAGGGACATCCCAGAGGAAGGTCCCGTCCCAATAGGAAACCTACTCCATGGCCGAATTGTATGCACTACACCTAGGCGGTGAGGTTTGGTGCACCAAGGAGTGGTGACCCGCAGGACACGGACTGTGGGAAACGTTCTTTGGACTGCCCTTCAACCCAAGTCATGGCCCACCTGAGTGCTCGTCGACGGTGGCATGGGTGGGGGGGCACTTGGTCCCCTGTCTATGAGACACAGATCGGGAGACCGGTATCCTACAGACCCTAGTAACTGGCAGAGTCACAGTAGGGATAGAGCCTCCAGGTGGCACTGGGTGGCCAGCTTGGTTCCGATGTCTATGAGACCAGATCGGAGCGGTATCTACCGTAACGGCAGAGTCACAGGTAGGGTAGAGCCATCCTTGGTTGCCACTGTTCGAAGGTGGTCCACACCCGCTCAGGGTGAGACCTGGACTCGGGCATAACGGCCGGTGAGGGGGTTGTGGCACTGATCAGTTGGACGTGCCGGGATATCCACGGGGAGTAGTGCCCTGTAGCCCCACAGGCTCTGCAGGAGTCCCTCTGCTGGGCTGGTCTCCGTAAGGCATCTGACTGGTCTTGAGAGGAGGCTGAGGCACCATTCGGTGGCCTAGGAGGGTTCTGAGGAGGTTTGTGGCTCGCAGCGCTCTTGAGGCGGCACTCTGCTGCGAGTGACCCACTTTCTTGCAAACGTTGCAAGTCCGTGGGTGTCCTTGGTGGGGCGTCCTTTGGCCGTGTGGATCCAGAGAGAGGACCAGGTGGCACCATGGGTCGGTGGGTGGTGATGTGAAAGTTTCCAGTCGTCAGCCAGGCGACAAGCTCCCGCAAGTGTCTTGGGTTGCTTGTCGTTAAGGTGCACTGCGAGTGGCCCAGGTACACACTGGTAGAGGTCTTCCAGCATGATCCTGTTAAACAGGTCCTGGAACTCGGTGCACGACATGGCCTCGAGCCAGCGCTTTCCAGCTTGGATTTTGTGGTAGGAGTAAATCTCCCCAGGCCCAACCAACTTCCTTGGCCTGACCTCGGAAACGCTGCCTCCACTCTCCGGGGGTGATCTCAATAGGCCTTCGTAATGACCCGGCGAACTTCCACCAGGTCCCTTGCTGACCTGATCCAGTGAGCGGAGGGCAGTCTTAGCCTTGCCACCCAAGTGCTTGGCAAGCAGGGCGGCCCTCTCTATCTCTGTGGTAGGGTAGTTCTCGAATAAGGCTTCCACTTCTTCCAGCCATGCCTCGGGCTCATCCTCAGTCCACTTCGGGATGAGAGTGTTAATGCTGGCAATAGGATTGGACGACACCGTAGGTGTGGGGCTGGGAGCTGGCTGCATGGCTAGGGCTTCGGCGTTCACCTGTCGTGCCTTCTCCACCTCGAGCTCCTTCTCCTTGAGAGCTAGCTCATGCTTTCTCTCTTCTTCCCTTGCCTTCCTCTCTGCTTCTTTTTTCTTCCTCTCTGGCGGCTCTCTCTTGCAGGAGCAGATCGTCCGTCTGCCCCTTCACCCACTGGGTGAGTTCCTGCCCAGTGTAACCGGCGCTCGTGCCCAGAGCCATCAGTGTCTGGAGCCTCTCCAGCTCCATGGATATATGTGGTTGGGCAGCAGAAGCCATTTCTTTAGGCTGCAGTGGAGGCTCTGATAAAGTTTAAAATAATGGCCTGGAAGGGTAATAGATGGAATGGGAGTGCCTACTGGTAAAGTGGCACTCACTTGGAAATGTGTTCTGCGACGTGGTAGAGAAAAAGGTCTGAAAAGACTGGGTGCTCTGTGGCACTTGGGAAGTGTCCCGTAAGTTGGTGGCACTTCTGGAATTGGCACCTTCTGATGAGGCGAACAAATCAAAATAGTGTGCGGCGTACGTCACACTTATGGAGGCGTTCCGTGGTTGAGTGATCCAAAATGGTGGATACTCTAATGGATTGGGTGTTCCGTAAGGACGGACACGCAGGTTTGACAGCACTTAAGGCTGGTATTGCAGCACTTCGGGAGGCGTTCCCTTTGTTGAGTGTTCCGAAGGATCACTGACCCTTGTGACCTGGACACACTAGTTTCTTGAGCGTTCCGTAAGGACGGACACGCAGGTTTAATGGCTACCTGTACGGCCTGTACAGGTGCAATGGCACTTATGAGGAGGCGTTCCCCTTTTTGGGCACTGGTAGCTGTGCTGGTGTGTCCCGGAACACTACATGCAGTATACTTAAATATACTGAAGTGAAATGGTACTCTGTTCGTGGCAGAGGGTAATAGTGGAGGAGAAAAAGAAAAAGTAAAAGGTGGGAGTACTTCAGCAGCCAGTCGATGGACAGTGTCAAGAATTAGTGGCACTGTAAAATGGTAAGACCATGACGTGCACTGGTGGTGGCTCGTCCACTAGACTGGTAGGTTTCCTTGTCTGGAAGTAATGAATTTTGCGTGGGCCACACTGTGCGGGTTGTGCTTGCGGTATATGCAAGTCTTTTGTGATAAAGAAAATGAAAAGACCACTCGGGCAACGACAGGTAATGGAAATTTTTAGAAATGCTCAGTCCTTCGCTGAAGTACTCGGTAAATGAAGTAAATAAATGCTTGCAAACTGCAATGGACACAGGCGCGTACGTATCACGCTGTGTAAATGAAAGACACAAGTCTAAAATAATGTTAGTTCTGCATGCTATAAGTAATGAATGTAGTACTCTTGGCTTCGTGAATAATGGGTTCTGGTACGCTCTCTCTCTCTCTCTCTCTCTCTCTCTCTCTCGGAGAGGGTGAAAATGATATATGAAAAACTCCCTTGTATTGAATTGAACTAATAATGTTAGTTTAATATGACGCAACTTGCGTTAAATGATTTACTTACGTTAACGTGTAATGAAAGAATTGCTTGGATGACGTTTTATGAAAATGATAACGCGCTCGCGGTGAACGATTTTTACGTTACTGGTAGCGGCTTGCGCTTATGAAATGATTTGCGTTTCAATATGAATTTCACAAAGACGCGTTTTACGTTAAACAATTCTGGTAATTTACTCTTTGAAGATTTACGTTAACTTTACGTAAGGATACTAGGTCCCTGTGACAAGCGAAATGACGGTAAGGATTTTAAAAGGAAATGTTAGCAAACATTTGTAAATGGAAAAAGGTTACGTTTAGTACAAAGGGAAATGAAACTTTCGCTCAGCGAGCGATGTTCTAAAGTGAACGATGCTAGGTGAAACACCGTGACGGGTCGGCAGAGCGGGTTGGACATCGTGTATTTCAAACAGCTGATTCTCTGTAAACGCGAGGCGATTTACAACACGAAATTCGAGTTTCTTATTCAAGGTGAATTACGTTAATTTCTCTGGCAGAACGATAGATACTAGTACGAGATTAATATTATTTACGTTAAAACTTTAAGACTTACGTTACTTTGCTTAAATCGTTGAGATAATACTTAAAGGAGTAACCAACATGGCTGCCGCTGTGAGTGAACGAAGGTTGGCTGAGACAGCGCAGGCGCGAAGCTTACCTGGGAGAGCGTGTATGCTCAGCTTAATTAAGCTGAGAGCTAAGCGGTTACCAACACTCGGAATGAAACCTACGTTAAAAGGAATTCCCTAACATATCACAGACAAAAGAATTGTACACTTCTTTGCCGTAACTATTAGTAAAACACTCCTAACCAGGTAGGCTTTCTAATACAGCAATAAACCCTGGCAAAGCACTTCCTAGTTTGATCTGGTTCTTTCTGGCATCTATTCTACACACGTGTTAGTGTCTCGTCAGACGAAAACAATGCGATTTACAAATAACAGAATTCACTTGGCGCTCTGGCCATTACAATATAATAATATTTCTCACTTAACACTTGTTTAAACACTTCATAAATAAAATACTTAAACGTACCTTAAGCTAACATTGGTTATAGAATAATCATATTAATAAATGGAATACCTTACCGTGAGCCAGTGTGTGTCTTTCCCTGCAAGTGTGCTTTGATTTTGTGCTTTGAAAAACATTTACATTCATTTTACTAGGGATAACGCGATTTACAAGCTTTTTTTAAGCAAGCCCAGATTCGATGCTGGCAAGCAGTCGTCACTTTTACGTATGAGCCAGCCTTGAGAGAGGCTCGATACGTAAACAGAAACAATTGAGGGAGAACAAGATGGAATTACTTGAACTTACCATAAAAGGCTTTATAGTGATACTTTACTCTAGAGGAAAGGTCGCCAGAAACTCAGCTAGTTACTTTACAGCTATTTATTTACAAAAGGCCCTTACTGGCCTGGGAGAAAAGTAAATGCAGCGTCCACACGTTGGGCCCCATATATCTCTCACAAATGGATAGCTGGCTAAAATGTGATTCGTGAAAGCTGGTTTCATAATCTTCGGTAATGCAACACTTGCGGGCAGATAGACGTGACACGTGACTAAGGGAATCTGGAAAAGGTATTCCAGATTAAACAAGATAAAAGGAAAAGGATTTCTTTTTATCAGTTACTATTATCTCGTTCTCTAACACTGGGGAAAAGGAACTTTAATGTTTCACTGAGGTATGCAATGACTTCATTTGTCTGGGACGATCACACAAGGGAAACATGCGGCATGAGGCAGTGAGAGGGAACAAAGGGATGAGTTCTTTTAGGTTTTGAAATTGAATTGGGAAAAATGAGGGATCAAATAGATAATAGGATGTAAGGGACTGGCAATATGCTGTTTCACAAGACGTACCTGGAGGTCGTGTTCAGTGGATCTTTGTAGAAAAACGTGGCCTGGCTTTGTCTCAGGTCTTGGTGTCTTGGCGCGCCACTAGCTCATGGATAGGCCTAAATGGAAGGCAGTGGTCGGACATCCGTCCGAGGTCAACGTCTGGAGACGACTGGGGCCGAGGGCATGTGTTTTGCTCTGGGTGTTGGGAGTCAAGCTTAACCCCCACGAGCAGGGCAAATCCTGGAAACAGAACATACAGCCAGCAGAGGGTTCACAGGAAAAAGAGCTTAAGATATAGGCCTAAGAAGTGCCAGTCTGCCTACATCCTTATCCCTTCGAGATATGTCCCTAAAGCTGACAAAAGACTATATTCTCCCTTCTCACAGGAAGTTCTTAACCCTGGATGGCTAGCGTTGGTTTCCCGCCCAAATCAGTTGATATTTGGAGGAAGATGGCTGCCGTTTTACAAATCAAACTAATCAATTAATTACTGGGTAGACAAAGCGATCGAAAAATAACGTTAAACCTCACAATATATATATAAATATATATACTTTATATATATATATTGGCATATTTAATATATTTGTATATATAATATATATAATTATATATAGTATATTATTATATATAATATAATTATATATATAATATATATATATGATATTGCTATATTATTATTATATTATATATATATATATATATATATATATATATTATATATATATTCATATATATTTTATATAATATATGCTCTATTATATATATAATATATATAATATATTATATATTATAATATATGCCATAATTATATATTATAATATATTATATATATATATAATCTAATATATATATAATATATTATATATATACATACCATTATAATATAGTAATATATCTCGATATATAATATATAATCTTATATATAATAATAATTCTTATGTATAATATATAGCATATATCTATATATGTACTATTATATATAATATATTAATTAAATATATATATATATCTATATATATAAATATATCTATATCTTGCATAATATATCTATATTATATAATATATATATATATATATACTATATATTTATAAATATTATATATCTATCTAATATATAATCTATATATATATATATATGTATATAATTATGCATATATATATTTATATAAAAATATAGTATATATATATCATATATATGTAATATGAAGTATACATATCTGTATATATATTAATATCTCTATATATGTATATAATATAATGTCGATATAATAAATAATAATAATATACTTTTAGGGCATAGTTTTTTCTCTAATACAATTCAACGACCCTTCGGAGACGTCTGCTGGCTCATAGAAATCAAGGGGCCCATCCATCCAACACTAACATAGAGGCTTCACGGTACAGGAAGCCATCTCCTACAAAGGAGCTCTTCTTAGAAAGGACACCCCAGGTCGTACACAGAAAAGGAAGACAACTACGGTCGCCTCTTAATAACGGAAGCGGTGAGCATCGCTATTCAGAAGCCGACCTTGAACGTCCAACAAGAATCGGACCATATACTCCCCTCCAGCAGGAGAAGGAATACGCAAGCCAACAGGGACCAGACAGCGCACACCAATCCACCGAGAACATCGCGCCCCTTGGAAGACATGAGAAGACCCAGCGTCAGCGAAAGTCAAGTAAACATCCTTGCTCAGGTCGCTGAGATCCCGCCCAACACGAATCAGCAGCCTTTAACCGACGTAGACCATTTTGGGACAAACACACACACACACACACACACACACGCTCACTCACTCAAATTTAAATCATACGCAGTTATGTAAATAAACAGAAATTATCTTTTGTACCTTTATGCATGCTATAAAATATACTACATATATTTTTATTTCCTGTATTTAGATTTCTATATTCATTTTCATTCCTGTATGTAATTTTGTAATTTTTATCTAAAACCAACATGTAACATATTACATTTTTAAACATACATTTAAGGAAGCTCTAGCACATGGCATTGTATTTTGAATATTTATTTAACCACTGTTTAAACTTTCACTCTTATTGTCACACTACATATGTCCTATGTTCTATGTATCCAAAACACGCCCTTAAGCTGTTAATCCCTAGACTAACCAGTACCCATACCTCAGGTCATACCTCCCACACGATGAAATAAATAGGCCGAAAGGTCAGATTGTAAGTCAGTAGTCGCTTGATAATGCCATAAGGCGAAACAGCTGTCGTGACAAAATTCAATAAATGGAAGAAGGAAGTCTGCGTATTTTTCACCAGAAATTGACGAACGAGAATCGGAAAAAACTTCGTCGGTATGAAGACAACTGCAAGAATCTTATTGATGCCACTAAAGCAATTGCTTTTAACGAAAATATACATATATATATATATATATATATATATATATATATATATATATATATATATATATATATATATGAATTTATACTGTATTGTGTCACTAAATTATATGTATTTATGTGTCACTAATTTGGTAGCCATTGCAATATTGCATAATTCACCAATGAGCAGTCGAGAATTATCTACTTATATGTCACTAACATGAATGCCCTTCTCCCTTCCTCCTTCCCACGTACGTCCGTGTGCACGAGTGCGTGTGTTCGTGCGTGAATAAAAGTATGTAATAAGATTCAAAGCAAAAGAAATGTGGTTGGAGATGAATGAGTTTCTAGATATTCTGAAACGATGAAGCCTGGAATGAAAGAGGGATTATGATGGAAGGTGAGAGATGAATAAACAGGAGAGGGGGAGAGACAGAGAGCAGATTATTAGGGAAAATGTATTATGAAAAGCGCAGGTGTAGGTAAGGATCATAAAACGAAATAAAGGGGAGATTCTGAAAACTGAAGAATACCCGAAAATTATTATTTTTAATTCTTTAGTCATTTCCAACTGAGCAAGGCGCTAAGGAAAATAAGTAATTACCAGAAGCCCGTTCAACTTAGTCCTGATATGAGATTAATTATTCAAAAAAAAAAAAAAAAAAAAAAAAAAAAAAAAAAAACAAAAAAAAAAAAAAAAAAAAAAAAAAAAAAAAAAAAAAAAAGACAATCGTCCACCCCCGAGGCGGGTTAGAATTCGTTCGTTGTGTGAAATAATATGAAATAAATATACTACAGATATCAAGGGATGAAACTTGTGAAAATTCTCGACTGCTCATTGGTGAAAGTATGCAATATTGCAATGGCTACCAAATTTATCTAAAAGATTAACTGAAGTGTAACTTAATTGAGTTAATCTGTCTTCATTTTTTTCTAAATACAATATGTACTTTGGGAAAATGGAGATCATGTGGCGCATTCACATAACTCTGACCGGTTTACTTTCGGTAGCTTGAGAATTAATGTACCCAGGAACCTCAAATTTCCCGAAAGACTTAAAAAAAAAAAGAGAGATATACATGAAAGCGTTGTAGTGCCGGGAACCTCACTGCATCGCTTTTAAAAGGTTACGAATTTCCAACTTTATAATGTTAAGACAACAATTCTGATATCGAGTTCTTACAACTCTTACTATCAAAGCTACGAGCACTTATTATCGTTGTTTATCCTTCAACAACGAAAAAACCAACCATTATGTCGTATATAAATTAGGGTCCCGTTTCACGACCGTATATTTCTTGTAGAGTCGTGAGGAGAGGTAGGTAACCTAAGTAAAGTAACGAAAATGGCCACATATTTCTCCTCGATTTTTTTTCCTACCTTGTTTTTAGACCTATCCTTAAGGAAGCTGTTTACCTTGGCTCCAAAACGACCCCTTCTTTTTATCGAGGTTCCTGACCTTCCTTTTTTTGTTTTATTCACGGGGTTTATTGCTTCTTTAAGAAGAAAAAAGTTAAATATATCTTAGTTTTACCAGACCACTGAGCTGATTAACAGCTCTCCTAGGGCTGGCCCGAACGATATTTTTACGTAGCTATGAACCAATTGGTCACCTAGCAACGGGACCTACAACTTATTGTGGGATCCGAACCACATTATATCGAGAAATGGGTTTCTATCACCAGAAATAAATTCCTTTGATTCTGTGTTGGCTGAGCGGGGAATATAACTTCGGTCTTTAAGAAGAAATATTTAGTGTTTTTATTTATTTATTTTATTTTATTTATTTTATTTTTTTTTTTTTTTGTCCGGAGGATAGTATATTGTGCCACTGAGTTTTTATAGCCTACAGTTTCTTGCACATTAGTTCTATTTTACCATAAATTAGTTCGCTCTCAGAAAGCGGCCCCAATCAGTAATATCCATACAACTATATTCATTTACTTATTTATTTATTTTTGTCGCGAGGAGAGTTGACTCCGCCATTTGGTTTACGTGCACTTCTTGTGAAGTATAACCATTTTCCAAAGAATCTGTCATCGCCCAGGAAAAGACTGAATTCAAGGACAAGTTTACGTGTTTTTCAAATTAACGAAAAACGTCTTGCGCCACAAAACATTCATTAAAGCGATTACCTCTTTTCAGCACCATTTTTTTTAAAGGTATTTACATAACAATTACGCTTCTGAATAATGTCTCGTTATCGTTCAACCTCCGAGTCTTAGGTTTATTCTTTCATATCTTATGCGAGTAAGGAAGATTTTGGATTTAAGTTAAATTATGCATATCGGAGTACTTCAGGCAGCGGAGGGAAAATATAAATGAGACATATTATTGTGTGGAGGCTAATTGTAAGCTATTTGGTAAAGGACCCACCTCAATGTCTCTTTGATCAGATATTAGTAAAACAATCAGCTGGTAGATTTTCCATCATAAATTCTTAATAAAAATATTTTCTACCTGTTTGTATTTTTTTCTAATAACAAATTAGGCTCTGGCTAAAGTGAACTCATCTTTTCGACTTATTTACATTACCGAACTAGCAATGGCACGTAAAAGCTAGGTTTTCTTACACTTGAACTAGCTATGGCATATAAAAGCTAGTTTTTCTACACTCTCGGAACTAGCGATGGGATATAAAAGCTAGGTTTTAAATACCAAGTGACATTTATCAATGAGCGACTGTGTAAACGAGCCGAATGTATGGAAATATAAAGAAAATTTCATTTATTTCTCAGGATTTATAAAAGGTAATTGCTGTTTGTGGAGCATAAATGTGCCAACAAATATTCAACTTCCTTTTTTTCGAAAAAAAACGTTGAATAGAATAACAATTCATAACATACACTAGAGAAACTATCAGTCACCTTTTACCAGGTACGTATGTAACTGTTATAACCACTATACTCTTCAAAGCATTTATGTTTTTCTCTTCTGTTACTTCAATCGAGGACGTGTCGTCTTCTAAAATATACAACTACTTAAGAAATCTGCGTATATTTTACAGTGTGATATATAATTCCATCTCCTTAATTAAGGAGAGACGATGGGGAGACTGAACTTTCTATCTTTCACACGAGAAGTTTTTCGAAGACTGATTAAAGACAATATCTCGTTATAGGTAAAATGTATATACAGTTGTAATGGAAAGCCTTCAACAATGACTTCTCCGATAAAAGATTTTGCCCAGCTTTTAACATTGTTAATAAAAAAAACAGGAACGAGGGAGTAAAATACTATTAAAGAAAAGGCAAAACCTCAGGAACAAGGAATAAGACCAGTATACGGAAGGAACGAATTTGCCTTGTAATAACCTTTCCTAAGACTTGTCAACGACTTCGGTAGAGGCTTTGCATATGATAACCTTCCTACTTTGCAATATTTAGATCTTGTTCATTTGCAGTAAGATTATTTTTAAGCAATTAGCAGTTAGCAGAATAATATTTACAGACTGACCGCGTGGAAGAAATGTTGGATACATGCATTCTTATACCTTTCTTGTAAGGAACACTTTAGTGTAAACAGTCAAAGGAAAAAGATATTCAATACACATAATACCGCAGTTGAGATAAATTTTTCTGACTCAAAGTAACTGGCAGCCAGTAAGACACAGAAAGAGTCAGTGCCCCCAAATTTCTATCTCTTGAAACTTTATCATTGGTCACTTATAACGCATAAGTGATTATCGCTCCCATGTCCAATGATTATAATCCTATCGATGTCGATCGTGCGAAAAAGCCCAGGAAAATTCAGTTGTTCTTCTTTCTGTCTAAAAACGGGAGAGAGGAATATGAAGGGTAGGGAATCTTAAATCTAATTACGTGAAATTACTTTAACAATAATTATCAATAAAGATTGAAGATGACGAAATACAAATGGATAAATGAAAATGAATACTGAATAATCGGACTAATCAGCCTTTTGTTGACAGCTTCGGAAAATGAAAATAAACTACAATGAATGCAGGAGAATTGAAAAGAGACTATGGCACAAGCCAAGGATTGAGAACAATAATTACAAGGTCTCTGTTTGACTAAAGGAATCAGCAATGCTTTCCTCCAGCACAACAGAAAAGTAACTTAATTTAATTTGTCACGAATTATTTAACTGTCCTCATTTTTGGAAAGTAACATCGGTCGTTGATATATGTTAATACAATGCAATTAGAGAGAGAGAAGGAAGACAGATTAAAATTTTAGTTCAATTTATCTTAAGAACGAACTGAAGTCACGGCTTTGGGAACAATTAAATAAAAAATATCTATGTTCAATATTCAATCAATGAGGCTCAAAAAGAACATTGAACAAACAGAGGGGAAAAGTGAGCACTCCCGCTTTGCATAAAACTCCAATTACAGCAGATTGGTTCAAAAATATTCTAGATTGTTTTTGAAGTCGAGTGATGAAAATGGTTTAAATGAAAATCGTTGCCTAATTCTTTTAGTGTTGATTGAAATCGAGGCATTTTAACATGAAGCAAAGTCCCTATTGTTCCAGCCAGAACACAATAAGTAAATAATTTTCGAAACATTAAATAACAACATAAATGAAATTGTTCAACAATGTGGATGGGGGACATATGCTTACAACTCGTGACTGATATTGTAGTTTTCCTGCAATGGGGTTAGTGATTTTTTTTAAAGGTATTACCATTTAACAACATATTTAGTATAAATGCTTAGGATAGCCAGACTGTATACTATTAAATATACTTTTGAAGACGATGAACTCTTATGGTTCACAATATGATACCAATGTCACTGATATGAATCACCATCATCATTTGGGTGGTCACCTCAGTCATAATTATTCTTCATCAATGATGAAAATCACTATCACAACCTATAACTATTCCATACATACACTTGAAATATGTCCTACATTTGGAGACTTTTTGTCCCACTTTCGTTCTTTAGGTTAAGATGATAACCAAGAGTGCTTTGATATTAAAGGATGTATCAAGCAGACAGAGTTCCTTTCTGCTGAGATCGTCATCAAGTGCGACGGGATAGCAGAGGAGAGTTAAGAATCAGAATTGTGAAAAACAAAGTTCAAAATAATGGAATAAACTTTGGAATACATAATGTTACTAAGGCTTCTCGTCTAGTATAAGTAAAAGAATAACCTGAACGGTCAATGTTAACCATGCTAAGTGAATATACCCAAGCGATAGGACTGACACAATGTCAGTCAAAGAAAACTACAGAGGGCCAGAGCAGCAACAGAGCGAAACTGACTGACTGGACTAACCTATCGACCGAGCGTCAAGACGACTCCATATCGCAAACTGTTCCCCTTGACGTCTGCCCAGACTTATTCTGGTTTTCTTCACAGACATAGTATGACGTGGCTCTGGAAAATATCGAGAAAACCGATATGTAAAAATTAATGTAGTTCCATACTTAAGACAGAGACGGAATATACAGCAAATTTTCGTTCATTAGATGCACGCTTGCACAGTCTCTAAGGAAACTTAGCAAACCGACTACAAA
>NC_087200.1:16046246-16062520 GCF_015104395.2 Macrobrachium nipponense | reverse complement strand
CAGAACTCGTTTTATACCGACGTAATGCAATTCAATACGACGTTGACAATGTAGTTTTGATTACTAAGCGACCTCTTTAGCGAATCTCTGAGCTCAGGGAGTTATAAGTATAGAGCCTCATGATCCAAATCCTTTGAAAGGGGAAAGACCGGTGTCAGAGGTTACAGGGACGCCATTCAGTTCATCCAAGTTTATCCCAGTTATCAATATTTCAATCATATCCTGCCTTATTTTGCTCTTTGTCAGATTGGTGGGAGCCCATTTTCACTTGACAACGCGTCGATAACAAAATATCTATTGCATTTTGCACTGTAGTCATCATTTTTATTATTTGTGTTCACACTGTTTAGGTATCACCATTGCCGTAAGATATATGCTCATGCAATACCTCATTTTTAGTTATATCCCTGCTGGTCGTATATATACATACACACTCACATTATATATCTATATATATATGAAATATACATTATCAATTATATTATAAATAATATACAAATGTGTATATCCTTCTTTCCCACTGTTATCCCTACACTACGGGGTCGGTTGCCTGATGCGCCTTTCCTTACAGCAAGCATAATTTATTATTACGACCGCATGCCCTTGCTGTCATCAACCACAGTTATTATTGGCGGTGAGCTTCGCCTTTGACTAAAAATTCCACTTGCAAGGCAGCATTTTCCACAGTTATTGGCGGTGGGCCTAGCCTTTGACTAAAAAGTAAGACTGCAAGGCACAGCTGTCCTTTTAGTCGCCTTTTACGACACGCAGGACCCACGGTGGTAGCATTCTTACACCCCTACCACAGGGTGAATATATATGTGTATATATAAATGACGTCAGACGAAAGGTGAATGTTCTTCGTTACGAGACAAGACATCACCTTGAACTAGAGCTGAGTTCACTATGGAAATTCCCCAAACGGGATATTTTGTGTGTGAGTTGGTTCCGATGGGCAGAACCAGCGAAGGATAGATTTTACCTTTTGAGACAGATTAATTTTCTAAACGGGGAAAAATCTAGAATATAAAAAATTCATAAGTGACGAGTGACGTTACGAACTCTTCCTAAGTAATGAACTTCGTTACGTGTCAGTAACGTCATTTAAAGAGGAGTGGCGTACGAAAATGATCGTACATTTGTACGTCATATTCCACCCTCCCTGAGGGTTTTCCATAGGATTCTTGTTCGCTATCTGTCGAACCGTACAAGCCCTAATTGTGTGTGTGTGGGGGGGGGGGGGGGGGGGGGGGGGGGGGGGGGGGGGGGGGGGGTTGAAAAACTGCAAGAGAGACTGAAAATATGGCCATAGAGAAGTAAGTGATACCTTTTTTTCACTAATCTGTTTCTTTCAGTGTTTGGATCCTTTCAACCTTCTCTATTATGTGCCGATGCGGTGAACCTCTTCGTTTCATAATTTATATGATAATATTATGTTTCACGTGTGTTAATGAGGGTTATATCTTTTTTGACAGGAACTCTGTTGGCCTTTGTGAGCCGAACAATTACCAGTTCTGATAAGCCATTGTTTGTGTATTACAAATTAAGAGATTATTTAATATTAGGAGACCTTTTTTAATTTGTGGAACGCACATGTCTGGGTTCGAGGAGAGATGTCTTATTTTCTGGTCATTTGTGGGTTTACTTCAGTTAACCAGGTCTTGTTTTAAACAGTCCGTTTTCTGTGTAGCGAGTTCAATCAAGGGATCTTTATTTCATTTACTTAAATCAATCTAATTTTTCTATGATAGTTAGATTTTGCTTATCTTTTGGAATAAAGTCTATTTTCGTAGTCCGGAGTTTAATTCAGTGGCTAAATTCATGTTGTAGTGTATGATGGGGAATGTGCCCCTTTACATAAATACACACAAATATATATATATATATATTATATATATATATATATATATATATATATATATATATACATATGTATATATATATATATGTATATATATATATATATATATATCATATGTATATATATATATATATATATATATATATATATATATATATATACTATATATATATATACGGTATTTGTTACACTAAATTATATGCATTTGTGTGTCACTAATTTGGTAGACATTGCAATATTGCATAATTCACCAATGAACAGTCGAGAATTATCTACTTATATGTCACTAACATGAATGCCCTTCTCCCTTCCTCCTTCCCGCGTACGTCCGTGTGCACGAGTGCGTGTGTTCGTGCGTGAATAAAAGTATGTAATGAGATTCAAAGCAAAAGAAATGTGGTAGGAGATGAATGAGTTTCTAGATATTCTGAAACGATGAAGCCTGGAATGAAAGAGGGATTGATGATGGAAGGTGAGAGATGAAGATGAATAAACAGGAGAGGGGGAGAAGACAGAGAGCAGATTATTACGGAAAATGTATTATGAAAAGCGCAGGGTAAGGGTAAGGTCATCCCCCAAGCACAAAACGAAATAAAGGGGTGGAATTCCTGAAAATTGAAGAATACCCGAAAATTATTATTCTTAATTCTTTAGTCATTTCCAATTGAGCAAGGCGCTAAGGAAAATAAGTAATTACCACAAGCCCGTTCAACTTAGTCCTGATATGAGATTAATTATTCATAATAATAAAGAGACAATCCTCCACGAGGCGGGTTAGAACTTGTTCGTTGTGTGAAATAATATGAAATAAATATACTACAGATATCAAGGGATGGAAGTTGTGAAAATTCTCGACTGCTCATTGGTGAAAGTATGCAATATTGCAATGGCTACCAAATTTATCTAAAAGATTAACTGAAGTATAACTTAATTGGGTTAATCTGTCTTCATTTTTTTCTAAATACAATATGTACTTTGGGAAGATGGAGATCATGTGGTGCATTCACATAAATCTGACCGGTTTACTTTCGGTAGCTTGAGAATTAATGTACCCAGGAACCTCAAATTTCCCGAAAGACTTTAAAAAAAAATGAGAGATATACATGAAAGCGTTGTAGTGCTGGGAACCTCACTGCATCGCTTTTAAAAGGTTACGAATTTCCAACTTTATAATGTTAAGACAACAACCCTTACTATCAAAGCTACGAGCACTTATTATCGTTGTTTATCCTTCAACAACGAAAAAACCAACCATTATGTCGTATATAAATTAGGGTCCCGTTTCACGACCGTATATTTCTTGTAGAGTCGTGAGGAGAGGTAGGTAACCTAAGTAAAGTAACGAAAATGGCCACATATTTCTCCTAGATTTTTTTTCCTTCCTTGTTTTTAGACCTATCCTTAAGGAAGCTGTTTACCTTGGCGCCAAAACGACCCCTTCTTTTTATCGAGGTTCCTGACCTTCCTTTTTTTGTTTATCACGAATTTATTGCTTCTTTAAGAAGAAAGAAGTTAAGTATATCTTAGTTTTACCAGAACACTAAGCTGATTAACAGCTCTCCTAGGGCTGGCCCGAAGGATTAGATATTTTTACGTAGCTAGGAACCAATTGGTCACCTAGCAACGGGACCTACAACTTATTGTGGGATCCGAACCACATTATATCGAGAAATGGATTTCTATCACCAGAAATAAATTCCTCTGATTCCGCGTTGGCTGAGCAGGGAATATAACTTCGGTCTTTAAGAAGAAATATTTAGTGTTTTTATTTTATTTTTTTTTTTCCGGAGGATAGTATATTGTGCCACTGAGTTTTTATAGCCTACAGTTTCTTGCACATTAGTTCTATTTTCCCATAAATTAGTTCGCTCTCAGAAAGCGGCCCCAATCAGTAATATTCATACAACTACATTCATTTACTTATTTATTTATTTTTGTCGCGAGGAGAGTTGACTCCGCCATTTGGTTTACGTGCACTTCTTATGAGCTATCACCATTTTCCCAAGAACCTCTCATCGCCCAGGAAAAGACCGTATTCAAGGACAAGTTTACAAGTTTTTCAAGTTAGCGGAAAAACGTCTTCCGCCGCAAAACATTCATTGAAGCGATGACCTCTTTTCAGCACCAATTTTTTAAAGGTGTTTACATAACAATTATGCTTGTGAATAATGTCTCGTTACCGTTCAACCTCCGAGTCTTATACGGTTTATTCTTTCAATATTTTATGCGAGTAAGGAAGATTTTGGAGCTAGTTCAGTTAAATTATGCATATCGGAGTACTTCAGGCAGTGGAGAGAAAATATAAATGAGACATAACATTGTGTGGAGGTTAATTGTAGGCTATTTGGTAAAGGACTCACTTCAATGTCTCTTTGATCAGATATTCTTAATACAAGCATTTTGTACATGTCCGCATTTTTCTTTAATATCAAATTAGGCCTGGCTAAAGTGAACTCATCTTATCGACTTACACTACAGAACTAGCAATGGCACCTAAAAGCTAGGTTTTCTTACACTTGAACTAGCTATGGCATATAAAAGCTAGATTTTCTACACTCTCGAACTAGCGATGGGATATAAAAGCTAGGTTTTAAATACCAAGTGACATTTATCAATGAGCGACTGTGTAAACGAGCCGAATGTATGGAAATACAAAGAAAATTTCATTTATTTCTCGGGATTTATAATAGGTAATTGCTGTTTGTGGAGCATAAATGTGCCAACAAATATTCAACTTTCTTGTTTTTTGCATAAAAAACATTGAATAGAAAAACACTTCATAACAAACACTAGAGAATCTATCAGTCACTTTTTACCAGATACGTATGTAACTGTTATAACCACTATACTCTTCAAAACATTCATGTTTTTCTCTTCTGTTACTTCAATCGAGGACGTGTCGTCTTTTAAAATATACAACTAATTAAGAAATCTGGGTATATTTTACAGTGTAATATATAATTCCCTCTCCTTAATTAAGGAGAGACGATTTGAAGACTGAATATTCTATCTTTCACACGAGAAGTTTTTCAAGGACTGATTAGAGACAGTATCTCGTTATAGGTAAAATGTATACACAGTTATAATGGAAAGACTTTAACAATGACTTCTCCGATAAAAGATTTTGCCCAGCTTTTAACATTGTTAATAAAAAAACAAAAACAAGAACGAGGGAGTAAAATACTATTATAGAAAAGACAAAACTTCAGGAACAAGGAATGAGACCAGTATACGGAAGGAACGAATTTGCCTTTTAATAACCTTTGCTAAGGCTTGTCAACGACTTCGGAAGAGGCATTGAATATGATAACCTTCCTACTTTGCAATATTTAGATCTTGTTCATTTGCAGTAAGATTATTTCTAAGCAATTAGCAGTTAGCAAAATAATATTTACAGACTGACCGCGTGGAAGAATATGTTGGATACATGCATTTTTATGCCTTTCTTGTAAGGAAAGCTTTAGTGTAAACAGTCAAAGGAAAAAGATATTCAATGCACATAATACCGCAGTTGAGAGAAATGTTTCTGACACAAAGTAACCTGGCCAGCCAGTAAGACACAGAACGAGTCAGTGCCCCCAAATTTCTATCTCTTGAAACTTATCATAGGTCACCTATAACGTCTATAGTGATTATCGCCCTTAAGTCCAATGATTATAATCTTATCGATGTAGAACGAGCGAAAAAGCCCAGGAAAATTCAGTTGTTCTTCTTTCTGTCTAAAAACGGGAGAGAGGAATATGAAGGGTAGGGAATCTTAAATCTGAATACGTGAAATTAGTTTATCAATAAGTATCAATAAAGATTGAAGATGACTAGATACAAATGGATAAATGAAAATGAATACTGAATCATTGGACTAATCAGCCTTTTGTTGACAACTTCGGGAAATGAAAATAAACTACAATGAATGCAGGAGAATTGAAAAGAGACTATGGCACAAGCCAAGGATTGAGAACAATAATTACAAGGTCTCTGTTTGACTAAAATAAAGGAATCAGCAATGCTTTCCCCCAGCATAACAGAGAAGTAACTTAATTTAATTTGTCACGAATTATTTAACTGTTCTCATTTTTGGAAAGTAACATCGGTCGTTGATATATGTTAATACAATACAATTAGAGAGAGAGAAGGATGACAGATTAAAATTTTAGTTCAATTTATCTTAAGAACGAACTGAAGTCACGGCTTTGGGAACAATTAAAGAAAAAATATCTCGGTTCAATATTCAATCAATGAGGCTCAAAAAGAACATTGAACAAACAGAGGGGAAAAGTGAGCATTCCCGCTTTGCATAAAACTCCCATTACAGCAGATTGGTTCAAAAATATTCTAGATTGTTTTTGAAGTCGAGTGATGAAAATGGTTTAAATGTAAATCGTTGCCTAATTCTTTTAGTGTTGATTGAAATCGAGGCATTTTAACATGAAGCAAAGTCCCAACTGTTCCAGCCAGAACACAATAAGTAAATAATTTTCGAAACATCTAAATAACAACATAAATGAACTTGTTCAACAATGTGGATGGGGGACATATGCTTACAACTTGTGACTGATATTGTAGTTTTCTCGCAATGGTTAGTGATTCTTTTAAAGGGATTACCATTTAACAACATATTTAGTTAAAAATACTTAGGATATCTGACTGTATACTATTAAATATACTTTTTATGAAGACGATGGACTCTTACGGTTCACAATATGATACCAATGTCACTGATATGAATCACCATCATCATTTGGGTGGTCACCTCAGTCATAATTATCTGCATCAATGATGAAGATTACTATCACAGCCTATAACTATTCCATACATACACTTGTGTAGGGCTGATGCCTTTGTATAATAAGGCGCCCCTTGAGGTTATTTAGACCTGCGATCATTTACGCTAAGGTCGGTTTGTTATGACTTCTCCACCCTCATTGGAGTGTCTTGGATTTCGATGATACCTTCTAAGTCAGTGTCTTCTTTGGTTATGAAGGCGGAGATGTTTCAAACTCATGATGATAATTTCTAAGTTAATTCAGTATCTTCTTTCTGATGTGAGGTTTCTAGTTGAAACACAGAGTGCAAAAATATCTGTATTCTTGAAGTCTACATGATGAAGATCAGATAAAATGTACAGGTCTGCCTATGATGATGGCTAATTGAAGTCTCACTACAATCTGGTTTACAAATCATAAAGTGAGCAGACAGTAGCTCGTACATACGAACATACACACAGATGACATAGATTACAAGTCATGTAGGCCACCTGGGTTATAGGTCACTATGGTTGTCTTAAGCAGGAAGCTTTGACAACCGTTTACAAAACAGTAGATTTGATGACCACAGATGACGGCAAACTAGACACTGATTGATACAACCCGTCATCTTAGCCTACTTTATCATATCTGTTCTAATCACATTCCTGCAAGCAAACTGGTTGACCTCTTGGGTCACTTGTTTTAATTAATCATAGTTTTAGTTTTTATATATGGAATAACATTCCATATTTTATATTATGTAACACTTACATAAATGCTCGGTCGGCTACAAAACCAAACACTGAATATTAATCAAGCTTGACTTGCATTTGACTTATAGGAGTGTGATACAGACACTATGGTGAATATATAGATATATAGAAAATACTTATAAGTAAAAAAAAATCATGGTGTACACAAATACAGATTCGTGTAATAAGATATAAGGCATATGCATATGATAATATTCGTTATTCGTAAATAATAATGATCACGTGATATATAATGATACAGTTTTATACTTCAACTCATGAAGGTACATATGCTACAGAAAATACTAATGTACTCCTGATAATTGCATAACATAAAGATTTACATGATAAAAATCATATTTTAACTGATAAAAATCATATATGAAGTGATAAAAATCATATATTAACTGATATATTAACTGATAAACTAACTGATATATTAACTGATATAGTAACTGATATATTAACAGATATACTAACTGCAGTTATTGGTAAGATACAAGGTAACAGATTGATTATAGACTACCTGATTTATTTATATTTATATAAATAAATCAGGTAGTCTTTAATCAAATGATTAACATAAATGACTAATCAAAGTGTTTAGTCTAGGTGCACTCTAAATAGAATCCTAGTGCGTACACGCACAGATATATATTGATTCATTGATTAACTTCTATATTCTTCAAATAAGCATGCTTAGATATATAATGATTGTGATACTATACGGATTCTGTTATTTACTGATACTTTATATATGGAATACATAGCCAAGGATATACCCACTGCACATTTAACTAGCGTTTCGAACAACTTTTCGCCCATTACACAGTTCCAGACAATCACCTAGAGCCAAATGAAATGGCCAATTCCAAATGGTTAAAAACAAGGGGAAATTGCCTGGGCAGGGTCCGACGTTCTATTTTGCGCCCATACTTGTTCTCACCCTCCAGGAAGTCCACGAAATAAGCTTGTTCACTTATGATGGTGCTTATTCCCATCACATTGTAGGCGGTCGTTACTCCACTGCAGTCGTCCGCAGCGACGAATGGGTTTTGAAGTTGTAGAAGATTTGTCCGGGCATGCGGTGTGAAACTCCCGTACTGCAAGGTGTAACCAGGTTCCGTTAATCAGCCAGTAAGTGAAATTATACTTGTCACAAGGCAAAGTAAATTCAGACAACGTCCAAATATGGGAGGGAGAAAGCCGTTAAGGACTAGACTTAACCCACATGAATTCATTGATATATTATGGAATTCAAAAGAGTCAGCTGTACAAACTTTTTTATCCATGGCATTATAACAATGAGTGAACCTATCCAGGTCTCTGACGACCGTACAAATATCCATATTAACAGATATCAATACGAACCCCAAAGAAAATTTGATATTACTGGTAGTAAGTTACTAGACAAAGATAGGGGAAACGGAGCTATTTGTAAGATTGCCAGACAACATAAGAATCGAAGAGGATATTAACCATGATTCTGTAATTCTCTACGCTTAATGAAATTAAACTGTGATAAAATCCGATCCTTTGTGCCCCTAACAAAAGGTTCATATTCAAATTTCTCGCGCACATCCTCTGAGGTTAATTTTTAAAACTTTAATAAGCAGGATATGCAACGAAAGAACCCACTAAGTAACTAATTTCTATATAAACTTTAGGTTTTTCAAGAAAATGTGACATTTTCCCATGAATGTGATTTACTTGAATTGTAATATGCTAGTGATACAAGTAAATATTTCATATCCATGACCTGATACTTCTAAAATGTCCGTTTACCAATGTCATAGGCTGATTTATTGACTCTAATTGTCTATGAAGTTCAGAAAAAATTAATTCATTTTGATGTTACAGAAATTCTATTCTCTTATTTTGTTAATCAATTTTAAAAGGATTGTGATTCTTTAACTAAGCTTGCACTGATCACCGGGGATAAGAATAGGTTACGGCTATGTATGTTACCGTGACCTATGAACCACATGTGAAGTTCATGAGCTAAGCATTCCTCTCCAGCTTGCTTGTTTTGCAAGCACAAGACAACACACAACTACAGATGAAGCCTGTGCAAGCGGATTATCGGGGTGAAAAGGAACAGTGATACATGTGCGATTTATACGATGATTCAGCAACACGCGCTAGGCAGGAGACTGCACTCCGGCCAGCTTTAAGAGTTACGTTACTCGCTTATATAAATACGACTTTAGTACTTTCAAATGATAGCCATGTATGAATTGGATATTGTTTTATTTTTTATTTTAATACTCCACCCACACGAGAAGAATTTCTGAAAAAACAGTACCAAAATTGAACAGCATTAGTTTCATGTTGGAAATCTGCAAGATTGTAAAATATATGTAATTACTTATGTTACATTAGATATTCCTTATTCAAAACTAATGAAGAAGGTTTCCATACAAATTTTATATATATTATTTACCCTGTAAGATCCATATAGGTTTTTTTTTTTTTTTTTTTTTTTTTTTTTTTTTTTTTTTTTTTTTTTTAACTACGAATATAAACCATCGGGACAGACAGTATGCCAGTAGGTTTTGATATGTGTTTGAACTTTTAGCTTATTTGTCGTTAATATCCCTAGAATACTGAATGGGATACTAAACTTAGGCGTTAAGTTAGAGTTCAAACCCTTGCGCATATATATTTGGATATTTTATAAACACCTGCATATGGTTACGTTTTGTTTATTGATTTATTGTGATTCCTTTTCATTATAATTCGTAACCCTTCCAACTTCTTACAGAGTATATTATATCGACTCATATTTGTAGCCATATTTCTTTATATTTGATAAATTAATGGTTGGCCTGAATATGTGGAAAAGTGTTCTAGCAGCGTACCGTATAAGGCTACTTGCGGTATCATTTCTATAGATACATGATATGAATGATAAAAGTATTTAAAACCGTGAGAACCGCTATAATCCAGTTCGGATCCAATATCTCGAGTGTAACTCGTTGGACATTGACACTTTCTTATTTATCCGTTCTACCAAACCAATTGACTCTGGGTGATAAAATATGGTATTGATTTTCTTAATGCAAAGGAATTCACACAACTAGTTAAGGAAATTATTATTGATTTACACCACCCGAGTCAGAGATTATCATGTGTTGAATACCATGTTTACTGATGTAGCACTCATAATATTCCTAGCACACTCAATTGTGGTGTTTGTCTTTTAGTGCTATTAATTCTACATAACGTGTCAAGGCAACTATTAACACTAAGAGGTGTTTATTTCCACTGTCAGACTTGTCAAACCCTGTTAATAAATCTACGTGTATTCTTTCAAAGGGTTGATTTGGCACGGGATAGGCCCCTAAACTGACAGGTGTCTTAATGTGTCCCTTGTTTTTCATGACACATGTGACAATTAGTTATGTGTTTTTTATATCTGTAGGCATAGTAGGCCAGTAAAATAGTGATTTGGCTTTCTGTGACATAATAGAGAACCCTGGATGACCATGTAATGGATTGGAATGCAACCAGTTTAGGACGATTGGTATGAAAAGATTGGTGCAACTACCTGGTCGTTAGTCACCTGCTGTGTTCCTCGGGTTTTCCTCGTCACGGGCCTACATATAATATTACCTTTGATTACATAATTCTCCTACACATACTTTAAATATACTTTTGCTTTAGGATTTCCGTTCGAAGTATTTATTGTTTTGCTTAGTTGCTGACCCTTGCTTTGTTCAGTTTGTAACAGTTCAGCGCTCCAACCCAGGTCTTCAGTGTTCACGATCTCTTGGGTTAATGAATTTTCTTGTTCAGATACGGTTTTAACAATAGGCACGGATGTTTCTATATCTTTTAGTCCAATTAAGGGTTCTTTGCAGTATGGTGCGGGATTGCGGGATAATGCGTCAGCTATGATATTTGCTTTCCCAGGAAGATATCCTATCTTGGCTCCAAAGACCTGAATAATCATATGCCACCGAGTTCCTTTGAGACTGTGATTAAAGCCTTTGAAAAACTCGGTAAGGGACTTATGGTCAGTGAGAACTTTAACAGGACAGCCGTAGATTATGAACTTCAAATGTACTAGTGAGTTAACAATACCTAGCCCTCCTTGCCTATTACTGCATATTTACCTCCAGAGGGCTTTAGTTTACGTGAATAAAAAGCTATAGGAAAGAACTGTTTATCATATTGCTGAAGTAGTACCCCTCTTACCCCTTGGTCTGAGGCGTCTGTTGCAATAAAAAAAAAATTCCTTATTAAAATCAGGGATTATTAAGATAGGTGAACTGCATAATTCCACTTTTAAGATATCGAACGCCTGTCGATGCTTTTCTGACCATAATAAATCTACGCCCTTCTTCGTAAGATCTGTTAAAAGAGCTGCTGTGATTGACGAGTTACATATAAACTTAGGATAGTAATATCCACTACAGTTCAAAAGTGCTGTAACCCTCTTTACGTTAATAGGTACCGGAAAGTTATGAATAGCCGACACCTCACCATGGACTACTTCAAGACCTTGACTAGACACATAAAACCTAAATAAACATGTTCGGTTTTTAAAACTCACATTTAGATATTTTACTCCGAGATTACTTTGTCTTAGTCTCTGTAGCACTAGCTCTAGTTTATGCGAATGTACTTCTACGGTATTAGAAAAGATTACAAGACCAACTATATAGGCATGTAGGGTATCCCCTAAAAGGTCTCCAAACACTATATTTATCATTCTGGTGAATGTAATTGGGGCGCAACGTAAGCCGGAGGCATACGTAAAAATTGATAATGTCCCCTGAGTTGCTCAAAGCAGTGTATGAGGTACACTCACATAGCTAATGGTATCTTGTGAAAGCTGGTGAAAAATTTATTCTGACCTAACAAAGATAACATATCATCGGTACATGGCACTGGAAAACGATCGGGAATCGTTTCCTCGTTTAAGCGACAGAAATCTACTCAGATACGCCAAGTCCGATCTTTTTTAGGCATGACGTTTAAGGGAAAAATTAAATGGGCTATTTGATTTCCTAATGACTCCTATTACTAACATTTTTTCAATCGTCATATATCTCTATTTTTGAAATTTCATTGGGAGTCTATACGAAGGTACGTATATAGCTCTATGTTTGTCCTTCGACCGTATTTTGTGTTCAATGACATCCGTTTTCCCCAAGAGATCACTCGCTACTGGAGAAACATCCTGGTATTCAGATAAAAGATCAAAAAATTTCTGCTGAATCACCTCTGCTTGAATGACTTTACGGATATTACTTTAAATAGAGGGATTCATCTACGACTGGTTGGGAGTGATTAAATTTAACAACAGTAAAAAATGCGATATTTATAACTTCCATATCTACGATATGTATATAGGTTTTGTGGATTACTAGATTGGTATTCGGATGGTTACAGACTTCAATATTAACTTGTTGCTGTGTGTCAACAGTGTATAGTGCTTTGTTCGCAGAAACCATTATATTTCGGAGTGCCGGGAAGGATTAAAATTTCAGATCCCAGCAAAGTCTTTTTACACGCACTAAGACATTCGAGGGTGCATGCGTCTCGAGATTTTGCGTGCAAACTGCAACTGCGGGTGTGGGAGAATTCTGTTGGATTGCTTGAACAATGTCATGATTTATGAGATAAGTGATTGGTTCCTCTATATAAGTTATTATTTGATTAACTGTCTCTTTTTGTCCAAAACGGATTGTAATGTGTTAGAAGGTTTATAGAATTTTCCTTTGATAAACACGCCTTATTTGGCAGGAGGTAAGATAATGTTTTGTATACCCATAGATGGATATCCTACAATTACACTATATACTGATCAATGGTTTTTATAACTATAGAAGTATCTGTAAGCGTGCGCTTATCCGCCCTGTACTGACACTAAGTTACGCTACGACAATTAACACGTTATTGCCAATTACTGAACCATACTCCGGACTTCTCAATAGGGAAGTTTGAACAACAAACAGTGAGTCCGTAAATACAGGATATTACGTGGACTAAAGGAATAAAAACAATGTAAATGGGCATAATCCACCACTACTTATAATAACTTTTTATATTAAAACTACTGTAGCCTGCTCTGATTACTTGATACGGTCATGTGATTCATAGGAAAATTCCTTTTTAATTCAAAAAGGTGTTTGGCATGAATGATCCGACATCACTCTCCCCCCTCCACTAGAGTTGCTTATGTGGAATGTGCTTTGCTTTCAACACTTGGCAGATTTTGACTGACCCTGACAGTTTTACTAGATGACACAGTAACCAAGTTTGCTGTAGCACGATTTGTTTGTTTCTGATTTTTAGGGCTACTGTTTACCTGTTTCTTTTTATAATAATTAGGATTCTTCTTTTTATTATCATCAGCAACGTATTGTGTGTTTTTATCATTATGTTGCTGTTGGTTACGTATAAAGCAAAGAACATAAGAATGACTTGAACTATTATGAATTGAGCGATTACTATTAAAACAAGTGATCCCTACTGCGTTATTATTAACTATATGTACTTGCTGTGGTTTACTTTCATTCTTTGCTAAAATTTTAAATAGAGAAGGATCCAGGTCAGCGCATTTAGACATATTTTTGTTAATTTGTTTATACAAATGTTAAGTAAGTTAACCTAATGAAAGTTTTTTACACACATGTTATTCCTTGCAATCCAGCCGTATTTTTTTAAAAGTTAAGTTGAGTCATAGAGATTCGATTTTTTACGCATATAACTCAAAAAACTCAAGGCTAAAACTGCAATCGAGACCTTGCAAAGGAGCCTTTATTGTCCTGACCCGAAATGGTGTTACCTCTAATTTATACAGATTTGTAAGGGTGTTCTACTTGTTTTTGTGTGTTTTCTTATCACTACGGTGCTTAACGACCCTATCCATGCATCTGTATAAATACAGACGTCCACTGCGTAAACGCATATTCAATGTTTAATATGATTTGTTACGTACAGAATTAATAATCACCCAAAATGATAAGATTAACACAGTATATGATTATGATATTTCAGGAGAACTTCTGGAAACAGAAACTCAAAGATAAAAACTCGCAGTAGCGAAGTCCCAATGATGTAGATAATTTCTGTAAAAAAGTACGATTAAGAATGTCTCGTAACTTCAGCCACAGGAATAACGAAATTCGACCTGCAAAGGAAACACTCAAAAGTTACTCCAAATGAATAAAAAAGATTGTACTTAGCTTGATTTTGTGGGAAGTCACGGCGTTTCGATAATGACACGGCCTTGGCCCTCCTTCTCTGTTTAGCGGATGACCCTGGCTCTTAGCTTGTTTGTTTGTTGAATGATTCGTGTCCTTGAAGATCCGGTGCTGCAGACGCGTCCGGTTTGTTTCTTGAAGTGCTGGAAACGCTCAATAAACGATGATGCCTTCTTGAATGATTCTAATGAGAGATATCTCTTACGGTTAGGATGAAGCTTGCGTTGCCGTAGGAAGCAGACACGTCCGGTTTGTTTCTTGAAGATATGCACTGCTGAAGACGCTCACTAAACGATGATACTAAGTTGATTGAAGAATCTCTTGCTTTCGCCGTCGTTGACTTCTGATATGATACATTATTCGTTATTCTTCAGAAGACGTTGAAGAGTTGTCGCTGGATGCTGCCACCAATATGTAGGGCTGATGCCTTTGCATAATAAGGCGCCCTGAGAGGTTATTTAGACCTGCGATAATTTATGCTAAGGTCGGTTTGTTATGACTTCTCCATCCTCATTGGAGTGTCTTGGATTTCGATGATACCTTCTAAGTCAGTATTTTCTTTGGGTATGAAGGCGGAGATGTTTCAAACTCATGATAATAATTTCTAAGTTCATTCAGTATCTTCTTTCTGATGAGAGGTTTCTAGTTGAAACACAGAGTACAAAAATATCTGTATTCTTGAAGTCTACATGATGAAGATCAGATAAAATGTACAGGTCTGCCAATTATGATGGCTAACTGAAGTCTCACTACAATCTGGTTTACAAATCATAAAGTGAGCAGACAGTAGCTCGAACATACGAACATAAACACAGATGACATAGATTACAAGTCATGTAGGCCAACTGGAAGCTTTGACAACCGTTTAAAAAACAGTAGATTTGATGACCACAGATGATGGCGAACTAGACACTGATTGATACAACACGTCATCTTAGCCTACTTTATCATATCTGGTCTGATCACATTCCTGCAAGCAAACTGGTTGACATCTTGGGTCACTGGTTTTAATTAATCATAGTTTTAGTTTTTATATATGGAATAAAATTCCATATTTTATATTATGTAGCACTTACACTTGAAATATGCCCTACATTTGGAGACTTTTTGTCCCTCTTTCGTTCTTTAGGTTAAGATGATAACCCGGAATGCTTTAATATTAAAGGATGTGTCAAGCAGACATAGTCTCTTTCTGCTGAGATTGTCATGAAGTGCGGCGGGATAGCAGAGAAGAGTTAAGTATCAGAATTGTGAAAAACAAAGTTCAAAATACTTGAATAGACTTTGGAATACATAATGTTACTAATGCTTCTCGTCTAGTATAAGTAAAAGAATAACTTGAGTGGTCAATGTTAACCATGCTATGTGAATATACCCAAGCGATAGGACTGACACAATGTCAGTCAAAGAAAACTACAGAGGGCCAGAGCAGCAACAGAGCGAAACTGACTGACTGGACTAACCTATCGACCGAGCGTCAAGATGACTCCATATTGGTTCCCCTTGACGTCTGCCCAGACTTATTCTGGTTTTCTTCACAGACATAGTATGACGTGGCCTCTACAGAATAACGAGAAAACCAATATGTAAAAATAATGCAGTTCCATACTGAATACAGAGACGGAATATACAGCACATTTTCGTTCATTAGATGCACGCTTGCACAGTCTGTAAGGAGACTTAGCAAACCGACTACAAA
>NC_087200.1:16033778-16045746 GCF_015104395.2 Macrobrachium nipponense | reverse complement strand
TAGGATCGCTTCGGGAAGTGGTCTTCCTTCCTCTACCAAACTTCTTGCGAAGGAAAAGAGCGCTTCTCCTTCTAGGACTCCTTCTCCGAAGAGGCATTCTTCTCCTAATGCTACCTTTGAAGAGGTATCTGAGGAGGAAGTTCCTGTAGATGCGGGCGTCTCGGATTATAAGAGACTGGCAGCCCTGCTTCTTCAAGAGTTCGGCGACTCTCTTCGTCCTGCAGATCCCTCCTTCGCCGGGATAACTGCTTTCAAGCACTAAGCTTTCCCAAGTCGTCTTTGTTCGTGAAAATGAAATCCGACCCTTTCTATGAAGAAAAGCCATCAAGAGCTTGGAGAACTGGCTCCTCTCTAAGAAAGAAGCGGGCAAGACGGATTTTTCCTGCCCTCCTTCGAAGTTGGCAGGTAAGCCAGGTGTCTGGTATGACACAAAAGAGCCAATGGGATTGGGCCTCCCTTCTTCAGCTGATGCTGATTTTTCAGCGCTAGTGGATTCGTCTAGAAGACGCTCTCTTCATTCGGCAAAGGCCTCATGGGGAATGTGCAAAATGGACCATTTACTTAAGGGTCTATTTCGCACACTTGAGGTTTTTAATTTTATGGATTGGGCCTTGGGAGCCCTGGCCAAGAGAGCACAGGATCCAGACTTTGTTTCGATGGAAGTTTTAACGAGTGTCCTTTTTTGTCTGGATAAGGCCTTGATGGATGGATCTACGGAGGTGGCTTCTCTCTTTGGATCTGCAGTCCTTAAAAAGAGATCTGTCTACAGTTCTTTTTTGGCAAAATCGGTGTCTCCTCTACAGAGATCCTCCCTGCTTTAGTCGCCCCTGTCTAGTCACCTGTTTCCACAAGAGACAGTGAGAGACATATCTAAGTCTTTATCTGAAAAGGCAACTCAGGATCTTCTTGCGCAGTCGGCGAAAAGACTGAAACCGGCAGTCCCTTTAGCTAAAAGAGAGAAGCCTGCTTTTCAGCAGCCCTTTCGAGGGAGGACGACGGCTAGACCCTCTTTTAGGAGTAGGAGACCGGTTAAGAGAGGAAGATCAGCATGCAAGCCCTTCCCTAAACCGCAATGAGAAAGTAGTCCTCCCGACTACAGTAGGAGCCAGACTGCTGAAGTTTGCGAAAGTCTGGGCTCAGAGAGGGGCGGACAACTAGTCCCTCTCTATCCTCGATAGAGGATACCTTATCCCCTTCAGGGAGAAGCCTCCCTTAACAACAACTCCAAGGGAGTTAACAGCAAGAAACTGAGATTCTTTAAAGAACCAGGCCCTGCTACAACTAGTAGAGGAAATGATGGACAAAGAGGCGATAGAAAGGGTTCAAGACCTGCAATCTCCAGGGTTTTACAACAGTCATTTTCTTGTACCAAAAGCCTCAGGAGAGTGGAGACCAGTCTGGACGTAAGTGTCCTGAATCGCTTCATTGTCAAGACAAAGTTCACGATGGAGACGACATCCTCCGTTCTTGCAGCTCTTCGTCCAGGGGATTGGATGGTGTCCCTGGACCTTCAGGATGCCTATTTTCATGTACCTATCCATCCCTCGTCCAGGAGGTACCTAAGATTCATGGTACAGGGCAAAGTTTTTCAATTTCGTGCCCTATGCTTCGGTCTTGCACGGCCCCTCAAGTGTTCACAGGTCTTATGAGGAATGTCGCTCATTGGCTACATATCGAAGGAGTAAGAATCTCGTTGTATCTCGACGATTGGCTGATCCGGGCCCAATCAAAAGATCGATGTCTGGAGGACTTGAAATTAACACTGGACCTAGTTCAGTCCCTGGGACTGTTATTAAACCTCGGGAAGTCCCAGATGAATCCCCAGCAAAGCATTGTCTATCTGGGGATTCTGATGGATTCTCGGGGTTTTCGTGTGTATCCATCAAAGGAATGACAGGAGAGATGTTTACAGAAAGTGACAACCTTCCTAGAGAAAGAACAATGTTCTGCAAGGGAATGGATGAGTCTTCTGGGGACCCTTTCCTCG
Source organism: Macrobrachium nipponense (assembly GCF_015104395.2). Lineage (NCBI taxonomy): Eukaryota > Metazoa > Arthropoda > Malacostraca > Decapoda > Palaemonidae > Macrobrachium > Macrobrachium nipponense. The sequence goes on along the minus strand of NC_087200.1, from coordinate 16,043,759 downwards.
TTGGAACAGTTCATTTCTCTAGGGAGGCTACACTTAAGACCCCTACAATTCTTCCTCAGGGAGAAATGGGATCAGAAGCACCAAGAGCTTTCGGACTCCTTTCAGCTCTCAAAGAGCATAAGGAGGACCTCAGTTGGTGGTTAGAGCCAAACAGATTAAATCAAGGGCTCTCCCTTCAGTTGTCGAGATCTCGCCTAGTGTTATTTACATACGCTTCGGAAAAAGGATGGGGAGCGACTCTAGGCTCGAGAGAAGTGTCAGGCACCTGGAGTGGGGAACAGGTGTCCTGGCATATCAACAAGAAGGAACTAGCAGCAGTCCATCTAGCTCTCGTTCACTTCAAACCTCAAGTCTTGGGGGCCGTGTTGCAAGTGAACTCGGACAACACGACAGCTTTAGCCTTTATAAGGAAACAGGGAGGGACTCACTCCTTCTCCCTTTTCGAAAAAGCAAAGGAGCTTCTTCTTTGGACCGAGGAACGGTGAATAACTCTTCTAACCAGGTTCATCCAGGGGGAAAAGAATGTGAGAGCAGATCTTCTGAGCAGAAGAGATCAGGTCCTTTCCACGGAATGGACTCTGCATTCAGAAGTGTGCAACGAGATTTGGGACCTCTGGGGGAGACCCAATATCGACCTGTTCGCAACGAATTGGAATGTGAGGTTGGAGAACTACTGCTCTCCGATATCAGATCCAAAGGCAGTTGCAGTGGACGGTCTCCTTCTGGATTGGAAGGGGATCGACGGGTACGCTTTTCCTCCTTTCAAGATAATAGGAGAAGTGGTAAGGAAGTTCGTCTCGGCGGAGGGAGCCAAACTGACCCTCATCGCCCCATTCTGGCCAGCCCAAGATTGATACACAGAGGTACTGGAATGGATGATAGATTTCCCGATGTCTCTTCCACTGCGGAAGGATCTTCTCGGACAACCCCACTTCGACAGATACCACAAAAACCTCCCCGCTCTCAGTCTGACTGTCTTCAGACTGTCAAAGGACTCGTCAGAGCGAGGGGGTTTTCACACAAGGCTGCAAAGGCAATTGCTAGAGCCAGAAGACCCTCAACTCTTTGCGTGTACCAGTCCAAGTGGGAGGTGTTCCGAAGATGGGCCAGGTCCCAGAAAGTATCCTCTTCCAGTACCTCTGTAACTGGAATAGCTGATTTTCTCCTTTATTTGAGGGAGAAATGCAATCTGGCCGTTACCACAATAAGGGGATATAAAAGCATGCTCTCATCTGTTTTCAGACATAGAGGCCTTAATATCTCGGAGGGCAAGGATCTGCATGACTTGTTAAGGTCCTTTGAAACCTCAAAGTCCAATACTATAAGACCACCTAGTTGGAACCTGGATGTGGTTCTTAGATATTTAATGTCCGAGAAATTCGAACCTCCTCAAAATTCCTCATTCAGAGACTTGACTAGAAAGTCTCTCTTTCTCTTTGCACTAGCCTCTGCTAAGAGAGTTAGTGAACTTCAGGCTTTAGAAGGAACTGTGGGCTTTAAGGAAGGTTCTGCAGTATGCTCCTTTAATCCCCTGTTCTTAGCAAAGAACGAAAATCCTTCTAAACCATGGCCAAGGACTTTTGAGATTAAGGGACTGTCCTCTTTGGTAGGGAGAGACTTAGAGAGGACATTGTGCCATGTCAGGATCCTCAAGTTCTACCTAGAGAGGAAGAAGCTACTTGGTGGAAATGTGGATAGCCTTTGGTGTTCCGTAAGAAATCCTAAGAGGATGATTTCTAAGAATGCTCAAGCGTATTTTATTAAAGACGTTATCAAAGAAGCGCATGCTTCCTGTGAAGAGGAACATTTAAGGCTTCTAAGAGTCAAAGCACATGAGGTCAGAGCTGTAGCTACCTCTTTAGCGTATCATAGGAAAATGTCGATACAGACTCTTGTCGAATCCACCTATTGGAGGTGCAATTCGGTTTTTGCATCAAATTACTTAAGAGACGTTAGAGTCACTTATGATAAGTGCTTCTCTCTCGGACCGTTCGTGTCTGCGGATTCGTTGCTGGGGCAAGGAGCTGAACCTAATCCTTTATAGTTAGTTAAGATAGTAATTTTAAACGTTTTTTGGTGTTGTGTTTTTATGGTCGATTGGAAGGGGTCTTGGGAATGCTCCTTTCAAATCGTAGTGTTAACAAATGTAGTGTGGTCAGGTGGTCGGGATTGGTTTTTTGTGCTCCTTGTTAGTGGTTTGGACCTAGGCTCAGTCATGTAAGAGGGTTAGTCCCTGTTGATATGACAAAGGTGAAGGCTCTACCATGTAAGTGGGTCAGCCCCCATTGGTATGATACAAGACAAGGCTCTGTCAAGTAAGCGGGCTCGCCCCCATTGACACGATCCAGGAGAGCTATCAGTGTCAGGTCTCATCCCCACTGAAACTCTTGAGGCAAGCAGACTCATAGACAGTAATCATGAAGTCTTCTGCCCAATAAGGTAGGAACCAAGGTTTTAAATAAGTTTATATATATATGACCTACAACAGATGTTGTTTCCCTGTTTTTATTGTTGTTTATATTGAGTAACTATCTCTTACCCTCCACCAAGGGTGTCAATCAGCTAAGTATATATCTGCCAGGGAAGTTGCATGTACAAAAATGATATTGTTAGTATACAATAAAGTTTTGTACATACTTACCCGGCAGATATATACGATGAATGGCCCACCCAACCTCCCCTCAGGAGATAGGTGTAAGAGAACATCTGTTCTGAAAACGGGAATGGTTCCTATTCCCGCCACCCAGCAGTGGGAGAGGGTGATCACCTGACCTACCTGTAGCGTGTGCCGCGAGTTTTGAATTCTGTCGGGACGTCAGAGACATAAGCTAAGTATATATCTGCTGGGTAAGTATGTACAAAACTTTATTGTATACTAACAATATCATTTTGTGATGGAATTGATAAAAAAAAATACAGGAATTTGTGGATATTTCTCTTAGAAAAATACCGTGAATAGGCAAATTTTCCATAAATAATGGGGGTATATGTTCCAGAGAGAAATCAGCGAATATGGGGGTTATAGTACACATTCCTTGGTAAATGCTGCAATGATAATTTACCAATCTTTAAAGATTGCTTAGAAAATTACCAAAATGTAGTTATCACATCTACATACCAACATAATTGTGTATTTTTATTTCTGCGTAAAGTGAGATTGTTTATAGTAAATGGTGCATATATCATTTGACAATCTTGATGGACATCCGAGAAAACACGTTTCAAAGAGTACAGGGTTTCCCATTAAATTGTATGGGTTACGCCATTGTTTGCATAATGATCAGTGCAACGCGATGGCGCCAGGCAATGCACATCACAAACTGGTTTAGCTACTATGGGATGTCCAATCTCTATGCTCTATATCTAGGATGTTGAATTAGTCAGACTGCCTTAATCTGATTACTCAGGGAGGTTTGTCATGCACCAGTACTAATTTGAATCAAAGTTTAGGAAAAGGACTACCAATTGGCAGTTAGGGAACTGGGTAATTCAATAATACACAAAAAGGGTCATGATATAAGTTTCTTGGTAGCCATCTCTGGAATAAGGGCACCAAGGAATCTAGAAAAATGAAGGTTTAGATTTCTGTGATGGTACTACAGTAAGGAATTTAATGTAGTGACAAGACATCACCAATGTTATTCTTAATTCATTTGATATACTCTTAACTCCCACTTATAATCCTGCATGTCTAATCTGCAATACATTAGGCATTATTTTGATCCCTGAATCTTGTTAGATATCTCAAAGGATTATGGTCCATGAAGACTGTAAGAGGGAACTTGTGATCTGCGTGGTATGCTTCATAATGCTTCATAGCGAATACCATTCCCAGCAACTTTTTCAATAGTATTATATCGAATTTCTGCTGGATTTAACTTCAGGTAATAAGCAGTAGGGTTTCTAATACCATCTTTAATCTGAAACATCAATGCTCCAATTCTTATATTATTGGCATCTACTGCCATGTAGGACGGTTTGTCATAATTAAGAGTGTGCAGCACTTGCTGATTGGTTAACACAGCCTTAAGGTTGTTGTAGACACTCATACATTCTTGAGTACGTTTGAAAGGTTCTGTTACCTTTGAATGAGAGAGTAATAGGGGCAGCAGCCTCAGAGAAGTTCATGAACCTTTGCGCATCCTTCTTGATTCAAGGATATGGCATTTAACTGATAGCTTTAATGTTGGCATCTTTTGGCATTATCTTTCTACTGCCAACAATGTGTCCTAGGTACTTTATTAATTCATCTGACCCAAATTAGCACCTCTTAAGGTTTACCACCAGGTTTGCCTTTTGAAGTGCTGTTGAAATTTTAGATATGAAGCGGAGATGCTCTTCCCAGTTTGCTCAAAGGTTAAGATGTCGTTGAAGTAGATGACACAGTTCTCATTTCCAACAAGTACTTTATTCATTAGTCGTTGGAAACAGCCCGGGGCATTCTGTAAGCCAAAAGGCATGACTCGGTATTGGTAGAATCCATCCTGCCTGGTAAATGCAGTCAGTGGGTTTGACTCCTCAGAGAGGAGAACTTGCCAATACCTGTTTTCAAGGTCAATCTTGCTCAAAAAGGTACCGTGGCCTAAGCTGTCTATGCACATCATTGGTCACCTCATTGAGTTTGTGGAAGTTGATGCATAGTCGAACTCCTCCTGTCTCCTCGGGTACTAGTAGTACTGCTGTGGATGACCAGACACTTACACTTTCTTCAATTGAGCCCAACTCTAACTGTAAATCAACTTGTCTCTTTATTTTCTCTGCCTTCTGGGAATTTGCTTTGTAGAAACCTTGAGTTATCAGTCTGATGTTTTCCTCTAAGGTGATGTGGTGTTTCAGGACAGATTCATGTTGCAGCAGCAATTGTCTAATATCTTCTCATTCTGTTTCTTCCAGCCCAGATGTAATATACTCAACTTGGGCTAACACTTCCAAATATGTGTTAGGCGATAGTAGTGCTGTGGCAGTTCCTACCACAGCTGGATGTGTTGGTAAGGGAACCTCATCTTCCTCCTTCCCCTCCCTCGTTTTGTTGGGTTTCAGTAAATAGACATGTAGCCATTTTGCTTGTCTTTGTACACAGTTCACCAAATAATTCAGGTTTCCTCTCTAATATGTTGGACCCAGTGAATTGGGTTTTAAGTGGATGCAAAGCCCCAGCCCTATTAAGCATGAGGACTGCATCTCCAATAGCAAAACTTTGGGATTTCATCAAAACTAAGTTTGATGTACTCTTGCATTGCTGCTTCGTTTGCGTGGGCAACTGTCCAGGTGGCATTTACTAGTTTTCGAATATCTGGGAGCTGCTTGGCCCAATCTGCCTGATAAGGCTCTGCCTAGGCTTCATGCAAAATGTCTATCTCTTGTAGAGTGCGAGTAGAGGAATTCAATAGCGCTATAACTCAAAGTTTCTGATGGGCTTCTCACAGCCAACCAAATAGAATTTATCTGGTAAATCTTTTGTCGTGCAGTTGACATCAAAATGTCCTCTGATCTGGTCATGAACTAACTCATTGACTTGCCGCCGTGGTTTGACCCCGAATACTGTGTGCTTGTGAAGTAACTGCACAGTTTCTAAGACTTCTTGGGTTTTCTGATACAGGACTACTTCTTCGACAAGGTACTGAGGGACAGAGAAGTCAGATATGGACTCCATGTATTGTGGGCATCAGCCCGAATGGGATGCAAGTCAGGATCTTCAGCTTGAGCTGCAATTAAATTATCTCCGTCTAATTCAGGGGCTACCCCATCCACTCCTGTAATCAGGAGAGAGGGAGGCACAGTTAGTGTGTTAGGGGTGGATCCGTGGGAATGGGGTCCTGGAGCCAGTAGGATGTCTGCTAGATTTATCTCTTCAAAAGGGGTCTCCTTCGAATGGTCTTCTTTGGATTGTCAGAGGAACCTTAGACTCTCACCACTGCAGAAAATGCTGCCCTGACAGCAGGGGATGTAAGGTGGTAAGGGTCTTGGGAACTCTGAGAGACGTTTGCAAGTCCACGAGGGGTCTCCATAACTGATGGTGAGGCAGGCAGTGGGTGGATCTAATAAATGCCCATCAAACCAGCATATGTAGATGTTTTCATCCTCCTGAATGGAAGCCTTGGGAGGTACATAATCTCTCATGATAAGACTAACTTCCGACCCCATTTCTAAGAGATTTGTTAGTACACTGGATGGTCTTGAGCCATGTAGGGGGTTGACAGTAACATTACCCAACCTTATCAATTTCCTTCACATCTGTGGACTGACAGACATTTGAATTGCTTTTACTAGGGCGTACTGTTTGCAACCTGGGTACCAGGACGGATGCATGACTGACATTTTCACAATCTGTGGGCTTCTTTACCAGTCTTTTTTTTGGATTCACTCTCATGGAAGTGGGAGCAGGCTGGATCTGAGTGTGCCCCGAGCACCGTTAGTGGTTTTGTCATGAGCAGTCTTATCTCAAGACTTAGGCAACTGTTCAACCAGAACAAGGAGCACTCTAAAGTGCGGTAGAGATTGGAGTGCCAACGAAAGTGGCACTTGTCAAGTAATCTTTGTTATCGTCCAACTGCAACTGCAGACAAGAGGGTTGCACCTATAGCGCAGGTACTCCCAGAGTACAGTTATCCATTAGGCCCTCAATGCCACTCAGTCAAGACATGATCGTGTTGAAGTTGGGTAACAGCCTACTTCAGATTGGAACAAGGCAGGTTCCTCGGATGAACTTGGTGGCACTGACCAGGTGCGCAGGCAGGTAAGGTGCTTGGGTGAGGGAGCCCACTGACCAGGTGCATAGGCAGGTAGGGTGCTCAGATGAGTGGGGCCCACTGACCAGGTGCATAGGCAGGTAGGGTGTTCCGGTGAGCATGGTGTTACGACCAGGTGCGTAGGAAAGTCTTGCAAGACATTCTCGTGCTCCGCAGAACACGGCAGCGCATACTAGTGAGTCAAAATGTCCCCTTTGGATGTAGTTGCAGGTTCAACAAAGCTTCAAAGCTCTCAATAGTGCATCGACATGTCCCTGCCAGACGTGTTTGTGGGTGTTCGTGTGGTATCGCTGGTTTGTTTCCTGCTGCTGAACATAATTTCCTATTTCTTGCACTTTGATCTTAAAGCTTTGTAGTGACAATCATATTCAAAAAGGCATGAAGAATTCGAGATGTTGAGAGGGCATTGTGACTATTACAATTACATATGTGTAGAATCAACTGATAATTTTTCAAGATACATGTGTCTTGTAAAAATTATCAGTTGATTCTACACACACACACACACACACACACACACATTAATTTGTGTATAAATGTGCTATATATATATATATATATATATATATATATATATATATATATATATATATATATATAATGTAAATAAATTCTTCTGTTAAAACAGGATATGTCTCAAGTATAAAAGGCAAATTAAAACACTCTGGATTTAAAGCTAAGGACTATATTTTGGTGAACTTACTTCCACTCTTATCATATAGTGAATGACAGAAGGAGTTTTATTAGTGAGATATATAGTGGGAGATATGACCTCAGGTGATGCCTGGGGTTGCCCTTAACCCACTGTAGGTGCTGTTAATTGTCTTTATCTGCTTCACTGTTGTCTTAAGGAAGATGTTGTCTATCTGGTCAGAGTCCCAGGCTCCATTGGAATGGTTGATCCTGTTATCTAGTTGTTTCATAACTCTTGTATAAAATTCTGGATGATTTCCAATCCATGGTATGGTTTGTGTTATTTATATGATGGAAAATTGCAGAACTATTTTGCGTTTCTGTTGCATTAATCTTTCTTAGAGATTTTCCAGTAAAACCATAGTATGACTTTTCACAGTCCCTACAGGGATCTCATAAACCCCAATATCTTTCGAAACTGATTTCTGCTGAATGTTAATTAAGATTTCCCGAGTGATAATAATCGGTTGATTAAAAAAACTATTTCACATAACAATGTTGATATTGATAAATTTGTACAGTGCATGAGTCAGATTCAACCTCCTGATGTGACTAATATAGACAGGGGCCACATAGAAACTATAATGAGTGAAGGCTTAGAGACGATCAGGAGAGTTGCCGAAAAATGTAACGTGAAGGGCAGAAGTGTTGATTGGGATGTAACAAAACCTAGATGGGAGCGTTTACTTGAGTCTAACGATTCTAAAGCAATCTGGAGAGCTATAGACTGGAAGGGACAGATATTAGAGGCAAATACATTGCAACCAGACGACGGCAAATTCAAGACTCATTTCGAATCACTTTTAAACCCAGGTAATAATGATAATCAAAGTGAAGGTATAAGTGCTCTTGATGACGCCCCCTCATCCCTGTTCTTGACGACCCTTTTACCCCACAGAGCTGGACGAGCTCGGAAAGACGTGTGAATATGAATAAGAGCTTCTGTGGCTGTGCCCTGGATTGTTCGTTCGCCTGCCCGCCTTGTGGCTGATGTTTTTCTTGGCCGTGTTTAATGCTTTGTTCTTGAATTTAAATTATTTATTATCATGGGGATACAGTAAACTTGTTGTACTTTTTAAATCTTGGAAACAGAATGGATTGTGGGAATTATAGAGGTATAAGTATCATGGATACTGTAGGTAAGATATATGACATATTGTTAAATAGACTGAAATTATGGTTCAGTATAGATAAGTGTCAAGCTGGAGCACAGAGGAAAAGAGGATGTATAGAACAAATATTGTCATTAAGACTGTTAATAGATTTGGCTATCTTCAAGAAGAAAAAACTGTATATAATGTTTGTAGATTTCAGTAAAGCTTATGATCGAGTTCCCCGAAGAAAATGATAAGTTATTTGAAGGAACTAGGATGTGGGAAAAGAATGTTGTCTGCAATTCAAGAGATGTACAGTAACACTAAAAATGTTTTAAGAACAGCTGTGATCGAAGCTCTGTCGGTGTTCGGCAGGGAGCCCCCACTAGTTGTTTACTGTTTGTCATTTATATGGATAAAATAAAAGTTAGGATGTTAAAAGATGCAATTCCAGTCGATGTTTTTGGTAGTTTACATGTGCTTTTGTTGATGGATGACACAGTGATTGTTGCCACTTTCTCGAGAAATGTGTATTAAAAAATTTGACATTATGATGAACTACTGTAATGAATATGGCATGCAGCTTAATGGTAAGAAGAGCAAAATTTTTCGTGATAAACAAGAATGTAGGTGACCAGTTGCCAATAACAGCTCAAGGTCAAACTGTGAGTTACTGTGACCATTATCTCTATCTGGGAACTTTGGTTCACAGATGACGGGAAGTTGAAAACTTGCCTCTCTTTACATCAGCCTAACTGGCAATCAACCTTAAACAAGTTCTCAATATTTTTGTAACACGAATACCAAGATGCCATTCTATTTAAGAAGAAAGTTTTTGAAGCAGCGGCGACTTCATCCTTGTTTTATGGGTCCAGAAACATGGATTAAACAAATGTATTTACAAAAAACCAAAAACCATAAGTATTACAATCACTTAGTCAAAAGTTTGCTAGATGTGAGGGGTAAATACCTGTACAGATTTGTGTTTGGCTGAGTCTGGGATACCCCCAAGCGAAATTCCCATTTGTGGCCAAAAAACGGAAACGTTTTCTTATGTCAAAGTTGTCTGACCCTGATATGGATGAGCCTTTTCATATTGTATATGGAATGTGTAGGGATGCAGATTCCCCTGGGTACAGATTTATTCAAAATTCCCTAACCTTTAATGACCAAATTGACCCACTAGACGACATCGTATCATCAATTAGAAATAGACCAACTTCAGCAACAAATATGTTACTTACAGCAAAGCAAACTTGAATCCAAACTTGGAAGTTCATAGATTTATATACCGATAAATTATATGTCGCTGATTACATTCGCGTAGCTTTCAGTCGCTTACGGTTAATGTCCCATAACCTTTGTATAGAAACGGGTAGGTGGAGCCGAACTCTCCAGAGTTAAGGGTGGTGTTGTTGCCTGTGATAATAGCTCTATTCAGGACG
>NC_087200.1:15993778-16026278 GCF_015104395.2 Macrobrachium nipponense | reverse complement strand
TCCCATACGTTCACAGTTTTCCCTGATTTACGAGGCGGTCCTAATGCTTCCTTCTGTGTAGGACTTTTTATGCTTGGTTGAAGTGAATGATTATTATTATTTTTATTATTATTATTAAAAATCTCGTAGTTGCATAAGACACTATAACGGTAAAGAAATCTACAGTAATGTAAGTGCAAAAATATGTTAAAATATATATATTTTCATAATATGTTTATTCATATTCCAATGTGCATTTCTCCACCACCATTTTTATTATTATTATTATTATTATTATTATTATTATTATTATTATTATTATTATTATTATTATTATTATTATATTATCATTATTATTATTATTATTCGCTTCCATTCGTATTTCCTCGGCCATCACAAAATTACTAACAATAATGGCAGTGACTTACAATAAACTTACAACAACTAGAGGAATATCGAAATCTATTTCTACCTCACGTGAAGATCGAACCCAGGGGGTCTCCCTCCGATCATGACTTAGGGTGATAATGAAACTTGTAACTCTATAATATAATCACTATTTTGCGCTACTTCGATAAAACGAGAACATGGCTAGGAGAATCTTACAAATTCACTTATATATCTATAAGTAACAGAGATTATACGTAAACATCGTACATGCAGCCAAAGGATTAGTCAATATTTTATCCTTTCGCATACATTAAATGTCAATTGCTTAATGCAAATCCGGAGATTTTCCCCAACGTAATCCTGCAGAAGTGTGTAATCCGTATGGGGATGTTAAAAATGAATGAAGTGTCAAATCCATTATTCCTCATATCGACGCCAGCTGATTACAGCGTGAATTACTGTGAAAGCAAAGGACAAATTTTTTTACGTTTTTAAAGGTGAAGTACGAACTCTGTCAGTAGATAGATATCAGTGATTGAAAACCCAGTTCATAAGTTTAAGTGACGGCATGAGTGATAATTATTAGCTGCAGTTTGGCCTGGTGTTTATGTATGTATTTAATTCTCATTGTGATGACAAAAAATGCTGTATTAGTTACAGGCATTATTAAAGTGCGTTTGCATAGTGCTTTCGGCCCATAGCCCGCACCCACTTTTTAGTCTTTTACTTCACCTTTCTAAGAGCCTCAGTGGCGTGGTCGGTATGGTGTTGGCATGCCACCTCGGTGGTCGCGAGTTCGATTCTCAGGCATTCCATTGAGGTGTGAGAGATGTGTATTTCTGGTGATAGAAGTTCACTCTCGACGTGGTTCGGAAGTCACGTAAAGCCGTTGGTCCCGTTGCTGAATAACCACTGGTTCCATGTAAGTAAAAACACCATACAATCAAACAAACAATACTTCACCTTTCTTGAAGTTTCTTCCCAAACTTCTGTGACTGTTGTTTTCTAGTACAAATGTAAGGCTTCCTCCCAGTTCCACCATTAGATTCTTTGACTTTATCTCCTCTATTTTCTGGATCTCTCTACCTTCTGTTGTCCAACCACTCCAACTCTTTTCGTTGTCTTGAGCACTGAAAATGGTGGAATGGCTGCCCAAATTTCATAAATTAATTAAAATTCCTTCTGTTATTGTATTCGACCTTACGCAATGTATTCAGATTTCAGTTTGGAGTGCCGCCAATCTCTATCCTTACTTCGAAAGAGGTAGAATTTGTTTACATTTCTATCTATTTATTAATTTGCTAATGTGCTTTTCTTTCTCGATAAGTGATCTCTTCTTTCTGCATTTCCCATAAACTTCTGTTATTTTATTCTAATGAACACCATACTCTTTGCAAGATTGAATTTCAAGTCAGTAGCTCATGTGGGATGGTTCTATTTGAATAAGGTCCATCTTCTATAATGGGTGTTATGTCTGTTCGTCCGTCTGTCATTCAATCACGGCCAAACGGCTGGTCTGATGGGCATGAAACTTGAAAGGGTTATAGTGGGGACCCCCAAGATGGTTTATAATGTGGTTTCAAGCAACAAAAGGCTGGTTCAGCCCGTAGACTTAATAACGTTACGAATTTAGCATACCTAATTTTGGGTATACTAGAATTATAATATAATAATAATGAACTAAGGAACCCCGTAACGAGGCTGTAATACTGACAATTAAAAGCCACAGTAGTGTTAATATATTTTTTGTATAAGGTTAAAATTGATGATGATAATAATAATAATGATGATGAAGCAGAGTCCACTTACTGTGTCCTGACGTCGAGGTGTCCACGCCCTTTTAATCGTAAGGTCAATCAAATCAGCTCAGGTCTCAGGTTAATGAACCCCTTATCTGATATATCATGGCCGGATCCCTACCAACCAGTCTACTTAATGAAAATAGATTATATTTTGTAAATAACGGGATGCTTAAAAATGAACATGCTTTTTCTCGCTTATCTCGTCCCATGAAGACGAAAGCGTCATTGTATTGATCGGCGTCAGTGCACCTCACACGTTGCACTGTAGGCATTACTTTTAACATTCATTTCAGCGTTCCCTCGGCCCCTTGCTGCAACCACTTTTATTCTTATTACTGTATCTCCGTTCATATTATCCTTCATCTTACTTTCCACCCTCTCCTAACAATTATTTCATAGTGCAGCTGCTCTGAGGTTCTCCTGTTACGCTTTTCAAACCTCTTTTATTATCAGTTTCCCTTTCAGCGCTGAATGACCTCATAGGTCCTAGGGCTCGCCCCCTTTGACCTAAATTTTATACTCCATTGCATTACATTGCTCGGTGTTCACCGGATCCGCTTACTTGCATGGCTGTCGGGATTAATTAGTTCCTCTGCTGAGGATTATGACTCTACTATTTTTAGAGAACTGGGGAATAAAAACGAACCATACAAATAGGATGTAGTACTTTGGAAAGCGATTCCGACTAGTTGCTTAATTTAACATTTGTTCCTCAGCGCGGTGAGGAAGGAGAGAGAGGGCCGGCCGCTTTTATTTACTGACAGACAGACACAGACAGACAGACGTATGATTGGTGCCCTTCATCGCCACCAATAACCGAGAGAATGGCAGACACATAACAACAAAGAAGCAAAGAGAGTGACATATATGTAGTGTTAGAGAGAGAGAGAGAGAGAGAGAGAGAGAGAGAGAGAGACATTGATTTATCATCACTTGTCATCCTGATGGAGGGCATTCGTTTTTAGCAATAACAGCGGTAGGGGGGAGAGAGAGAGAGAGAGAGAGAGAGAGAGAGAGAGAGAGAGAGAGAATGTTTTTCAGATATTGTCTGTCTTCTCCATTTTTGAGAAAGACACACGAAACAAGGACGTCTCTTCGTGTTTCCCTTTGACGGAAATCTTTTGAAGTAGGCAGTGCGAGATTGTATGAAAACTGGCTCCTTACTCTGCAAATTGGAATCTGCCAAATTATTATAGAAGTAACAGTTACTGGCATTTCATAATTGATTAGAGCTAAACATTCTATATTTGACTGGAGCAAAACATTTCATATTTGATTATAGCTAAACATTTTACATTTGATTGGAGCAAATGGTTTCATATTTGATTATAGCTAAACAGTTCATATTTGATTATAGCCAAACATTTCGTATTTGATTGGAGCCAAACATTTCATAGTTGATTATAGCTAAACATTTTATATTTGATTATAGCCAAACATTTTGTATTTGATTATAGCAAAATATTTCATAATTGATAATAGCTAAACATTTTACATTTGATTGGAGCAAATAATTTCATATTTGATTATAGCTAAACATTTCATATTTGATTGGAGCCAAACATTTCATAGTTGATTATAGCTAAACATTTTATATTTGATTATAGCCAAACATTTTGTATCTTATTATAGCAAAACATTTCATATTTGATTATAGCTAAACATTTTACATTTGATTGGAGCAAATAATTTTATATTTGATTATAGCTAAACATTTCATATTTGATTATAGCTAAACATTTCTTATTTGATTGGAGCCAAACATTTCATATTTGATTATAGCTAAACATTTTATATTTGATTATAGCTAAACATTTCATATTTGATTATAGCTAAACATTTTACATTTGATTGGAGCAAATAATTTCATATTTGATTATAGCTAAACATTTTTATATTTGGAGTAATAGCCTAAACATTTTCGTATTTTGATTTATAGCTTAAATCCATTTTCATATTTGATTTTATGCTGAACATTTTAATTATTTGGATTATAGCTAAACATTTCATATTTGATTTTAGCTGAACATTTTATATTTGATTATAGCTAAACATTTCATATTTGATTGGAGCAAATCATTTCATATTTGATCAGAGCCAAACATTTTATATTTGATTGGAGCAAAACATTTCATATTTGATTGGAGTAAAACATTTCATATTTGATTAGAGCCAAATATTTCATATTTGATTAGAGCAAAACAGAATTTATCTTTACTCAATTTCTTGTAAGTTATTGTTAAAAATCATTTTGATATAAATATAATTAGAAACCCCGTGTAAGATCAAGGGGAAAATATTACTTGCGGTAATGGGGAAGCTTTTGACCAAATGTTCTACGTATCTTCCGTAGTATAGCAGCTGCTACAAAAGGAAATGAGTATGACGCAGCCAGAAGTGGTTGTCAGTTTTAAGAGACTTGTTTGTAGAAAGTGTGTGAAGACCTTTACCATTTTTATAAGACCGTTCTCCTGAGCCACCTTACATTTGGTATGATATACGTATGGAATTTCTGTAAAACTACAAATCGGTATTGTTATTACCCAAGTAGACTTAATTTGCCTTTTTTGATAAAAGAAACGGTTAACAGAATCATTCGAACGAAAACTGCCCTCACCCAATGAAAACAGTTTACAGTTCGACACTGAAAACACCATCATATGTTGAATCAGATCAAATAAAGTTCTCCAACCTATTAAATCCCGGATATATTATAAAAGCCTAGATTTTAATTCAGTTTGCTAGAATGTATGAGACAGCTTTCATATTTCTGCAAGATATCGCCACTTTAGCGTGAAAAGCGATTTAATTTCTTTGGGGGACATTCCTTGCCGCTGTATTTTTTCCTGAATGGTTGGCATATGTGACCAGTCAAAAGGTATTGACAGCGTGCGCAGGAATATAGTACTAATAGTGGCCACGGATATGTATGGAAAGCCCTACACACACACTAATATATATATATATATATATATATATATATATATATATATATATATATATATATATATATATATATATATTGTAGGGAATGAATATATTTGGTAAACTTTTATATTGTAGTTATGCTTTTTGACTTCACACATTAAAGTAAAATTTCTTTCTGTTTGTTTTTGTCCAGTTTATTTATATATGTCGTTTGAAGGTTGGACTTGGGGTTTTTACCTCCCCCCCTCTAAGGGTATTATAGTTTTAATTGGTAATTAACCCTTGTAAATGTTTTTCTTTTCATGGTTGACGGTGTTTCGACTGTTTGTGACCCGTTTTTGTTTTCATCTCCGCTTCTGATATGGGAAACTTGCGGAGTGATGAAGAGTTAGTTAACGGCTCCCTGTAGAGAGGTTGTACCACTCCTATATTTTCCTGAAGGCTTGTGGTAAAATTACTCCGATGTTCTGAAGACGTCCTCGACTTTGTGAAGCTATTGGCATCTTGGAGGTGTTCCTTTTCATCCCCTACGAACAGTTCTTTTTGTAGACTCTCTGCATCTGTGTAAAGAAAATCGTGTGACGGTCTTTCTTTTACAAGACGTATACTTCGGGGTTGTGATGCCCTAACTTGCTTGATGTACTTTTGGAGGCGAACCTCGCCCGTCATTTGCCCTTGCCCTCAGTTAGCTGAACCTCTGGAGTCGTAAAGAGGCCTCCCAGGGTCGAAGAAGAGGGTAAGATCCCAGACCCTGTGTGTATTTACTATAAAATATTCTCTCTTATAGACGACCTGAGTTGGGTGTTTCATCCTTAGTGACACAATTGGAGTTAACCGTTGAAGACGAGACTTCGCGCTAATATTAAAGAGACGATTTACTATGAAGCACTGGAATAGTGGAGTGATAGTTAATTTTTCTTGACTACAAGATAATTATGTTTCATAGTCCTAATGTACGCTTATTCGAATGTGTGGTTTGATTAGGTTTAAGGCTATTTTTCTTACTTTGTCTCTTACTTTCGTAACGACCAGTGCATCTGTGTTTTCTATCTCCCCCTAGTAACTTTTTCTTTTACTTTAGTATGATAGTTAGCTAGGCGAATGTATTTTTGGATTTTTTTTGTAATTGTGAGTTTTGTTTTGCTCTTTCTTCCCTAAAGTACAGCTTTTCAAGGGATTTCTTTGTAATGATAAGACCTTTTTGTTGTAATAAATAATTAAGTATATGTTTAGTCTCTGTATCCTTCTCTTTGAGGAAATACTTTGGATTGTTGATGCTCTGGTTATGAGTCCTACTCATTACCATAGTGGTAAGGACTTTAGAAGTGGATTAAAGAACCTCTGAACTCATTACCATCTCTAAGAGTTCATAACATAATTGGCGACCGTTTAACAGGATCTACTACCAGACATTGACATTCAGAGGGTTTTCTCGAGGAGGAGTGCAGAGAAAGGTGGGAAAAGGATAGGTTTGCTTGATAGGCTTTTAAGTGATAGGAGTTTTATTTTTCCCTCCCTCTCTCTCTTTCCCCATTTAACTTAGAATATGCCTTATTTCGATTTCAAGTTGAGGAGGCTGCGGCCGAATTTTTCAGTAATCCTGATTGGGAAGAAAATATTTTTGATTTGAAACGTGAGGAGTTGTGGTTTTTATCTCAGTTTTTGCGTTTGGAACTGCCAGCAGAAATTCGTAAATGGCAGTTACTCAAAGAAGTGCTGAAAGCTGCTAAAGAGTACCAAGGGAAGGTGAGTGTCTCGGATATGAACAAAAATCAGAACAGGGCAACGTTTACTAACGATGGAAACCGGGAACTAGATGAAAGTAACATTCATCAGGTGAGTTGAGACTCGGTATTTGAGGGAGGAAGCGAAAATTAAAGAGTTGGAGTTAAAAGCTATGCAGTTTTCAAGCAGAAGAAAAAGCTAAAGAAAGGGAACACGAGATTATCTTGCGTAGAATGGGTAACAATAATAGTGATAATAATAGTAATAGTAGTGGCTCTGTGGGTCATTTTAATGTAATGTCAGCGTTAAAGTTAGTACCTTTGTTCAATGAGGAAGATGTCCCAGAATTTTTCACTTCTTTTGAGAGGATAGCTAAAAGGAAAAAGGTTGGTTTGGCCGAAAGATATGTGGACCACTATGATACAATGTCGTTTGAAAGGGAAGGCTCAGCGTGTATATATACACTTAATGAAGGTCTTTGTAACGATTATGACACAGTGAAAGCCATAATTCTCAAGGCCTATGATTTAGTTCCTGAAGCTTATAGGCAGAAATTTCGCAATTTCAAGAAAGAGCCAGGGATGACATTTGTAGAATTTGCGAGGCAGAAGGAACAGTTTTGTGAGGACTGGTTGAAGTCGAAGGATATTGACAATTTTTCTAAATTAAAGGAATTGATTTTGATAGAAGATTTAAAAGGACTGTGACTAGGGAGTTGAAAATACATTTGGATGAATTAAAACTGGACTCATACAGGAGATCGCTATTGCGTCGGACGAGTACTCTCTCACCCACAAACAGGAAAAGTTAACAAGGGAAGTATCTATAAACAATAGGAAATTTTTCAATGGTAGTTGGAGAAGGAATAACCAGAACAGACAACAGGAGTCTTACAAACCCGATTTTGACAGGAATACGAGTAATAAGAATAATAGTAATTATGATAATAAAACTAGTAGTGTAAATAGTGTTAGTTCTCGTAGTTATGTCAATACTAGTAGGAACGTAGGTACACTAAGGCTATAGAATCAGGAATAGTTTGGTTTTTGGTGCAGTAGGAGGGGTCTGTGGAGTCTCATGTTTATCGAGAAAGAAATATTTCGAAAGAAACCCGAAACCTGTCAGAGTTTGTAACAGCAGATAAACCGCCTAGGGAGGACGAATCTAGATGACTTAGATTTCGTAAGTACATAACGGACGGATTTTTTTATTTTCACGGATGAAACTAAACAGATTGGGACAAAAATTAAAGTATTGAGAGATACTGGGCTGCTCAGTCATTAATTTTACGAGGGTCTGTCCCGGATGGATATGTTTATAAGAATGATGAGTATGTAGTATTGGGTGGTTTCCCGAATACAGTGAATTCATACCCACTAGAAAACCCCTTTTATCTAAATACTAATTATTTTTCAGGTGAAGTAAAATTGGCGGTTGTTGATAGTTTTGCCAATTCCTAAGATAGATTTAATTTTTGCTAATGATTTGTCCATTACTGATGAAGCTTGTATCTTTCCAATTCTGTCTGTGGTCGGAGTAGGGGACGACCACTGTCCTATGAGTGATATTTGTAAACCTATCTCGGTAATAACGAGGTCAAAGGCAAAAGAGGTTGACCTGGCCGAGGTTGATTGGATTTGGATGTGATTGATGAACTTAAGAATGACTTTGTGACAAATAGTACACTTACTTTTCGAGACGTAGAGTGGGATTCCAAGGCTTTTAGAAAAGCCCAAACTGTTGAATTTCATGAATTTATTAGTAGTGATAGTAATGATTTATCGAAGCCAGTATTCTGTTAAAGAAGAGAGGTTTACTCTACAGGGTTAGTAGGTCAGCTGATGCAACCTGCTGATCAGGTAGAGGTTTCCCGTCAGTTGGTAGTTCCTGAGAAATATAGGAATAAAATTTTGTCATTGGCTCATGAAAACAATCTTTGCTGGGCATTTCGGAGTCAGAAAAACGTTTCAGAAGGTTGCACGGTATTTTTATTGGCCCCGAATGCGCCGAGATGTAAAGCACTATGTACTGTCTTGCAGGGTTTGTCAGTTGGTGGGGAAGCCTAACCAAAGATACCTAAAGCCCCACTTATTCCCATACCTTCAGTTGGAGAGCCTTTTAGAGAGGTGGTGATCGACGTTGTGGGCTCCTCCCCGCAGACGCGCGGGGGCAATGAGTATTTGTTGACAATTGTGGATAGGATGACTCGCTTCCCGGAGGCTGTCCCCCTGAGGAGTATTCGGAGTGAAAAGATTGTGGATAATTTTATTAGCTTCTTTACTAAGTTTGGCATACCTCGCACTTTGCAATCTGACTGTGCTACTAATTTCACCAGCAAATATTTTAAGAATAAAATGTCTGAATTAGGGATAAAGCACATTACCTCTTCTCCGTATCACCCTGAGAGTCAGGGCCAGGTGGAAAGGTTTCACCAGACCCTGAAGTCTGTTTTGAAAAAGTTTTGTATGGAGTCAGGAAGAGAGTGGGATAAGGAGGTCCCGTATGCCTTATTCGCTATTCGTTCCGTTTCCAAATGAAGCTTTGGGATACTCTCCTTTCGAGCTTGTTTTTGGGCATTGTGTGCACGGGCCTTTGGAGGTTGTACGTGAGCATCTGGAGGGGGAGACTCCCGAGGTCAACATTCTTGATTATTTGTCGGGGCTTCAGGAGAAACTAAGAGAGGCATGGGAGTTTGCTAAATAAAGAGAATTTAGCAGAAAGCCAGGAGGTGATGAAAAACAGATACGATGTTGGGACTCAAA
Source organism: Macrobrachium nipponense (assembly GCF_015104395.2). Lineage (NCBI taxonomy): Eukaryota > Metazoa > Arthropoda > Malacostraca > Decapoda > Palaemonidae > Macrobrachium > Macrobrachium nipponense. The sequence goes on along the minus strand of NC_087200.1, from coordinate 16,016,692 downwards.
AAGGGTGTTTAAACCTGGAGATAGTGTTCTAGTTTTGTTGCCCATTCCCAGAAAATCCTTTGAGGGCACAGTTTTCAGGGCCCTGGAAGGTTCTGAAGAAATATAATGACGTGAATTATTTGATAGAGACCCCAGGTAAAAGGAAAGGAAAACTAGAGTATGTCATATTAATATGCTCAAACCTTATATAAGTAGAGATGTAGAATTAGCTGAAGATGCAGACGTGGACCCTGTCACTTTAGTCAATGTAGAAGTAGACACAGAGGTAAATACAGTAGAGTCTGTAGTTATAATAAATTATCTGTTACACCCCGATGCATTGAGTAGCAATTCTGAAATTTTAAATAATCTGCAAATTAAATTTCAGCACTTGGATTCCGACAGGTCTGTATCATTATTAACTGATCAATGAATATAGAGATCTTTTTCAGGACACTCCAGGTAGAACTACGGTCCTAGAACATGATGTGGATGTGGGGGATGCAAAACCCATTAAACAGTGCCCCTACCGACTTAACCCAATAAAGAGAGACATAGTGAAAGAGGAAGTGCGATACATGCTAGACAATGATTTAATTGAACCTAGCAGTAGTCCGTGGAGTTCACCTGTGGTGCTAGTTAAGAAGGAAGGCGGACAAAACCGTCTGTGCTTCGATTACCGAAAGGTGAATGCAGTAACTACGACTGACTCCTTTCCTTTTCCTACCCAGGGTGGAAGACTGTATTGATCGTGTTGGGTCTGCAAGTTTTTGACAAAATTGGATCTTTTGAAAGGCTATTGGCAGGTGGGTCTTTCCCCCCGAGCGAGACAGATTTCGGCCTTTGTGACAGGTGACGGCCTTTTCGAATGCAAGGTGATGCCATTCGGAATGAAGAATGCGGCTGCCACATTCCAGATGCTGATGAATTACATAACCCAAATTTGGAAGGTTGTGTTGTCTATATAGATGACCTTATCATTTATAGTGATGATTGGAAGACTCATCTTAAAGATTGAGAGCTTTGTTTCAGGTGTTGCGGAAGGCTGGCCTAGTGGTAAATCTTAAAAAGAGTGATTTCGCTCAAGCAAAGGTAATTTACCTCGGTCATGACGGTGGGCCTGGGTAAGTCGCCCCCCAAGAAGGCTAATGTGGAGGCAGTTGCAGATTTTCCAGCACCTCTTAATAAAAGGGCGTTAGGCGTTTCCTTGGTATGGTCGGCTATTATCGCCGATTCATTTGCAATTTTTCTGACATAGCCACCCGCTCACAAACTTGTTAAAGAAAGGTGTCAAATTTATTTGGTCTCCTGAATGTTCAGGAGGCTTTCGAAAAACTGAAAGCTACCTTAATTAGTTACCCTTTGTTGCGATCCCCAAATTTCAAATTGCCTTTCAGGTTAGGTACCGATGCCAGCGATTTGAGACTTGGTGCTGTTCTGTGGCAAGAGGATGACTCGAAAACACTACACCCCGTTGCTTACTTCTCCAAGAAATTGTCGCCAGCAGAGAAAGATATTCTACAATAGAAAAAGAGGCATTGTGTCTAATAAAGGCATTGGCCCATTTTAATGTTTATTTTAAGTAATATTCTAACTCTCCTATTATAGTTTATACAGACCACAACCCCTTAGTCTTTATCCAACGTTTCAAAGATAAAAATATGCGAATTCTTAGGTGGAGTTTGACTCTCCAAGAGTATGATCTCGAGATACGGCATATACCAGGTAGAGACAATATAGTTCCCGACGTTTTTGTCTAGGTCCTTTACAATAGAATGATTTTTCCGTAATAACAACCATTATTTTTTTCAGGAGTTCACTTAATTTGTTTCTTGCTTTGATAAAAAGTTAAAGTAATCTTTCAGTAATAATTTTATATAATTTTTGAATTCTTAAAAAAAAAAAAAAAAAAATTTCTTTTAGGTAATTTTTTTTTCCTTTTTGGTGGGGAGGTGTAAGGGAATGAATATATTTGGTAAACTTTTATATTGTAGTTATGCTTTTGACTTCACACATTACAGTAAACTTTCTGTTTGTATTTGTCCATTTTGTTTATTTATTTATATGTCGTTTGAAGGTTGGACTTGGGGTTTTTACCTCCCCCCCTCTAAGGGCTATATAGGGTATTATATTTTAACCTTGGTAAAGTTCAAACCCATTGTACGGTGTTTCACTATGGTTGACCCGTGTTTTCATTTGTCCCGTTTTGTTTTTCATCTCCGCTTCTGATATGGGAACTTGCGGAGTGATGAAGAGTTAGTTTAACGGCTCCCTGTAGAGAGGTTACCAGCTCCTATATTTTTCCTGACGGCTTGTGGTAAATTACTCCGATGTTTTTGAAGACGGTCCTCGACTTTGTGAAGCTATTGGCATCTTGGAGGTGTTCCTTTTCATCCCCCTACGAACAGTACTTTTTGTGACGTCTCTGCGGTCTGTGTAAAGGAATCGTGTGGCGCTCTTCCTTTACAAGACGTATACTTCGGGTTGTGATGCCCTAACTTGCTTGATGTACTTTTGGAGGCGAACCTCGCCCGTCATTTGCCCTTGCCCTCAGTTTAGCTGAACCTCTGGAGTCGTAAAGAGGCCTCCCAGGGTCGAAGAAGAGGGTAAGATCCCAGACCCTGTGTGTATTTACTATAATATTCTCTCTTATAGACGACCTGAGTTGGGTGTTTTCATCCTTAGTGACACAATTGGAGTTAACCGTTGAAGACGAGACTTCGCGCTAATATTAAAGAGACGATTTACTATGAAGCACTGGAATAGTGGAGTGATAGTTAATTTTTCTTGACTACAAGATAATTATGTTTTTCATAGTCCTAATGTAACGCTTATTCGAATGTGTGGTTTGATTAGGTTTAAGGCTATTTTTCTTACTTTGTCTCTTACTTTCGTAACGACCAGTGCATCTGTGTTTTCTATCTCCCCCTAGTAACATTTTCTTTTACTTTAGTATGATAGTTAGCTAGGCGAATGTATTTTTGGATTTTTTTGTAATTGTGAGTTTTGTTTTGCTCTTTCTTCCCTAAAGTACAGCTTTCAAGGGATTTCTTTGTAATGATAAGACCTTTTTGTTGTAATAAATAATTAAGTATATGTTTAGTCTCTGTATCCTTCTCTTTGAGGAAATACTTTGGATTGTTGAACTCATTACCATCTCTAAGTGTTCATAACAATATATATATATATATATTGTTACGTATATAGGGCCTTGTGAGAGACTAGATACGTAAACGGAAGTAATTTAGGGGTTTCAAGAGGGAATTGCTTGAACTTACCGTAAACTTTCTTTAGAGGGAAGGTCGCCAGAAAACTCAGCTCGTTACTTTAAACTATTTATTTACAAAAAGGCCCGTGCTGGCCTGGAGAAAAGTTAAATGATATTGGCCCCCACGTTGGGGCTTATAGTCTCATTCAATTCAAGCTGATTTTCATTCACTTGGGTTAATGCACACTTGCGGCAGAGAGACGGCACGTGACTCATGGAATCTGGATGTCGTGTTCAGTGTGGACCTTTGAAGAAAATGTGGCTCTTTGTAGGAAAGTATGGGGGCCCCTTTGTCTGAGGCCTGGGTCATCGGCGCGCCACTCACGCCCTGGGTAGGCCTAAAGGAAGGCAGGTAATTTGACCTCTGTCCGAGATCACGTCTCGCAGCCGACTGAGAGAGAATTCAGTTGGGTTGCTTGGGGGTTGGAGGTCAGCTTAACCCCCCCACGATCAAAGGCAAATCCTGGAAAACAAGCATACAGCCAGCAGAGGGGTCACAGGAAAGAGAGCTTAAGGTATAGGTCTAAGAAGTACCAATCTGCCTACACCCTTCCCTTTTGAGATACGTCCCTACAGCTGATAAAAGACTCTTTTCCCCCAACTGGGGAACTTCCTATCTCTAGCTGGCGGGTTTTGGGTTTCCCGCGGTTACTAAAAATCAGCTGATATTCTAAAGAAATGGCTGCCGTTTTCCAAATCAAATTATTTAGTTAATTGCGGGGTAGACGAACGATCTATAAACGTCACAGCTCCCCCTGTTAAGAAGGCATTCACTCCCTTTCGGGTGTGAAGGTCTTGGCTTAAATAAATTGATCGTCTCGACTACCCCGTTCTCCTATTCCAATTTGAAGTTTTTTTTTTTGAGCAGGGATACAGCTAACTACAGTGGCCTACCTAACTTATAGGCAAAGATGCTAAGTGTACTAACTTAATGTAGTGATGTAGTCTAGCCTAATAAATAACTACAGGTTGTCTTGTGACGACAGTCTACTCTACCCCTAGATAAGGTTACTTGAAAATTCTACTTGCTACTAACCTAATGCCCTGGTACTAAATCATTAGCCTAACCTACTCAATACATTTAAATGAAGACGCAATCATTCCAGAGTGTGGTACGCACAGCAGTAGTTCAGCGACGGAATTGTAAAAATACATGATAAGAGGTAATGATGCTTGGGGATGATGAGTGGTTAGTTTACCAGGAGGGAAATGCAATGAGGTAATTATATTTAAGTGAGGGTTAGTATTACAATGGCTAGGGGTTAGAGGGTTAGTGCTACTGGCAGAGATCAGGCTGGCTACCTTCTCTGGGTAGGTGCCGGATCATTCTGCAAATGAATGCGACACTGTACCTCGGGCACAGGTGTCAAGGAGAGCATGTGGCTCTTTTTGTTAATATGTTAATTACGTCCCTTCTTCTTCTTCTTCTTATTCCTCCAGGACCTGGCTATATCAGTCCCTAGGAGTAGACGGAGGCAACGACTCTGGGGTAAGGCCAGAAACGCCGGCAGGAGCTGAGGCAGCGGTAGCCTGAAGGATTTCAGGAGAACACCCTACTTCGGTCTCTGCAGCAACCGTCGTAGAGGTGGAACCTACTGCAGGGGAGGCCCTCACTCCGGCTGCTGCGGCAACCGTCGTGAGGGAAAACTCCAGGCTGACTCCTGGTCGGGCAGTTCCTAGTTTTCCAGAGGAGGTACAAAGGTAAGGTCCTGCCGGAGGTTCATCCTCGGGCGACAGAGGTAAGGATGAAGAAGAAGGAACTAGTGATTGGCCATGGGCTGTGGTAAGCTCCATGCCTGTTGGAGGATCTCCTGTAGGAGATCCTTGATAAGGTTAGGCGCCGGCGCTAGCTCGGGGCCAGGCGCAGAGGTCAAGTTCGGTGGTGGCTCTACGTCCAGGCTGGACGGAGCTTGGCACTGCTCAGTGCTGCCAAGTGGCACTGGTCAGAGAGTTGAGGTCGACTGGACCTGTGACGGGTACCGGAGGTGCAATACCTCTCAGCGTGCCCTTGGAAATGGGAGACAGAGGCTCCTGTCTCTTGTTGAAGGCTAGGCCTTGTGGAAAATGGACAGTGTCCGCTGCTGGTAGTTTTGCTAGGTCCACCTAGCCAATTAGTAAGAGTGCCCTATTACGTTACAGTTTGCAACGGAACTGCGATGGTCATCTCCCTCCTTGGTAACGGGGAGACTGTTGGTGGACATACTTCCTAGAGGAAGTAGAATTTCGATGACTCCTTGCCTTGGAGTGATTTGTTGTGGGGTTAGGACCCCTAGGCTTTTTGGAATGCGAGGGAGACTTCATGTCTTGCCCTAGGAGGAGGTCGTAACCTCCTGGAATGTAGCTTGCAACTGCAAGGGTACAAATTCTGGAAAATGAAGGTCTGGTGACCCTCAATTGGACGGTCGGAAGGATCAGCTTGATATGGTTTGATACCTTCGATGGTGATCATCGACGTCTATCAACATTAGCCCCTCGGGGAATTCTGTCTTCCCGTATCAGGGAGATTTGAGCGCCAGAGTCGTCGTAGGCTCTGACGTGGCTTGGCTGATAATGGCTTTGGAGGGGTGCGACGGTTATAGGGCCCTTAGCTGGGGGTCCTAGTAATGAAGGATTGGTAACTGCCATAGCGATGGCAGGAATATTGTAACTCGCGCACCCTACGTAGTTGGCAGACATGTGACCCTTGCGGCCACAGTCTCGGCAGAACTGGTTCGAGAACTTCTTCTGTGGCATTGGACGGTAAGGCCGAGATGGCCCCACAGGTTGCGAATCTGTGGAGTCACCAAGGCTGGCAGTGTGCTCTGTCACAGGTGAGAGTCCTCTCTGGCCGTGATTTGAGGTGGTGAGGTAGCTTGGCCCTGGAGTGGTGTGGGGGAGGGACATCCCAGAGGAGGTCCCGTCCCAATAGGAAACCTACTCCATGCCGAATCGTACGTACCACACCTAGGCGGTGAGGTTTGGTGCACCAAGGAGTGGTGACCTGCAGGACGACTGTGGGAACGGTCTTGGACTGCCCTTCGACCCAAGTCATGGCCCACCTGATGTGCTCGTCAACTGTGGCACTGGCTGGCACTTGGTCCCTGGTCTATAAGACACAGATCGGAGCCGGTATCTACCGTAACTGGCAGAGTCAGGTAGGTAGAGCCATCCAGGGGTGCCACTGTGACTGAAGAGGTCCACACCCGCTCAGGGTGAGACCTGGACTCGGGCATAACGGCCGAGGGGGTTGTGGCGACTGATCAGGTGGACGTGCCCGGGTCGAAGGCACGTGCTTGGGGCACCCGGGATATCCAGGGGAGTAGTGCCCTGTAGCCCCACAGGCTCTGCAGGAGTCCCTCTGCTGGGCTGGTCTCCGGAAGGCATCTGATTGGTCTTGAGAGAGGCTGAGGCAACCGTTCGGTGGCCTAGGAGGGTTCTGAGGGGGTTTGTGGCTCTCAGAGCTCTTGAGGCGGCACTCTGCTGCGAGGTGACCCACTTTCTTGCAAACGTTGCAAGTCCGTGGGTGTCCTTGGTGGGCGTCCTTTGGCCGAGTGGATCCAGAGAGATGACCGGGTGGCACTATGCGTCGGTGGGCGGTGCTGTGAGAGGGGTTGAAGGTCTCCCAGTCGTCAGCCAGGCGACAAGCTTCCGCAAGTGTCTTGGGTTGCTTGTCGTTAAGGTGCACTGCGAGTGGCCCAGGTACACACTGGTAGAGGTCTTCCAGCATGATCCTGTTAAACAGGTCCTGGAACTCGGTGCACGACATGGCCTCGAGCCAGCGCTTCCCGCTGGCTTGTTTTGTGGTAGGAGTAATCTCCCCAGGCCCAACCAACTTCCTTTGCCTGACCTCTGAAACGCTGCCTCCACCTCTCCGGGGTGATTTCATAGGCCTTTGTATGACCCCGGCCCCGGCGAACTTCCACCAGGTCCCCTCGCTGACCCTGATCCAGTGAGCGGAGGGCAGTCTTAGCCTTGCCGTCCAGTGCTTGGCAAGCAGGCGGCCCTCTCTATCTCAGTGGTAGGGTAGTTTCCGAATAAGGCTTCTACTTCTTCCAGCCATGCCTCGGGCTCATCCTCAGTCCACTTCGGGATGAGAGCGTTAATGCTCGCAATAGGGTTGGACGACACTGTAGGCATGGGGCTGGGAGCTGGCTGCATGGCTAGGGCTTCGGCGTTCACCTGTCGTGCCTTCTCCACCTCGAGCTCCTTCTCCTTGAGAGCTAGCTCATGCTTCCTCTCTTCTTCCCTTGCCTTCCTCTCTGCTTCTTTTTCCTTCCTCTCTGCTTCTTTTTCCTTCCTCTCTGCTTCTCTGGCGGCTCTCTCTTGCAGGAGCAGATCATCCACCTGCCCCTTCACCCACTGGGTGAGTTCCTGCCCAGTGTAAACCGGCGTTCGTGCCCAGATCCATGAGGGTCTGGAGCCTTTCCAGCTCCATGGATATATGTGGTTGGGCAGCAGAAGCCATTTCCTTAGGCTGCAGGGGAGGCTTGGATGAAAAAAAATCTTAAAGGACTGGGTGCTCTGTGGCACTTTGGGGAGTGGCACCTTCTGATGAGGCGGACAACTCAATGGAGTGTGCGGCGCACGTCACACTGGGAAGGGGCGTTCCGCAGGACGGACACGCAGGTAGAATGGCTACCTGTACGGCCTGTACAGGTGCAATGGCACTTATGAGGAGGCGTTCCTTTGAGCTGGTATCGTGCTGGTGTGTCCCGGACACTACACGCAGTATACTCAGTATACCGAAGTGAATGGCACTCTGTTCGGGGTGGGGCAGAGTGTAATGGTGGAGGAGAGAAAGTAAAAGGTGGGAGTACTTCAGCGGCCAGTCGGTGAACAGTGTCAAGAATTAGTGGCACTGTAAAATGATAAGACCTGACGTGCACTGGTGGTGGCCAGTCCTAAACTGGTAACGACTTCCCTGTCTGGAAGTAATGAATTGGCGTGGCACACTGTGCGAATTGTGCTTGCGGTATACGCAAGTCTTTCGTGATAAAGAAAATGAAAAGACCACTCGGGCAACGACAGGTAATGGAAATTTTAGAAATGCTCAGTCACTCGCTGAAGTACTCGATAAATGAAACAAATAAATGTTTGCAAACTGCACTGGACACATGCGCGTACGTATCACGCTGTGTAAATGAAAGACACAAGAGACTAAAATAAGGTTAATTCGGCATGCTATAATTAATGGTAAGATGTAGTACTCTTGGCTTCGTGAATACTGGGTTCTGGTTCTCTCTCTCTCTCTCTCTCGGAGAGGGTGAAAAATGATATGTGAATGAACTCCCTTATATTGAATTGAACTACTAACGTTAGTTAATAATGACGCAACTTGCGTTAAATGATTTACTTACGTTAACGTGAATGAAAAAATTGCTTTGGATAACGTTTTATGAAAAATGATAACGCGCTCGTGGTGAACGATTTTTACGTTACTATTAGCGGCTCGCGCTTATGAAATGATTTGCGTTTCAATATGAATTTTACAAAGACGCGTTTTACGTTAACAATTCTTGCAAGTGACTCTACTTTTAAGATTTACGTTAACTTTACGTAAGGACAAGTGAAAAATTACGGTAAGGATTTGAAAACGATGTTAGCAAACAATTGTAAATGAGGTTACGTTAAGTGAAATGAAATTTTCGCTCAGCGCGCGAGTGAGCGATGCGAGGTGAGACACGTGAGGCAGAAAGAGCGGGTTCTCTGTAAATGCGAAGGCAATTTACAACACAAATACTACTTTCTTATTCAAGGCAAATTACGTTATTTCTCTGGCAGAACGATAGATACTAGTACCGAGATCGATATTATTTACGTTAAAACTTTGAGACTTACGTTACTTTGCTTAAATTGTTTAGGTAATGTTTAAAGGGATAAAAACATGGCTGCCGCTGTGAGCGAAAACGAAAGCTGGTTGAGACCGCGCAGGCGCGAAAATGCTCTAAGCTGAATTTAAGCTGAGAGCGAGGTAAGCGGTTACCAACACTTGGAATGAAAACTAAGTTAAAAATGAAAACCCTAACATATCACAGACAAAAGAATTGTACACTTCTTTTGCCGTAACTATTAGTAAAACACTCCTAACTAGCTAGGCTTTCTAATACAGCAATAAACCCTGGCAAAGCACTTCCTAGTTTGATCTGGTCCTTTCTGGCATCTATCTGCACACGTGCTCTGTCTCGTCCGACGAGGACAGCACAAAGTAACAGAGAATTCGCGGGGCAAATTGTTTGCTCGCCGCTAAAATAAAGCTCTGGCGCGTTCGCCGTTACAATAATAAGATTTCTAACTACGCATTTGTTTAACACACTTCTACAATAAAAATACTTAAACGTACCTTAAGCTAACATAGGTTATAAATAATCATATTATGAATGGAATACCTTACCGTGAGTCAGTGTGTCTTCTTTTCCCTGCAAGTGTGCTTAGTTTTGCGCTTTGAAAAACATTTACAGTTTACGTTTTACAACGGATAACGCGATTTACAAGCTTTTTTTAAGCAAGCTAGGTTCATATCCTTGGCGAAGGTCGACAATGTTACGTATATAGGGCCTTGTGAGAGACTAGATACGTAAACGGAAGTAATTTAGGGGTTTCAAGAGGGAATTGCTTGAACTTACCGTAAACTTTCTTTAGAGGGAAGGTCGCCAGAAAACTCAGCTCGTTACTTTTAAACTATTTATTTTACAAAAGCCCGTGCTGGCCTGGAGAAAAGTTAAATGATATTGGCCCCCACGTTGGGCTTATAGTCTCATTCAATTCAAGCTGATTTTCATTCACTTGGGTTAATGCACACTTGCGGCAGAGAGACGGCACGTGACTCATTGATCTGGATGTCGTCGTTCAGTGTGGACCTTTGAAGAAAATGTGGCTCTTTGTAGGAAAGTATGGGGGCCGGCCCTTTGTCTGAGGCCTGGGTCATCGGCGCGCCACTCACGCCCTGGGTAGGCCTAAAGGTAAGGCAGGTATTTGACCTCTGTCCGAGATCAACGTCTCGCAGCCGACTGAGAGAGAATTCAGTTGGGTTGCTTGGGGGTTGGAGGTCAGCTTACCCCCCACGATCAAAGGCAAATCCTGGAAAACAAGCATACAGCCAGCAGAGGGGTCACAGGAAAGAGAGCTTAAGGTATAGGTCTAAGAAGTACCAATCTGCCTACACCCTTCCCACCCTTTTGAGATACGTCCCTACAGCTGATAAAAGACTCTTTTCCCCAACCCCAACTGGGGAACTTCCTATCTCTAGCTGGCGGGTTTTGGGTTTCCCGCGTTACTAAAATCAGCTGATATTCTAAAGAAATGGCTGCCGTTTTCCTTTTTCAAATCAAATTATTTAGTTAATTGCGGGGTAGACGACGATCTATAAACGTCACAATAATATATATATATATATATATATATATATATATATATATATATATATATATATATATATATATATATATATTGTGTGTGTGTGTGTGTAGTGTTAAAACTACGGGCTTCCTTACATATCCGTGGCCACTATTAGTACTATATTCCCGCGCGCGCTGTCAATACCTTTTGACTTGTCACATATGCCGACCATTCAGGAAAAAATACAGCGGCAAGGAATGTCCCCCAAGAAATTAAATCGCTTTTCACGCTAAAGTGGCGATATCTTGCAGAAATATGAAAGCATTGGGTGAGGACAATTTTCGTTCGAATGGTTCTGTTAACCGTTTTCTTTTATCAAAAATGGCAAATTAAGTCTACTTGGATAGAAACAGTACCGAGGGACATTTGATCTCCGTTGGGTCTACCACTTAACAAGCGAAACAGTGATTTCGCTTTCTGCCTGTAAAACACACACACACACTCACACACACACACACACACACACACACACACACACACACACACACACACACACACACACACACACATATATATAATATATATATATATATATATATATATACATATATATATACATATACATATATATATATATATATATATATATATATATATATATTATTATATTATATATATATATATATACACACTATATATATATATACATTATATATATATATATATATATATATATATATATATATATATATATATATATATATATATATATATATATATATGTGTGTGTGTGTGTGTGTGTGTGTGTGTATAGATAGATGGATAGATAGATAGATAGATAAATATTCATGAATATTATAGGTGGGGATGATGAACTTACCTCATGAAACAAAAAGATAAGGAATAAAGCTGGAAGCCTTACTTCAGAGGGAGTTTGGAGATAACTCTTAGGATAACTAAATTTCATGTATTTACACACACAGATCAGAGGATAAGGAGTATTTTAGTTGGCAGGCCATTGGGTCCTGCTGCAGCACACAAAATGAACGCAAAGACGTTAAAATGGGTGCCAGGAATTTCAATTCAATGGCGCATTTCAGGGAGTTGCAATGGTTTGTCCTCTATTCAACAAACACTCATACAGACGTGGCAGAATGCTCCACAGCAACAAATGCTCCTTTCTGCAATTAGAGAAAGGCAAACGATTGCTTAGCGACAGAAATCCTCTTTTTATCAAGCATTATTGAATAAACTTTTGACACAGAGTTTAAAAGGACAGGTTAGGTCTGTGTAAAGATTGCACTTTGAGGGGATGGGGGAATGGCACTGAATAAAGATGCTAGGACTTATTCAACCACGTGGATATAGGCGGCTCCAAGGGAGCATCAAGGGATGTGACTCCTTTGGTGGTCGGAGAATTATTGGTTTTTGATCCTTGCTTCTCTCTGGGCAAGCGCTATCCAGTGACAGTCGGTTAGAATAAGCCGCTTTCCGGTTAACATTGGTTATATGCGGCTGACTTTCTCCTTTTCGGCGAGATTTGGCCAGTCATAATGGTGCTGGCTGCCTTTAACCAGCGCAGGGGCCAATCAGCTGGCTAAGCCTTTGTCAGAATCCTGCAGTAATCTGTAAATGAAGAAGTTTATTGCAGTCACAAGCCCAAGAGAGGATAAAAAGCAATCCAGGGAGATCAGAAGGAGAGTAAAGGGACAATATTCCCACACCCTCATGCCACATACAATCTGAAACCCATTGAGGAATTTCAACTAAACATGGTAGACATATAACTTACCATTTGGAAAAGAAAACTGTGGTGGAAAGACATCAGTGGCACCAAAGTTTGGTGGCGAAAGGGGTAAAACTTTAAATTGACTGAAAACGACAGATATTAGTGTCTAATTTTTAGTTGTTTTTTATGCCACAGGGATGAATAGTGACACTTCCGATGCCCTTTGAAGTCCAAGTTCAGCCTTGGTGGGGAGGGGGGGTTTAAAAGGGGCAGGAGGGGATGACATGTAAAAATAACCGACAAAAGATAGATATTATGCCTAATCAAATATGAAGGGGTGTTTGTAAGAGAGAGGTTGGAAGGGGTGACATGTAAAGATAATCTAAAGCAACCAAAATTAGTGTCTGGTTCATAGTTTTCAAGGTCACTGAGGTGAATAGTGATGCTCCTGATGCCCTTTTATTCCATCTTCAGCCCTGATCGGAAGTGGGTGTTGGGAAGGGAGACTTGTAAAAAAACCAAAAATGACAGAGATTAGTGTTTAATCCCTTTGAGGTGGCTGAGATGAATAGTTACACTCCTAGTGGCCTTCAAGTCCAAGTTCAGCCCCAAGGGAAGAGGCAGTGAGAAGGTGTGGGAAGGGGAGGACATGTAAAAATAAAAAATTACAGATTTATAGTATCTAATTTATAGTATTGAAGGTCACTCAGATGAATAGTACACTCCTGATGTCCTTTAAGTCCAAGTTCAGCCCTAGGAAGGTGGGGGATGGGAATTTGGTGAAGAAATAACTGAAACTTGGATATTAATGTCTAAGTTTCAACCCTGATAGGAAGGAGGGGTAAAAAAGGCGTGAAGCAAGACAGGTGTTAGTTTCTAATCCATGGTTTTTGAGGTCACTTGGATGATGCTCTTCAACTCCAAGGTGAAAAGTGCTGTGATATAAAATGTCAAATGGTGGGCAATGTAACTGAAGCAACTACCTGAACAGGAAAGAGAGAGAGTTAGAGGGAGAGAGAGTGAGAGAGAGTGAGTAGAGGGAGTTTGGGAGAGAGAGAGAGAGAGAGAGAGAGAGTTTATCAGTTGACATTCAGAGTTTTCCCATGCAGTGCCGGGTTGGTCATCTAGTATATGTATATAATACATGCAAATATTTACATAAATACATAAGATTAATTGCGCTCACTAAGTGGACACGCATCTTCCTTTATATCTATCATACTTGCCAAGCAATCAGTCAAGCAATCAGTTTATGACTGTTACTTTTTGTTTTTTTTTATGCGGATGGATAATGCTATTATTTATATTAAATATTAGAAAACTAGAATAAGTAAAATAAACATTTTCCATTCTCTCACGTTTGTGAGTTCGACTTTGCCATCGATAGGTTACAATTTAGATTGCTAGTGAAGATGCACTGTACATGACACTTTTTAATAACGATGCCGTTTTCATAGAGGTAAATGAGGTTTTTAATCTTAATATGAAAAGTCAATTTAAAAGTAGGATTACATTTGTGTGTGTTGAGCATAACTGAAATATAGAGCAATTTCAACCACACTTGGAATAACCAGAAAAGAATAATGTGGGGGGTAAGGCATCACTAGCACGGAAGGTCACCACAAGGGGTTGGGGGTGGGAAGAACTTCCCTGGAACATAGCTGATTCTGCCCATAGACTTAATAACTAAATAAACTCTGCGTTTATCATACCTTATTTCAAAATACATATGACTTACTATTTGGAAAAGAATACTGTGGGGGTAAGATATCACTGGCACCAAAGGGGGTGGTGGGGTGGATGGGGGTGAAGTGGAAAAACATACTGAAAACGACAGATATCAGTATCTATCTCATAGTTTTCAAGGTCGACCGATGATAATTGACACTCCGATGTCCTTGAATCCAAGTTCAGCTCCAGTAGGAAGGGTGGGTGAGAAGGGATAAAAAAGAAAATGTCAAAAATGAAAGGTATTAGTATTTAAAACATAGTTTTCAAGGTCGCTGAAATAAACAGTGACACCTGATGCCCTTCAAGTCCAAGTTCAGCCCCAATAGGAAGGGGGGGTGAGAAGGGGTGAATTTGAGTAAACAGACACATATATATGTATAGAAAATCACAGTAGATGTGCCCTGAAGAGAGAGAGAGAGAGAGAGAGAGAGAGAGAGAGGAGTAGAAGGGATGTTATGGGGGAGAAAGAGGGAAAAGAAGAGAGAGAGAGAGAGAGAGAGAGAGAGAGAGAGAGAGTAGAGGGGTGTTAGTGAGGAGAAAAAGGAAAAGAGTAAAGGAGACTTGGAGAGAGGGAGCGAGATTTACCGGGTAGCGCCAAGTTGGTCAGCTCGTAAAGGTATAATATTTAGCACGTTAAAGGAGTTTTAGTAAATTGAAAATATAATTCATACATGAAGTTTCTTTTATTAACAGTGTGATATTTCTGCCTTCTCAAATCTTGTAGATTATAAAGAAATTAGGTATCAAGTCCCTAGGCTGCTAATCGTGCGTTTTTTGGTGTGAACAGTTGATCTTCGTAATAAACCTTAATATCTAGATTTCTCCAGCCTTCATGGTCAACGTATTAAACAACCGCCCTGTAAAAATCACAAAATTTAGATATCATTCCTTTACTGTGATACAGTAAAACTATTTAAAAGAGAAAGAAAGCATTTATTTACGACGTGTCGAGAATATAGAGAATTTATATACGTGAAACGTGAAGCAATATAACTAGAAAACTACCAAGAACATGTTTTGTTCCATTTATTTTATAAATAGAACAAAACTAGTTCTGTTAACTTAAAACTCTTCTTGCGATTTACTTCATTCCTGTACGCACTCAATTTTTTTTACACATTTTCGCGTAAATATTTACTTTCAATCTTATGGAATTGTTATTCGTTTATGTCGTAAAAACATAATAGAATCTCTCTCTCTCTCTCTCTCTCTCTCTCTCTCTCTCTCTCTCTCTCTCTCTCTCTCTCGTCGTTTAAATAAATTGAGTCTTTCATCTCGCTTTCTGTACTAAAGTCTTCCTTGAATATCGTATGAAAATTAAAGGCTTTTGAACTGATCCTCCAGCGACTTTGGTCCATCCAAATATTTCTTTGTTTCTCATAAAAGGTTACTGACGGAGAACAAAGCGAATTCATAAACATCCTTTGAACAACCCGGTGAATCGGTGTTTTGAGACAGCTGTATTCAGAGAGATTTCGGCAAGGGGATGCCATATTTGTGTCTCAGTGCAGGACATAGTCAGGTCTGACTTTGTAACCTGTGTCATTGAACGTAGAATTCGTTCTGTTCCTCCCGCGATTCTTGGTGCGTGATAGTATAATAATAATAATAATAATAATAATACCAACTCAAGAAAAGAGGCAACAAAATCAACCATCTGATGTTCATGGACGACATCAAGCTGTATGGTAAGAGCATCAAGGAAATAGATACCCTAATCCAGACTGTAAGGATTGTATCTTGGGGACATCAGGATGGAGTTTGGAATAGAAAAATGCCGCCTTAGTCAACATACAAAAGGCAAAGTAACGAGAACTGAAGGGATAAAGCTACCAGATGGGAGAACAACATCAAACACAAAGATGAGACAGGATACAAATACCTGGGAATAATGGAAGGAGGAGATATAAAACACCAAGAGATGAAGGACACGATCAGGAAAGAATATATGCAGAGACTCAAGGCGATACTCAAGTCAAAACTCAACGCCGGAAATATGATAAAAGCCATAAACACATGGGCAGTGCCAGTAATCAGATACAGCGCAGGAATAGTGGAATGGACGAAGGCAGAACTCCGCAGCATTGATCAGAAAACAGGAAACAAATGACAATACACAAAGCACTACACCCAAGAGCAAATACGGACAGACTATAACATAACACGAAAGAAGGGAGGGAGAGGACTACTAAGTATAGAGGACTGCGTCAACATCGAAAACAGAGCACTGGGGCAATATCTGAAAACCAGTGAAGACGAGTGGCTAAAGAGTGCATGGGAAGAAGGACTAATAAAAGTAGACGAAGACCCAGAAATATACAGAGACAGGAGAAAGACAGACAGAATAGAGGACTGGCGGCCAACAAACAAACCAATGCCACATGGACAATACATGAGACAGACTAAAGAACTAGCCAGCCGATGACAATTGGCAATGGCTACAGAGGGAGGAGAGCTCAAGAAGGAAACTGAAGGAATGATAATAGCGGCACAAGATCAGGCCCTAAGAACCAGATATGTTCAAAGTACGATAGACGGAAATAACATCTCTCCCATAAGTAGGAAAGTTGCAATACGAAAAATGAAACCATAAACCACATAGCAAGTGAATGCCCGGCACTTGCACAGAACCAGTACAAAAACAAAAGAGGCATGATTCAGTGGCAAAAGCCCTCCACTGGAGCCTGTGCAAGAAACATCAGATACCTTGCAGTAATAAGTGGTACGAGCACCAACCTGAAGGAGTGATAGAAAACGATCAGGCAAAGATCCTCTGGGACTATGGTATCAGAACGGATAGGGTGATACGTGCAAACAGACCAGACGTGACGTTGATTGACAAAGTCAAGAAGAAAGTATCACTCATTGATGTCGCAATACCATGGGACACCAGAGTTGAAGAGAAAGAGAGGGAAAAAATGGATAAGTATCAAGATCTGAAAATAGAAATAAGAAGGATATGGGATATGCCAGTGGAAATCGTACCCATAATCATAGGAGCACTAGGCACGATCCCAAGATCCCTGAAAAGGAATCTAGAAAAACTAGAGGCTGAAGTAGCTCCAGGACTCATGCAGAAGAGTGTGATCCTAGAAACGGCACACATAGTAAGAAAAGTGATGGACTCCTAAGGAGGCAGGATGCAACCCGGAACCCCACACTATAATACCACCCAGTCGAATTGGAGGACTGTGATAGAGCAAAAAAAAAAAAAAATAAAATAATAATAATAATAATAATAATAATAATAATAATAATAATAATAATAATAATACCTTTATTCCACAATATTACAGTGGGTATTCTTACAATGTGCATTGGATTAAGATATACATAAAATGTTTGTTTAAAATTTAACTTCTGCTGATTAAAGTAATATACACACATCAAAAGCCAATCAGGAACGTCGTAAGGGACTAGCCTAGACATCAGATGCACGGTTGATGTGAATCTACTATAGTAGGGAAGGGAATGGAGGGACAGACTCTCTCTCTCTCTCTCTCTCTCTCTCTCTCTCTCTCTCTCTTTAAAAAATATTGCAAGTTATTGCACACATATCACAAACAAGTTTGAAAACAAGTCAACGACCGCAAGTGGAGATCGAACCTTTGCCAAATGCTGGATGATCGCATGAAGCACTGTGGAGAACTTCCAATTAGTGGTTGCTTCGTATTTAGCCTGTGAGTTGATGTGTGTTGGTTGACGTGTACACACATTCACGAGAACCATTCCCCTATTGTTGTGATGGTTTGTGTGTGTATTTGGGGGGGGGTGGGGGGTGGAGTGTGTGGGGTCAGGGGGAGATTGGTGAATATCCATCCCCCCCCCCCCCCCCCCCCCCCCCCCCCCCCCCCCCCCCCTCCCCCCCCCCCCCCCCCCCCCCCCACCCCCCCCCCCCCCCCCCCACTAAGCTAAAGCTTCGGAATATGACACTTTAGAAGTCGTTTGATCAAGCTTAGGGTAAATTGTATTTTACTTCTGGTACAGATAAAAATATCTAAGTTCTTTTTATTCAGTAATCGGCCTTGGATCTTTCTTGATTACGGTTTCTAAATAAACCTGTGGAGCTGAATCCAACTTCATTTCTTCGGACAGTTTGTGAAATTCGTCTTGCTTAACGATTCAGCGGATACTGTAAAAGCACTCAACTTGTAATTATTTGAGTAACTGGAAAGATAATTCTTCGGTTTAATACCTTCACAATAAAGCCTGACACTCGCCAATTTATCTGGGGCTGGTGGATAGGCGCCTGAATTTGTTGCAAATCCAGGTTCAGCCTCCCCGTGCGTAGCGTATTTTTCTCACTGGACTACAATAAACAAAATCCAGAGGGATTACTGATATCACTGCAGCTTTACGCGCTTATGTCTGCCCCGCGACATAAAAAAAACGCCTGATTAATTACTCTCCTTTGCAGAAATTCTGCAATGTGAACGTTTAAACCTGAAAAAAATCGTAAGTCTAGAATTTTATCGAAATCAAATACCACACAAGTTAAACACTGTGATGCCTTAACAATACTTTTGATATAATTATTAATTTGTTGTTGAGACTCAGATTTATCAGGATTTCATTGTGAAAATGGCTGAATACGTTCATCATTTGTTCGACAGCATCGTTTTCGTGGTATGATCTGTAGCAGATGATGAAAAAATGGCAAAAAAAAGTTTTTCAAATCATGAAGAAACGTTTATGCCCAAAGGGGGCTAAGATAGGCAGGTGTGACGGTGCACCTGTCGTTAATCTTGTGTTTCAAATAGCACCCAATGCAGAACAGACTAAAAGAATAATGTGAACATTAATGTTAAAATAATTCACTCAGTGAATGCTATCATCTCACAACCTGAGAAAATAATGCACAGTAAATTAGTAGTAACTGAAGTGATAGCTCTGTCGTCGCGAATTATCCAACAAGAAACTATTAAATATCAGGATTTAAGACCTACATTTTGGTGCACGTACAATATTGCAACTTCCATTTACATCGGCATAGATTCCTTCGCATTAGGATTACAGTTATTTTTTTAATTGTCCTATGGAATGAACTCTGTAATTTCTAGACACTCCAAAAGTTCAAAGTCTATCTTATCTACTCACCTTCCCCGGAGAACCGTTTCTGTGAAACTAATATTGCAGAATGAAGGGACTTATTTTTGCCTATAGCTGTCAGGATTTTAGAAACGATCGTGAAATTAAGTAAACAAAAAGGAGAAACTTCGTTATTAACTTGATATTATCTCATAATGTTCAAGATGCACCTAAGTAACTGCCTCTGCTATCCTATAGTAGATTCACATCGACCGTGCATTTGATGTCTAGGCCAGTCCCTTACGACACTCCTGATTGGGATGTTGATAAAGCCAATCACGGTCTGGAAACTCTGTCTCTCGAGAGAGTTCACATAGGCAGGATGTATGTTCCACCTCTCCTGAAAGACGGATCCTTCAGGAGAGTTGGGACATACATCCTATACATGTGAACTCTCTCGAGAGACTTAGAGTTTCCAGCCCTGTGATTGGCTTATCAACAGCCAATGAGGAGCGTCGTAAGGGACTGTCATAGACATCAAATGCACGGTCGATGTGAATCTACTATAGTTTCCTGAAACTTAAGTCATTTGCTTCTTCGTAACTATACAACTGATATCGAAAACAGTTTACTCTAGAACCTGGATAATGATTACGATTTCAATTGCAGTGGCCGCATAATACTGGTGGAAAAAATTATTTCAGCAATATATATAATTCTGCGCCACAGGTTTCTAATTTCATCTTTATTTCACGTTACCAGAAGCTCGTATAGAAATATTGTTTAATATTTCACGTTTCGTTTAAATTGCATGCTACGTAAACCTTAAAACAAAATTTTAATATATTTCTGATTTCATTTTAATTTTGTTTGACCGGAAGCTTATATTATGCAATGATTTTTAAATTTTGCTCATTTCATTGTAATTTTGTGGTATCGGAGGCTCTCTCTCTCTCTCTCTCTCTCTCTCTCTCTCTCTCTCTCTCTCTCTCTCTCTCTCACATTTGTAAGCAGATTTTTTGTAATGTTAGAAGACAGGTAAGCTCTGTAGCATGTGAAATTCTCGTAATTCCTGAGGTATTGATAAGGAGAGACTGAATATATGAAAGTTGATATTCGTACATTAAAGACCATATTCAACCCATCAGGGTTTAGTGCACTGTACTCATTACTTAGGGCTCTTTGCAGCGTCCCTTCGGTCCCTAGTTGCAACCTATTTCATTCCATCTTACTTTCCATCCTCTGCTAACAGTTGTTTCAAAGTGCAACTGCAAGGTTTTCCTCGTGTTCACTTTTAACAGGAGGAAAACCTTTAAAACCTTTTTGCTCTCAATTTCCCTTTCAGCGCACTTGGCCTTTAGCCTAAATCTTATATTCCTTTCTATTCCATTAAAGACCATTTGTAAGTGTTACATAATAACATATATGGAACGTGTGTTATTCCATATATAAATAAGCCGATGACCTAATGTGTCACTGACGAGGTACCAAGGGGTGTGATAGGGACCGATAAAAGAATGCAAGCTAAGCCTTGGCGTGTTGTATCCATATATATTACATAATAACATATATGGAACGTATGTTATTCCATATATAAATAAGCCGACGACCTAAGGGGTCACTGACGAGCTAAGCCTTGGCGTGCTGTATCAGCATCCTGGTTTGCATTCGCCTGTGGTAATCAAATCCATTGTTGTGTAAAACAGGTCACAGTGCTTTCGCCTGAGAACATGTTGACCAATAACCCACAGACGACTACACGACTTCCTCTCATATGTTCGTCTGTCTGTATGTTAGTATGCTGAGCTAGCTTTGCTCTCCTATAATTTTGTAAATGCATTGTAACGCAGAACTCTACTTCCTCTCCTAGAATCAAGTTCTCTAAACCACACTTCTTGCCTCTACTCAAGAGATGTAGTTTCGCAAATATATTGTTAAGTTTATCATCATGAGTTTGAAACGTCTTCGCCTTTATACCTAAAGAAGATACTGACTTAGAAATTATCGTCGCAATCAATGATACTTTGACGAGGATGGGAAGTATACAAACAGATACTTGCGTATAATGTTGCAGGTCTTGATAACACACAGGGCGCCTTGTTATACAAAGGCACAGCCCTACACATTCACTCCCAGGTCTAAATATTGTTCAGTAGTCCATCAAACAAATGCGACATATTTATAGGCCTTATACTTAGATTCAAATGTTTGGATGATCCCACTGCCCTACTGGATTACTTTCCACTATCCTGTGGCTACTTAGCTTTATGTAATCCCTTGAAAAGAAATGAAAAAGGTTAATTGATGTAAACCATTGTTGTCTACATTTTTGTTTTCATCAAGGTGTTGCTTCTGTCTTCAAATAGTACCTAGTCAAAGAAATTAAATTCTACAAGACTTAGAAAGTAAGATTCATAGCTCCACGAGACTCACTTTTAACCAAATTCGCCTGAGCTAGTTACCACATAAGTTTCCAACTTAGCCTGAGCTAGGAACCACATAAGATTTCCAACTTAGCCAGAGCTATTAAAACCACATAAGATTTCTAACTTAGCCTGAGCTATGAATCACATAAGATTTCCATCTTAACCTGAGCTACGAACCATATAAGATTTCCAACTTAACTTGAGCTATGAACCATATAAGATTTCCAACTTAGCCTGAGCTACGAACCACATAAGATTTCCAACTTAACCTAAGCACTACCTTGGAGTTCCGAGTTTAATTGCTATTCGTTTGATATTATCTTTCTCCCATCTGTGTGAACTTTATTTTTATTTGTGTAAAACCACTTACATCTAAAGTAGAAAATATCAATAAAATGTTCCGTATCTCCATGCTATTCCAACTGAAATATATTGATATATCTTGAGTATCCTTTATTTTAACAACCAGAGTTATACGCAGATATCTCCACATAAACTGACAATTTATTGGAGAGCATTCAATACCTTGGCCATAACGAAACTAAAAATACTGCCAGAAAATGATTGCCAAGATCATGCGTCCGTTAAAGATTTTTAAAGGTTTTCTTCTCCTTGATCATTCATCCATCCAAAGTCTCAGTCCTTCGCGTACATCATGCTAGGGAAATTTATGTGGCTCTAACATTACAATTTTTCAGCAGCAGAGTGTTTGCAAACCATTAGGGAGGGCCTGTCTTGAAGGGGAGAGTCAACACTCGGGAGTCAAAACGCCACTTTACAGTCGGCTCGGGATTCTTAACTGCTCAGATCTCCACCGGGGAAAAATGAAAGGGGGAATTATTTAATAGTGAATTTGCGTCTGTGTTCGTTTGTATATACACTCACGCGCAGGCCAATATGTGCAGAAAAATTATTATTGGATAAAATCTTAGATATAATGGGTCTACACGTGGGCAGAAGAAACTTTTAAATGGAAAATGATCTTAATACTTAATACTTCTGCATATAAACTGTGTAAATTTTATATATATATATATATATATACTATATATAATATATATATCTATATATATATATATATATAAGATATTATGTATTAAGATTAGATTATATTGTGACGTACTTGGTGGGATTTTGCCAGATGAAAATATTATTACTCTAGGTGTTTGATGTAGTGGCCACTTACCCCAGAACTAAGTATTTAAGCAAATGAATAAATGATAGAACTTACTGTCTGATTACATTTAAAACAGAGGGAAGGTCGCCATGAAGCCAGTGAATTACTTTGAATTACCTTATTTCACACAGTTCATACAAGTACAGTAAATCCTGGCTGGTATGCAATCGAGCAGCATAAGTGCAACACTTATCTTACAATAAAGTTACAGTAACTGACATTCAAAATCCAATAGAATTTTGTACACAATGGTAACACATTG
>NC_087200.1:15966278-15978778 GCF_015104395.2 Macrobrachium nipponense | reverse complement strand
ATATATATATATATATATTATATATATATATATATATATATATATATATATATATATATATATATATATATATAAAGCAGTTCATCAACAGCAATCTTTGAAAAATTACAAACATTGTTTTATACCATGCAGACTCCAAGGGTAGAAAACTATAATGGGATTTTTTTTTTTTTTAATAAAAGATTGTCATCCCTAAATCACTGTGTGCACATTTACGTCCTGACAAAAGAAAATTATGATCACAGCTGCCGCTCATCATTATCTCTGTCAAAAAATCCTAGTGAAAATTCTTCCAAGGAGAAAAGATTCGATGGGGGTAGTCATTCTTCTGTACACATTGGTAATAAGCGAAGAGGTCAGAAGTCGAGGTCATTAAAAGGTCACGTTCTTCACCTTGTATGAGTTTTTTTATAAGAAAATAATGTGCCTTTGCGACGAAGTATTTCAATGTAATTTGATTAGGCCTACCCCCTCCATTTTTTATTATTTAATTTTGAAATAGGATTTATTCCACAAATTTACATCTTTTGACAAAAGTTTTAACTGTTGGCTGCAAAATGTGAGCTCACACGGCAAATCGTTTTATCGAAATTAATTTCTTTTCCTTTGGTCGTACTAAGTTATGGTATAGAAAATATTGCAACAAATGCAACTGCAATATTTTGATGTAGTTTCTTAAACGCTAGCATTACAAATAATTATTTCAGAAATTTTAGAATGAATGACGGTATTACACGTAACTTTGTAATAAATATTGTTGATCCTTTAATTCCAAGAAATAAATTAATATCTTATAAGGAATAAAGAAATACTTGGAACACTTACAAAAGGTTTTAACGCTCTTGGTTTTATCATTAGGGAAAATTGATTGTAGGTGACCAAATATAAAGAACCCGTTTTGTTTATTTACGTTGAGGATTATCACAATTAATATCATCCCTTACCAACGGTAAAAAGCAATCAGTCAATGTGTTTTCTTTAATTCACAACTAATTCATCTTGTATTAAAGTTTCCGACGAATTACTGTAAGTATGTTTATGTCCATAAAATATTGTTCGATTTCTATCATCATCCAAAGCCAGCTTTACAAAGAATACTATTCTCTGGCTCTGAAAGACGGGACACCTGTATTTATTAAAAATCACATTCGTCGTAATTCCTTTGATATTTTTCTTAATATGACAGTGACAATAATTTTAATAAATAGATAATTGCATAGGATTAGATTGGATTATAGAATTTAGACTTCAACCCAAGCACGGGGACCTTTAGAGGTCATTCATTGATGTATTATAACCCATGACATTTATTATTATTATTATTATTATTAATAATATTATTTGGCATAGCAAATTTCAATTTTGTTCCGCAAGTTATATTTCACTAAGAAATCAACAACTCTTGCTTTATAGAGCATATATAATTATATTTCTGCACTTTATGGAAGTCAACAAATGACGAAAACTTGGTAGAGTTGGATGTCCGGGTGTACATCTTACCCAAAAAAGGACCCTATTATTCATTTATCTGTTCAAGCTTACGTAGGGTTTGCCACGGGCCTCCTCACTTCTAAACAATTGTGCAAGTCGAATCACAAAAGCTGTCCTGCAACCACGGAGACAATGACAATGACTAAAGGTAGGTTTACACCTACGCACTTTTGTGTTGCGGGCTGTTACGGCGTGGGACCGCAAGAAACCGCACGAAAGCGCGCCACGTCGCTGGTGGTGGCTGGTGCGGACCGTTAAAGTCGCATGGCGCCGCCAGGATTTTAAAACTTTTCAAATTTCTGCGTAGCGTCTGGCAGCGTGATGAAGTCGCACGAAATCGTAAGCAGTGTGGCGCGGCGCTGCAACAAAAAAGGTAAGAACCCGCACGGTACTGCACCACACCACACGGTTTGTACCTCCCGTGAGGGAGTGTTACGGCGTGATGTTACGGCGCCGTGCGGTGCCCTTACGGCGCCTTCATACACGATTCATAAATTCCGCGCACATGTTGCGCGGCGTGCGTGCGGCGTGTTACGGCGTCTCCCTAGGCTGATTGGATGGAAAGTTGCCACTCATTCTGGGGAGGATAAAAGGGGCTGGACAGACCACGGGCCACCATTCGCGCTCTGACAGCCTGTCGACAATGTATAAATAAATAGAATTTTATTTTTTTAATAATAAATTAATTTTTAGTTATTTTCTTAATATTAAATGAATTTGTACATTTTATATCATTCATAATGTTTCTTTTTGTGATAAATATGTTGAAATACTGACTTCCAATTACATTTTCCTTATTGATGCTTAATTTATATGTTATGACAATACATATGATGATATGATTGGGTGAAATGAAATTGAAAAATGAAAAAGCATGGCCATAAAGAATAATAACATGAAGAAATATAACAGGAAATCTAACATGAAATATGATATATGAAATATGAAATCAATAGAACTCGGAAAATAACATGAACTATAAAATGAAATGTAACATGAAATAAATATGGCCATCAAATGATATAATAACATACAAGGTCAAGAACAAAAATATAATATTGAGAACATGATCAAATTAACATGAGCAAATACAAATGATAATGAAACAATAATTAACATTGACTGGACATGGTTATTAACAGGGGAACAATGAAAAATCAGTAACAGACTAAAGACTTATTGACCTCAGTTGATAATATATGATACTTTCAGTTGAAATTGTTATGATATAAATCAAGTCCCAATTTCATTTTCTTATATTCTATGCTTTTCATGTTCATTTTCTTATATTCTGTGCTTTTCTTGTTTTTTTACTTACATTCTATGATTTTCATGTTCATTTTCTTACATTCTATGCTTTTCATGTTCATTTTCTTACTTTCTATGCTTTTCATGTTCATTTTCTTACATTCTACGCTTTTCATGTTTGTTTAGTATAAGTATTTTTGTTATGTCCATCATTTGCTTCTCATTTGTCTCATTATTATGAATTATGTTATTAATACTTTCAGTTAATTATTTTCCAACATCATTTTTTAATATGTACCAATCATCGTTCCCATATTCTTTACTATATTAATATTGTTATTAGTTACAATTATGTACATTGGTTGGGTTATGTTTTATTACAGAGTTCTTTGGGTCTCCTGGGGTGAGAGGCTGCTGAGGTCCATATTGCATGCTGGGTGGGCGTGGAATGAAGGATGTGCTTGGCAGGCCTCTTTATATACCCAAGGTTCATATCCGACACGATGTGGCACGGTGCATATGCAACAATCTTGCATCGTTCCACGTTGTGTCTTGTGATGTGCGCGCACTCCGCAACAGCACCACAAACCACCCAACACACTGCTACACGGAGTAACAAAGCCGCAAGAGCGCGTGCCCTGGCACAGCAACAACCACCATAAAACTGCACCAACGCCGTAACACTCCGCTAGACACCGTAACTTGCTCGTTACACACCGCACGGGTCCGCGCCACGCCGCCCAATAACGGTCATTTTTTCTCCCCACTGCGTCAATTTTCAGGCGGTTTCTTGCGGTCCTACGCCGTAACAGCCCGCAACACAAAAGTGCGTAGGTGTAAACCCACCTTTATCATAGCCACCATTGTGGGAGGAGTCGGACGTCATATGTTTACGTCAAGTATAACTTTGAGCCCATACAGTAGTTTGTTCCGCCACTGGCTTCGGCTGCTGTATTTTACTCTTAAGAATATACATTTTTCTAATATAAGTAATAAAGAATGCCGCCGAAAATTAGGTAGAGATGTAAAGTATACTATGGCTAAGTAATATTTTTGTCAAATGGACAGAAAAAAAGTTATTCCGAAGAAACACCGTGACAAAGGCTCTAAATCTCATAGTAAGGCCTAGAGCTAATAGGCTGGAGAGACTGGAACAGCGAATATTTATGCATACATATATATCTACCCGTTTATGTGTTTGCGTGTATAAAGAGAATTCTAGACGTCATTGCTCATGCAGACGTTGCAAGCAAAGCGGAAACATCCTTTCTCTTAATTGATGAAACGATCATCATAATTTTTTTTTTTTTTTTTTTTTTTTTTTTTTTTTTTTTTTTTTTTTTTTTTTATGTTCGAGCACCTGTCTTTGAACATTCCTTCGTGAGCCGCGGCCTCCGAAGACAATAATTCCCCAAGGCGATGATGACGTAATTAGGGCATGGCGTGCGTTGAACAAAGTCCTCAGAGGATGCCGCTAAATGACCCTTTCAAGGAACGATAGATTTCTCATCCTCTAATAAAAGAAAAATTTTAAAAAAAGGAAAAAAGACCTGCAGGACGTAATAAGATTTATTACTCCACGTTATAACATACGGTTGGATGAGGCTGTACCTGCGCGACTGTTCCAGGCTTTTAATTGAAGTTTAGTCGTTACGTGAATAGGACGCAGAATTGTCAATCAGGATCGTCGTCCCTCGTCCTCAAGTTCATCATAGTTTGAGCATGTGGGTTCTTTTTCTGTAATAATTTTTTGTATTTCGTCCCTTATACTTCGGGTAGATGTAGTAAAAAGGAAAACTTCTTGGAGAGAGAGAGAGAGAGAGAGAGAGAGAGAGAGAGAGAGAGAGAGAGAGAGAGAGAGAGAGAGAGAGAGTTTCGTATATCTTGTTGCACTTACATCAGATGAGTATCTGCACTTCGCCCATGCATTCTTCCTGTGTCATATTGGGGGATTTTCTTTACTGCCGAAATTTTCCTAGATCAGTGCCCACGTAGAGGGGTATTGACGTCAGTACAACTCATACGGTACACTGTAGGCATTTACTTAATGGTCTTTGCGGCGTCCCTTCGGTCCCTAGTTGCAACCCCTTTCTTGCTTAATGCTATAGTTCCGTTTATATTCTCTCTCTCTCTTCTTACTTCATAGTGCAACTGCGAGGTTTTCCTCCCGTTACAGCTTTTAAACTTTTAAACTGTCAAGTCCTGTTTCCGCGCTGAATGACCTCAGGTCCCCGCGCTTGACCTGGCTTTAATTCTGCATTCTATTCTCTATTCACAGGTCGTTGCTAAAGTTCTGAAAGCGTTGAACCTAATAATGAGCACCTTCTAATCAGATGAATAGTTATTTAGGATGATATAATACTTAAAAGGGACGTAAAATATTAGTTTTCCATGGTAAGGTCAACTAAGTTTTAGGTTTAGTGACAATTATATCCTTTTCCGTTTCGAATTGCCATTCATATGTGGGATATATTTCTCACAAATATTTATTGTAGTAAGAGTTATCACCATGTTTTGATATCTGTGATTATTAACAATGTCTTACATATCTTATTTTTTAACTGATGCATTATTATTCCACGCATCACATGAAAGTTTTAATCCAGATATTTTTAATGTAACGATTTATAGCCCCGTTACAGAGATAGAAATTGGCCTTCGTGTTTTTTTTCTCTAACTGAATTACGAGAGAAAACCAAGGTTACGCCTTAAGTTTTTATTTTTCATTTTTTATTTTCAGGCTTCAAAATAATAAGATGCTTCCCTTCAATCTACCTCATGTCACTTTTTTTTCAAATGAATTTAAAGTCACACCCCTGTGGGCTTGTCCCGTATGATTATGGATCATCTTCTGCATAATATTCATAATTGTATCACTAACATGATAAACTTCATAATACAATAAGGATATATTTGTTTGAAAAATGTTGATGTGGGTTGGAGCGAGTTGTAACTTATTGCGCATCTGGAATATCTTTTGTTTACCCATATTTCAGTGTCGCACGGTTAGCGGGAGAAGGCGAACTGCCGTAAAATTTTCTAACCACTCTAGTACTGCCTATTGTGTTGAGTGGTGGTGGCTGGTGGTGACAGGTGTTATTCTTATGGATGTAAACACAAGAATGAAGTCAGTGACATGTAAGGCCGGCAAGTGATGGGATATTGGTGTTTGGCAATCTCCTACTGGGGTTCAAGGCCTATGATAGTGAGGCCATTGAAGTGAGTGCAATACAGTGTATTATGGATGTTGTATGATATTTCAATTGGAATTGCCCTTATTGGTAATTGGATTCTATGTATATATACAGTAATGCTTTTTATGATATGAGTACATTTAATTTGATGCCAAGTGCTTTAGTGGCTACAGTACCATAATTTACAGTGTTATTTACTTACATTGCTATAAACAGTTATTGTTAGACATACACATATCAATACTGGATTGTTCATGTACTTTGCTAGAAGGCTTGTATTAAGGACAAATATTTTTTTTTGATAATGAAATTGGGAAAATTAGGGAAAATTCAAAATTTGTATGGCTGGTTGGATTGTATTATTTTTTATTACATGGAATATATATATTTCAGGTTGAAACCTATAGTTGGCAATAAAAACTGTTACTACTTATGGTCCATCCTTGAACATCCCAGTACATTTCAACTTCAACCGCCATGGGTGTGCAAGAGGAACTCGTCGCCCTGAAGAGGAAGAGGGCAATCAACAAAGGGAAGTTCACCAGGAAGGTAACTATGTGCAATGAAGGAATCAATCGAGGTGATGATTTATCAGTGTTAACGAAGAACTATGGAGGAAATGGTTGAAGCCTTTAAATGCCTAGAGTATCAAAATGATGAACTGATACAATTTATATATGAAAACGAGGATAAGCTAGCCTATAGTAGTTTAGAAGAAGAAGCCCAGCAATATATTTTAGATAGTGAAAGATTAAAATGTGAAGTAAGTGCAAAAATATTCAAAGGTGTCCAGGATGTAAAGGCAACAGATAAATCGAAGGTTAAAGTAAAGAAATTTGAACCACCAATGTTCGAAGGTAATTTAAGAGACTATCCAACTTTTAAGGAAGATTATGAGAATTTAGTAAAGAGTATATACGGTACTGATCCATATGCTCTCAAAATGTGTCTAGGTGGAGAAGCACTTCAAGCAGTGAAGGGCTCAGAGGGTAATTATGATGAAATGATTCAACGTTTGGATGATAAATTTGGGAATTCAAGAAAGATTGTAGACTTAGTGGTTGGTGAGCTTAGATCTCTGAAGAAAATTTATGATGATGATACCAAAGGATTTATTAAAATGGTCGATCAGGTTGAGCAATGTTGGCTTGATTTAAAAAAGGTAAATCTCTCTGATGAACTTAATAGTGCAAACGTTGTCAGCCATATAGAAAAGGTTTTACCTTCACTTCAAAAGAGAGAATGGGTAATTAAAGCAGATGAGGTATCAGTAACTAGCAATCTGTTTCCTGAGTTGTTGAAGTTCTTACAGAAGGAGAGAAAAATTTTGGAATATATGAACTCTAATGTTAGGAGTAGCGGTAGTGATAATAAGGCAACAGTCCATCATGTTGACAGCACAGTTGAGAATGAATCGGAATTGATAAAATTGGTGAAAAAAATGGGGGAAGAACAAAGTATAAAAAATAAGGAATTTGAATCTTGTATTGTTAACTTGACAGAAATGGTGAAAGGTATTAAACCTAAGGCAGATAGTAAGGGGATAGGATGCCTGTTACACAATTCAATTGGTCATGATATAACAGAATGTTATAAATTCAATGGTTGTAGTAGCAAAGAAAGATTTGAGATTATAAAGGGTAATGGAATATGTTTTAGGTGTCTAAGGGGATATCATCCTGCTCATAGCTGCAAGGTAGGTACATTGTGTGATGTCATTATTGAAGGTAAAGGGCCATGCAATCGTAATCATCATTCACTGTTGCATTCCGATAGAGTAGAAAATAGTATTCACAAAGCGATATCAGAAAAGGGATTTGCAGTGTTGTTGAATATCAGTATGGTGAATAGTAAGAACATGCCTGTTAATGTACTGTGGGATCCAGGAGCGGATATTTCATTTATAACAAATAGGATGGCTAAGAAATTGGGTTTAAGTGGAAAGCATATAAATTTATCCATGATCAAAGTGGGCAATGCAGTTGAATATCACTCAAGCAACGAATATTGTGTACCACTAATTGATAAATCTGGTAAGGTTTGGAATGTGAATGCTGTTGGTATTAATGAAATAACAGCCAAAATCAAGAAAGTAGACTTATCCAGGTATCTGAACTTTTTGAAGGAATATCAAACTTAGAGCTGAATCGCCCACATGGGGAAATCGATATGCTTATTGGTGCTAATTATTGTGAAATATTGCCAAGGGTTGTTGAAACAAATAAGGGTCTCCAGTTGCTAGAAAATCAGTTTGGGCTCAGCATACGTGGTAGACATGATGAAATTACCAATCAAGTTATTACTAGTAATCATGTGTTTGTGAGAATTCATAAACTTTCAAGTTCAGTCAATTTGAATGAAATCAGTATTGAGCCAACAGAAAATCTAAAGGATCAGTTAGATAAATTTTTTGCCATAGAAGAAATGGGAACAAGGTGTAATCCACAATGTATCAAATGTATGTGCAGAGGTTGTCCTGGACCCAATTATGTAAGTTTGAAAGAAGAAAAGGAAATGAAATTGATTGAGGAAGGATTAACGTATGATGAGAAACAGAAATGCTGGTTTGTAAGGTATCCTTGGATAAGAGATCCAAATCATTTGAAAAATAACATAAAGGTAGCAAATGCCAGGTTAAGAACAACAGAGAATAGATTAAGGAAACTTGGGAATGAGTATGCAATAAAATATCAGAAAGAGATTGAAGATATGGTTAGAAGGATAAGGAGATTCAAGAGTACAATGGCCCAGTTCACTATATTCATCATCATGAGGTGTTGAAGCCAGAATCTAGTTCAACCCCAGTGCGCATTGTCTTCAATTCTTCAGCATCTTATATGGGACAGAGGTTAAACGATTTTTGGGCTAAGGGGCCTGATATTTTGAACAGTTTGCTGGGAGTGTTGTGTAGATTTAGGCAAGATAATATAGCCATAGTGGGTGACATAGCAAAGATGTACCATACTGTAAAACTCAGCACACTAGATGAACATACGCATAGATTTGTATGGAGGGACTTGGATGATAGTAGGCCACCTGATCAGTATGTTCTTACCACAGTAACATTTGGAGATAGGCCCAGTGGTACTATAGCTATGGTAGCTTTGAGACATACAGTAGAACAATTCGGTAAGGAATCCCCGGATGTGCAAGATATGATTCTTAATAATACATATGTAGATGATATACTGTATTCTACTGATGCCATCGAGAACGCAATCAAATTAATACAGGATACTGAAAGGGTATTGTCTCAGGGAAGTTTCAGAATAAAGCACTGGATAGTCAGCGGGCATTATGAAAACTGCAATATAAGAATAATAGAATCTGATAGTGAGAAAATCTTAGGTTTAAAATGGAATCCTGTAGATGACTATTTTTCCTTTGCTGTAAGACTCAACTTTACACCAAGAATAAGAAAGGTTAGGAGTGGTCCAAATTTAGATATAGGTGAATTTGATTATAAATTTCCAGAAATATTAACACGCAGAAAGATATTGAGTCAAATTGCATCGTTTATGATCCATTAGGGTTGGTTATACCAGTATTACTCAAGCTAAGATCTTGATGAGATCCATGATTTCCAAAAGTACTCGAATGGTGGTGGAATCAAGTGGGATGATCCACTTGATGATTCCATGATGAACGAATGGAAAGCGTTT
This sequence comes from Macrobrachium nipponense, assembly GCF_015104395.2. Classification (NCBI taxonomy): domain Eukaryota; kingdom Metazoa; phylum Arthropoda; class Malacostraca; order Decapoda; family Palaemonidae; genus Macrobrachium; species Macrobrachium nipponense. The sequence goes on along the minus strand of NC_087200.1, from coordinate 15,969,183 downwards.
TTCAAAGAATTGTATGGACTGGAGTCATTAACTTTTAGAAGACCCTTAAAGCCATCTAATGCTTTTGGTAAGCCGAACCTAGTAATATTTTCTGATGGTAGCACGCAAGCATATGGGGCTTGTGCATATGTGAGGTGGCAAATCAGTGATAATAAGTTTAAATCAAGTCTGATAATGGCGAAAAATAAGATTGCACCAGTGAAACAAATGTCTATTCCTCGTCTGGAATTATGTGGTGCTCTCATAGCTGCTAGGATGAGAGAACTCATAGTAAAGGAGTTTTCATGGGAGTTTGAGTCAGTTTATCACATAGTTGACTCAACAATTGTAAGATCACAAATTCAAAAGGAGTCCCATGGATTCAACACATTTGTTGCGGTACGCATTGCAGAGATACAAATAAAAACTGATTCAAGGGAATGGTGGTGGGTTGATTCAATTCAAAATGTTGCAGATATGACCTCTAAACCGTGTAGTCCAGAAAAAATTGGTGAAAATTCTGCCTGGCAAAATGGACCAAAATTTCTAACATTACCAATTTCAAAATGGCTTATCAAACAAAATTGTGAAAATGAACTAACTGATAGAGTAGGTGTTGTCATGGCTGTTGCTAAAGTAAGTCAGAACCATGTTATACACATGATTGATGTTAATAGATTTAGTGATTATTACAAACTACTAAGAGTTACATGTAGGGTAATGAATGTTTTCAAATGCAGATCCTTTAAGGGCATGCTGAGGGAACCAACAGTTCAAGGAATTATTAAAGCAGAACTAATGTGGGTTAGAGAGATGCAAAGGGACCTGACTGATTGGAAAGTGAGGTTCAGAAGATTAGGACCTTCAATTAAGAATGGAGTCATAGTAGTAGGACAAAGAATTTCTAAGTGGCTAAAGGAAAATTGGAATAGAGAAGACTATATGTTGCTACCAGCAAATCATCCAGTTACTAGATTGTATATATCATATGTACATGGGGTTGACCACGCAGGCATAGAGACTACTTTGGCAAAATTACAAAGAAAATTCTGGGTTCCAGGGGCCAGAAAATTAATAAAGGCAATAAAAAATCAATGTGTGACATGTAAGAAGTTAACAAAGAAATTAGAAGACCAATGCATGGGTCAAATGAGGATAGAAAGAATGAAACCTGCTCCACCTTTCTATTACACAGCCATAGATTTGTTTGGGCCCTTAACAATAAGAGACACGGTTAAAAAGAGAACTCATGGTAAAGCCTTTGGTGTTATATTTAACTGTTTAGTTACTAGAGCTGTTCACTTGGATTTGGCTGAAGGATACAGTACTGATGATTTTCTTACCACATTTCAAAGGTTTATTGCTATTAGAGGAGCTCCTAAAGTTATATATTCAGATAAGGGAACTCAGTTGATATCAGCAAGCAAGAAAATAGAAACCATTGGAGAAAAGGAAGGGGTAACTTGGATCTTTAATATGCCTAGTGACGCACCTTGGTATAATGGGGCAAGTGAAGCACTGATCAAATCTGTCAAAAGGTGTCTTTGTATTATTGTGGGAGATTCTGTGTTGAATTTTGGAGAGTTACAAACTGCTTTGTTTGGTATTGCTAATCTGATGAATGAAAGACCAATTGGAACAAAACCTGGATTTAGTTTAGAGTTGGGGGCTACCTCTGTCCCAATGATCTGTTGCTTGGTCGGTCCACTTGCTTTTGTCCAAGTGGTATGTACGATATTAGTGGGGATCACAAAAGGAGATTAAAGTTTATGCAAAGTATAATAGAATCCTTCTGGAAAAAGTGGCAACGGGACTATTTTCCATCATTGTTAATCAGGCAGAAATGGCATACAACAAGGAGGAATGTAAGAGTTGGAGATGTGGTACTTGTGCAAGATAGTAATGTTGTGAGAGGGGCATGGAAACTAGCACAGGTGATTAGAGCTGATCCAGACAAGATGCATTGTCCGAGATGTTGATTTAAGGTATAGATTAGAAGCATGGGAAGGGAATATGATGGTGAAGTGGATAAGATTATGTGTAGATCAGTACACAGGTTGGTGGTGTTATTACCAATAGAAGAACAATGTAATCATACGTAGTTTACCCAATTGGATAGGGTATCTGTAATTTGTCACTAATGGTGGGGGAGTGTATCACTAACATGATAAACTTCATAATACAATAAGGATATATTTGTTTGAAAAATGTTGATGTGGGTTGGAGCGAGTTGTAACTTATTGCGCATCTGGAATATCTTTTGTTTACCCATATTTCAGTGTCGCACGATTAGCGGGAGAAGGCGAACTGCCGTAAAATTTTCTAACCACTCTAGTACTGCCTATTGTGTTGAGTGGTGGTGGCTGGTGGTGACAGGTGTTATTCTTATGGATGTAAACACAAGAATGAAGTCAGTGACATGTAAGGCCGGCAAGTGATGGGATATTGGTGTTTGGCAATCTCCTACTGGGGTTCAAGGCCTATGATAGTGAGGCCATTGAAGTGAGTGCAATACAGTGTATTATGGATGTTTGTATGATATTTCAATTGGAATTGCCCTTATTGGTAATTGGATTCTATGTATATATACAGTAATGCTTTATGATATGAGTACATTTAATTTGATGCCAAGTGCTTTAGTGGCTACAGTACCATAATTTACAGTGTTATTTACTTACATTGCTATAAACAGTTATTGTTAGACATACACATATCAATACTGGATTGTTCATGTACTTTGCTAGAAGGCTTGTATTAAGGACAAATATTTTTTTTGATAATGAAATTGGGAAAATTAGGGAAAATTCAAAATTGTATGGCTGGTTGGATTGTATTATTTATACATGGAATATATATATTTCAGGTTGAAACCTATAGTTGGCAATAAAAACTGTTACTACTTATGGTCCATCCTTGAACATCCCAG
>NC_087200.1:15956882-15965778 GCF_015104395.2 Macrobrachium nipponense | reverse complement strand
TATGCACGTTTTGAATGCAACAGAAGTCTAGACTGACATTTTTTTTAAAAATGCATCTTGCATGCAATACGAGCCTAGACTGACATTTTAAAAAAATGCATCTTGCATGCAATAGGAGTCTAGACTGACATTTTTTATAAAATGCATCTTGCATGCAATAGGAGTCTAGACTGACATTTTTTATAAAATGCATCTTGCATGCAATGGGAGTCTAGACTGACATTGTAAAAATTGATCTTTTTTCGTCTTTATCTAATCATCACATGAATCATAAAAAAAAGTAACCTTTTGCACACAGATATGACTTTGGCTGTTTGTGTTTCCCGATTTTATCATTAAGAGCCGCTTCCTCGTGAAATAAAACACAGAAATATAGAATATTTCACCCACAACATCTATCATCAATATCACCGCCCGGTTCTCCAAGATGGGGAACAATGAGATATGACACCGCAAGGAGATATGCAGTAGAATTCTCTTTCACGAGGGGGCGTTTCCTCTTACCAGGCAACGTTGCCTTTTACCAGGCAACGTTTTTCACGCCCTTTGTTCGCCGTGACAAAGGACATACAACAATGAAGGAGAGATAAAGAAAGGTTAAGAAGTCTTGTTGCAGCAGTTGTTACCAGAGGAGGAGGAGAGGAGGAGGAGGAGGAGGAGGAGGAGGTTATGGCGCCTGCAGAGGAAAACGAAGACAATGCTGGGGAATTTCTCGTGTTGTCCTCTATTCTTTCTTTTTTCCTTTCGGGAACTGACAGGAAATAGAAAAGGGCTGACAATAAACGCCAGAATCAGATCTTCGGAGTATGAGATCTATTGTTGAAAGTTATTCAGGTAGAAAATGTTTATCGCGAAACAAAAGACTCCGGCGGGAAGGTATTTTGAGTGGGAGCTGGGGATGGATTGTCAGTCTTGATAATGGTGGTCTCACAACTTTCATTCCGTCATCTTTGAAGGCCGAAATGGAGAGATTACAAGAAAATATGTAGGGTGTATTCCTGCTGATATTAATTAATGCATAATTTTAAAAGAAAGTCCAGAAAACTTATTTGTTACCACGAAACAAACTCTCAAAACAATCTCTAAAACATATGGTGTCACTGTCAATAAACTATAAACACCAACAAAGGACACTCAGATAAATCTGATGTTATATTCAACTTCGTTTTGCGATTAAAATTAATACATATATAAAGGAACAAATCGTTGCACGCAAACTTGCCTGATTATTCTGAGCCTATTCGAGCTACTGCTTAAAAGTTTCGAAGTTGGTTTCCACTAGATTTCTTTTTATTTATCTAGAAATGATATGAGACAATCTATACAACTGATATTCCGTATGATTTGATATTCTGTGTGATAATGATAATTACTGAAGTATTTCTGTAATCTGTTACAATTCACAATAAGGGTAGTTTAGAATTACTAAAGGATAACGTAATTTTATAAACGGGCATTTTGTTTCCCAGCAACATGTGTTGTGTACTTGTGATATCGAACTCTCTATTTTCCTTAGCTGTCATCATTGCTCGTGATGTAAAAGTTGACAGAAGTCGCCCAGTTGTTTAATAAGATTTCCCCTCAGTCAAGAGATAAGGGAAGGTTCTGCTCATTCGTGCTTAATAAACATCCCAATCATTATTAGCCACGTGCACGTCGTATCGAACGCGTTAAAGCCTTTGTCCTAAGCGCATGGCAATTATTGTTCAGTGTTTTTTAAGGCTGCGGTGTATCGGCCCCAAAACAGTTATATGAAAAATTTCAGGCTTTTTGAATTCGAGTCGCAATGAGATATATATATATATATATATATATCTATATATATATATATATATATATATATATATATATATATATCTATATATATATAGTATATATATATATATATATATATATATATATATATATATATATATATATATATATATCTCGCACGGTCTTCAACTTGTAAGTTAAAAGTAAAGATTTTGTACTGGTCACGCTTTTAATATCTGGTTAAATTTCTTGTGTACTTGTGTTTGTGTAGTTGATTGTGAATCTATACAGTGGTTACAACAGTGTTTTTCTAACAGTCCTATGAAGTGTTTTGGTGAAATCTGAGGCTGCAACAAAGCAAAAATATCAGATATAAGGTAATTGAAGAGGTATAAGGTAATTGAAGTGTGCATTTTGACCATAATTAAATACAATTCTCGAATTTTGAAGATGGGATATTTACACTATTGATTTCTGTGTTACATTTTGCCATTTTGATTGTTTTTTTAACATTTTTGCATGATTTGTGTGTTTGCAATCCCTTAGTTTTTCACAATTTATATTGTGGTAATTTAATATTGCATGCATGATTGAATTTCAAATTTTTACAATAGTAGTGATTTAATTTTCACTTATATTTTCTTTTCAAATCTTAATATTTCTTAGTAGTTTAAATTTTTGCTTGATTAATTTCATTTTTTGATAAATCAAATTTTTTTATCTAATTTTGTTTAAAAATCTAATTCAATAATTAATTCAGTTTCGTGTTGTTTTCAAGTAATATCAAATTCTCTTCAAAGTAAGATTGTGAATTTCACTAATAAATTTTGAATTTAAAAATAAAATTTTGTATTTAAAATTATAACGGTTTCATTTACTGACCTGTTAATTCCACTTATAAATTTAGGATCTGAAAATAAAAGTTTGCATTGAAACTTTTTATAACCAATGTTTCATTTATTGACCACCAGTGGACGATTAATTGTGTGCAGAAGGCAGAGAGATTGATGTATTGATCCTCCAGTTTTGCTGAGGCATTTTATGAAGCCCACACAATTGTTTTGATAAACGTAGTCTGATATCTCACATATTTGATATACTTCAGTGTATTTAAATTTTAAGATCTCAAATGATTAATAAAATTTTTAAAGGATCAACGTTGGTATGTTAACAACCAGGTACTTGGTATGCTTCGTGACTATATATATATATATATATATATATATATATATATATATATAGATATATATATATATATATATATATATATGAACAGAGAATGGATTGAAAGTATTAAGACAGGATACTGCATGTATGGTGTTTTTTTTTTTTTTTTTTTTTTTTTTTTTTTTTTTTACGTTGCATGGACCCATTGGTTATTCAGCAACGGGAGCAACGGCTTTACCGGACTTCCGAACCACGTCGAGAGTGAACTTCTATCACCACAAATACACATCTCTCACACCTCAATGGAATGGCTGAGAATCGAACTCGCGGCCACCGAGTTGGCAGGCCAAACCATACCGATCACGCCACTGAGGCAATAGACAGGATACTGGATGAGATTAAGAGAGATTGTAAAACAGCAGTATAGGTTCATGAGAGGAAGAGGGACGGTGGATGCCATATTCATAGTAAGACAGCTACAAGGAAAGAGGCTAGGGGGAAACCACGAGTTTATTATGCATTTATAGACCTAGAGAATGCATATGGGAGAATCCCAAGAGAAGAGATGTTTTGGTGTTTGAGGAAGTGGAGAGTCCCTGGAAAGTTGATTAAGCTGGTCGAGATGATATATCAAAGAACGAGCACAAAAGTAATATCAGCAGTTGGGGAAACAGAAAACTTTGAAGTTAGTGGTGGATTACACCAGGGGTCAGCATTAAGTCTAATGTTGTTAGTGCTGGTCATGGATGTGTTGAGTGAAGAGATCAAGAATGAAGAGCTGTGGGAGTGGTTGTACGCCAGTGATCTGGTGATTACTACTGAAAATGTGGAGGACCTACAAAGAATGACTGGAGAGTGGCAATTGTCTTTAGAAAGGGGTGGCTTAAGGGGGAATGTAAATAAAACAAGAGGTTTTGCTGAACAGTAGGGAATATAGAGACAGAATAGTAATACAAGAAAGTACAGGCTTGATTATAAAACAGATGGAAAAGTTTAAATACTTAGGATCTACTTTAAGCCAAGAGGGAGGATGTGAGGCTGAAGTTAACAGTAGGATAAAAGCTGTGTGGGGGAAGAGGAGAAAGGTAGCTGGAGTAGTATGTGATAAGAAAATTCCAATCAAGCTAAAAGTCAAGACCTATAGCACAGTGATAAGATGATAATGCCGAGGTGGATTATGGGAATATAGCTGTTTGAGAGATTGTTTGTTTGTATGGTGTTTTTACGTTGCATGGAACCAGTGGTTATTCAGCAATGGGACCAACGGCTTTACGTGACTTCCGAACCACGTCGAGAGTGAACTTCTATCACCAGAAATACACATCTCCAACACCTCAGTGGAATGCTCGAGAATCGAGTTTGAGAGACTGGAAAATAATGAAATACGATGGGCAGGCTTAGTAAAGATAACAACAGAGGTGATAAGAGGGTCAGGATTGACATGGTATGGGCATGTGTTGAGGATGGATGACGTGGAGAGATTGAAGAGGTCTTGGGAGGAACCTGTTCGAGGAAGAAGATCGAGAGGGAGACAGGATTAGATGGCGGGATAAAGTAAAGGAAGATGTGGAGAAAAGACGTTTGGTGGAGGATGATGCCTTTGATAGAAATCAGTGGAGAAGACGCAGCAGTCAACCAACCCCTTAATGTAGGGATAATGGTTAAAACTTAAGTGTACCTTAGCTTTACCAGACCACTGAACTGATTACCAGCTCTCCTAGGGCTGGCTCGAAGGATTAGATATTTCTACATGGCTAGGAACCAATTGGTCAACTAGCAACGGGACCTACAGCTTATTATGGGATCAGAACCACTTTATATCGAGAAATGAATTTCTATCACCAGAAATAAATACCTCTGATTCCGCGTTGACCGAGCCGAGAATCGAACTTCGGACCACCGGATTGGTAGCCGAGCGCGAAAACCACTTGCACAACGAGGAACTAGGGATAATGGTGGAAAGAAGGAGTAGGATATTTATGCAATATATATGCTATATATGTATATATATATATATATATATATATATATATATATATATATATATATATATATATATATGTGTGTGTGTGTGTGTGTGTGTGTGTGTGTGTGTATATATATATATTATATATATATATATATATATATATATATATATATATATATATATATATATAATATATATATATATATATATAGGCATATTCATATTACATAAAAGTACCATGAGCGTGAGATATGCCTGTTTCACTATTGTAAGATTCAGTAATACGTCATGTGCTCATTTAAAATGCATTTCAACCTGCTCTACCTAATATACTTCCAGTATCTTTAATTTATCATCTCTCGGTTACTGTATCTATTCTTAACATTGATAATATTTTTGATATATCGTAATCTATATACGTGTACTTTAATAATAAAAAAGTATTTAATTATTAAAAAGTAACTTATAACTTCAACTTCTTCTATTTCTCTCTTGTGAGAAAAAAAGAAGTATCGTCGGCCATGACCTACAGTTAAGTACGAGTATAATCTTAATATTGAGCAGATAACAAGGTCTCAAGGCTTGACCCTTCTGCCTTGTTGAGGAACGGAAGTGATGGAAATATGTCTCCTTAAATATGGGCAAGAAACTGTCACTTGCCAATCATTTATATTCACTGAGGCTACTCACTCATACATAGAGAATCTAAAGCGGAAATTGGAAGCAAGAAGGTTTCAAAGGCGTAACAGGTGCTAAAGTTCGCAGTTGCATTATGAAACCATTGTTAGCAGTGGGTGGAAAGTAATATAAAGAAAGGTAATATGAACAGCGGTAAAGTAAAAGGCATGAAAAGGGATGCAGCTAGGGGACGTAATGCCTACAGTACACCGCGTGAGGTGCATTACGAACACTAACCCCTATGGGAATCTTAAAGATAATTCTATTCCAGTTTCTTTTGATAGTAAGTTCTCTACTATCTACAAAGTTTTCGAAGAATGTAACGAGAAGTTGGTTTGAAAACGAATATGATTCCAGCCATAGACCAGATAGAAACCCATTACTTTTAACGAACACTTTGATCAGGATTTTTATCTGTGATTACCGATTATCTGCCAGTGTCTTTGTTTCCTGCCGCGGAGTGGATTTGCTCCATTTCGTGGGGAAAAAAATATTGATTCTAACATAATGAGTAATTATCTAAATCTTAAAAGAAGTCCTAATGTATCGGAGAGTTTGCTGACGGCGTTTATTAGGTTCTATGCTGCAACCTGATAGGACTGCAGCACTCTTTTCTCTGCAAGTTACACAATCATGTTGAATTGTTTTTAGTTTGTTCTCTGCTACAAATTGCAGTTGATGGATTAAGAGAATAATTATATCACAAGTAAATATCCACCACTAAATTTTTCATCCTAACAGATCACTCGAGTGTTGATTCACTTATCTTTACATCGGAATTTCAAAACTTAAGCATCGTCAATTCATTTGGGAATATTTCCAGTTACCGCTAATCCTATTTGCTAGTATTATGCAAGAACATGCTCTTTTCTGGAAACATGTCCGAAATTTTATTTTGTTTTTTAAACAGGGAAACAAGGACCATTAGATCTACAAGAATAAATGAACGATTTCCATCCGTGGAGCAAGTCGCCGCTGTGATATAATTATTATTAAAACTAATATACTTTTCAAAGAAAACGCTATGTACAGACGGCCAACGAAGAATTGGCGTAGTTTCTTAATTCATTGTTCGTTATGGAAATATTGCCATATGCAGGTGCCAGATTATTTACTTAACCATAAATAACATTTCCTTTCAAAGGTGCTATACTTGAAATAAATTACGTTAGAACTGAGTAGACTTATTCAACGTATTAAAGATAATTATTTTGTAAAGTAAGGAAAATATATACCGATGGGTCCACGATTTCTAATTTTATTCTCAACTCTAGCTTCGTGACAGCATACCGAAGATTTTGAAGTTGGCTTTGCTGCCGCTCGTGTCTCGACTCAACATATCGTACTGCACTGGGGTGTTGTCATTTCGTCTCCTACAGCCGATAAAAATACACCAAGGCGTTAACATTCTTTGAAAACGATGTTTAGTTAAACTAATTTTGTCCTTTGATCAATAAAATAATTTGCATGACACATTTAGTGGGCCTAAATTGGACTTCTGATACGTAATATTAATGAATATTTAAATCGACAATATATATATATATATATATATATATATATATATATATATATATATATATATATATATATATATATATATATATATATATATATATATATATATATATATGTTAATCTGCTTTATTTGACTATTCCCGTTATTCTTGTTTTATTAGCCACGTTCGCCTTTCTTCTTATCCTTTTCAAATTGCTTAACATAATTAACTCAGACCTAGCTCTTCAAAGTCAAAAAGGAATCATAAAAAATCAAAGGAATATAATTCAGTCTTATTTTTTATCGAATTCCTTGCATATCATCCTGTTTCATTTAGACACCTTGGAAAGCTGTGGGAGTCAAAACTGACGAATACATTAAGAAAGGCTTACTTTCATTAAAGCTTTCTACGGTTGATCTTTCTGTAGCTATTCATTTCTTCTAAATAGAAATTAATTCAAATTAGTTTCACATGTATACCTACTAGACCTACTACCATAAGCATATTATAAGTAGCTGAAAAGATAAGAAATATGAAATGTGACGTTCTCGTTTAAGTCTATTTCATGTTTATTTATTTATTTTTTTTTTTTCAAGAAAAACCTACTGTTTTAATCAAGGGTTGCTCTTTGACGGCTACAGGGTGTAACACGAGTGTATGCACATATTTTGTGGAATGAAAGATAAATTTTCTTTGAACAGAAAATATTTTATAAACATGCATCTTAAGGCGTCCGTTGTCGGTGCGGGGAATTTTAAAATAACCGTTATCATTAGTGATGCTTTCATGAAATGGAGTTCGTAGTGAGAAGTCGGATCTAGTCGCCTGAGATGTAGAAGAGAGCGGAGGTGGCGTATAGGAGTGATGGAAGGATTAGGCCGATGTTAATAAAGTATCTCCCAATAAAAAGTATTCTTTAGGTTTTGAAGATAAAAATGCATACATCATTGAAACCGTTTCCCTCCCTATCCGTGGTATTCACTGGCCACCGATAAAAAACAAAACAAAAAGAGTAAGCCTAACTGAATCTCTCATCCTTCAAAGATAAGTTTGCTTATTCATTAGACTTATTCATTGGACAACTATCAAAGACTTCAAGTGTAGATTTAAAAATCTCTTCCTCTCCATCTAAAGTATTCATCAGACACCAGTCATAAGCGTAGAGCTAGTTATGATTCCTGGTTCAGTAATGTCGTGACGAGGCCCTAGAATTCAAAGTTCACAAATTAATGTTGCTCAGCAACATTTGCACTACTGTAATGTCTTCCTCTCATGTGGTGCTTCGAGGTATTCCAACTCAAGGCCCATGTTCTAAATTTTGCCGTTCTTTCAACAATTTTATTCATCTATGTATGATTCTCTCCGGTTTATTAAGCTTTCTTGATATCTCTCCAACAGGAACTTGCACCGAATGCAGTGCAATAATTCTCTCGCTCATCGAGGGATGTTTCTTAGACCGATAAATAACACATTGACATTAGATTCCCGTGCACATAACATCAAAAGCAATAGAGTGAGGTCGCGTGGTTCACACTGTTAAGATATGGTTTTTTTTTTCTTTTTGGTTTTAAATTTGATAGCATTTTGTGAGATACCAATGTTTTCCGTAAAATTTAACAAATGGAATAGTTCAACTACCTTCAACTTAATATTGAAATGATAATTTAAGGACTATGTTTATGCGATACTACTATAAAAAAATATAGTGATTGGTGTCTCCTATCTATTTGGTAATGTATATCTATGGTTGTGATATGACGTTTTTTATCACTTCGTTTCGTTCACGTCAATTTTTCTATATGAAAAATAGTTTTACACAATATCATAA
>NC_087200.1:15941882-15951882 GCF_015104395.2 Macrobrachium nipponense | reverse complement strand
ACAGCCTAAACTAAATTTGATATGGACAAAAACAAAAGTAATTCAGAACAGGTATTTATTTAAGTTTCTCTCTGAGAATTTAATATTTTGTGGGACTCCATCTGCCTGTACCACGGCCTGCATTCTTGAGGGGTAGATTCCAGCAAATCGCAAAAAAGCCAAGACTCAAACTCCATTCCCCTGAGCACTTCGGTCACCCCTCTTCACATGTCGTCGAGGCTTGGTATACCATCATAGTTCACTGTGCGCACTTCAACACGATCCTTTAAGATAATACCAATGTTTTCACACACAATAAGGTCAGGGGAGCTACCTGGAAATTCACTTGACGACAAGAAATCGATACCACTGTTTCGAAGCAGCTCCTGTGTCTGAAGAGCCTTGAAACATGGTCCCTTATCATGCAAAAATGTGACTTCTTCAACAGATAACACACTTTTCAGGATCTTTGAGGAAAGGAAATGCTCCACCAGTAAGTACAGTTTCTCATGGCGATAGCGCATGTCATCGCTGATATCATGCAATTTTGCAGCTCAAATGATGTCATTTTTATGATTTAACTTCCTGACTGTGTAAATGAAGAATTCATCTGATGCGGCAATATGGAAAAAGTCAGCTTCGTCCAAATCTAAGAAATGAACCAAAAAACCATGCACGGTCTTCTCTCTGTTGCTGAGTAATGTTGGGCTTGCTGATAACTTGAAATGGCTTGATACCAGATTTTTTCAACTCACGATATACAGCACCATAGCTTCTCTTCTTTCCCCTTTTTGTTTCTAGTTCAAGCGCCAATTTACATAATAATTTTCTTAGTGTACCCACTGCCTCAGCTATGATGTCTGACTCCTGAGAAAGGACTTCAGGCCTTCCAAGATTCTCACTCTTTTTGCAATGACAGTCATATGGATTTTTGCTCCAGTTTCTTTTAACAAAGGATTCTTCTCTTTTTTATGCATTTAGCTATCCAGGAACGTGAAATGAAGTATGCGCCAGTCCCTGACTCTCTGAAGATTATGGTCCGGATTCAGTCAATCCATCTGATTTCTTCCGAGTCATTAGTCAAGGCTGTATCTAACTCTGTCACTCTGTCTGAAAATATAATAAATGTCAAATGAAAAATAGCTTAATAGAAACTTAAGATAATGTACTGGGAGATAGGCTATAGCAGAAAACTTCATAACTTTCCATTTGTTCTGTGGATGGTGGGCTCTAATTTCGAAACATCCAGTGTATATATAATATATATATATATATATATATATATATATATATATATATATATATATATATATATATATATATATATATATATATAATATAGTAGATGAATAACAACCGTTATAAAAATGAAAAGCAAGGCACGATTCCAGGAGTCAGCGCTCAGCTCTTGAGCGAAACAACACCTTTGCTAAGAAGATTATATATTCATCCTTGCTACAAACAAGTCCTCCTTCTAAGACTAAGAGCCATGGCAATTATAAGGACGAGCCAAAGGCTCTACAATGTGTTACCATTTGTACAAAATTCTATTGGATTTTGAATGCCATTTACTTTAACTTTATTGTAAGATAAGTGTTGCACTTATGCTGCTGGATTGCATACCAGCCAGGATTTACAGTACTTGTGTGAACTGTGTGAAATAAAGTAATTTAAAGTAATTCACTGGCTTCCTGACGATCTTCCCTCTGTTTTAAATGTAATCAGGCAGGAAGTTCTATCGTTTATTACATTTGCTTAATACTTGGTTCTGGGTAAGTGGCCACTACATCAAACACCTAGAGTAATAATATTTTCATCTGGCAAAATCCCACAAAGTACGTCACAATATATATAATGTAATATAATACATAATATATATAATATATATATATATATATATATATATATATATATATATAATATATATATATATATATATATATATAAGTTTACACATTATATGCATAACTATCAAATATAAGATCATTTTCATTAAAAGTTCTTCTGCACGTGTAGACCCTTTATATCTAAGATTTTATCCAATAATAATTTTTCTGCACATATTGGCCTGCGCGTGAGTGTATATACAAACGAACACAGACGCAAATTCACTATTAAATAATTCCCCCTTTCATTTTTCCCCGGTGGAGATCTGAGCAGTTAAGAATCCCGAGCCGACTGTAAAGTGGCGTTTTGACTCCCGAGTGTTGACTCTCCCCTTCAAGACAGGCCCTCCCTAATGGTTTGCAAACACTCTGCTGCTGAAAAATTGTAATGTTAGAGCCACATAAATTTCCCTAGCATGATGTACGCGAAGGACTGAGACTTTGGATGGATGAATGATCAAGGAGAAGAAAACCTTTAAAAATCTTTAACGGACGCATGATCTTGGCAATCATTTTCTGGCAGTATTTTTAGTTTCGTTATGGCCAAGGTATTGAATGCTCTCCAATAAATTGTCAGTTTATGTGGAGATATCTGCGTATAACTCTGGTTGTTAAAATAAAGGATACACAAGATATATCAATATATTGCAGTTGGAATGGCATGGGATACGGGACATTTTATTTATATTTTCTACTTAAGATGTAAGTGGTTTTACACAAATGCAAATAAAAATAAAGTTCACACAGATGGGAGAAAGATAATATCAAACGAATAGCAATTAAACTCGGAACTCCAAGGTAGTGCTCAGGTTAAGTTGGAAACCTTATGTGGTTCCTAGCTTAGGTTAAGTTGGAAATCCTATGTGGTTCGTAGCACAGGCTAATTTGGAGATTTTAAGTGCTTCCTAGCTCAGGCTAATTTGGAAACTTATGTGGTGCCTAGCTCAGGCGAATTTGGTTAAAAGTAAGTCTCGTGGGGAGATGAATCTTACTTTCTAAGTTTTGCAGAACTTAATTTCTTTGACTAGGTACTATTTGAAGACAGAAGCAACACCTTGATGAAAACAGAAAGGTAGACAACAATGGCTTACATCAACTAACCTTTTTCGTTTCTTTCCAAGGGATTACATAAATCTCAGTAGCCACAGGATAGTGGAAAAAGTAATCTAGTAGGGCAGTGGGATCATCCAAATATTTGAATCTAAGTATAAGGCCTATAAATATGTCGCATTTGTTTGATAGACTACTGCACAATATTTAGACCTGGGAGTGATTGGTCTTTAATGGAATAGAATGGAATATAAGATTTAGGCCAAAGGCCAAGAGTGCTGAAAGGGAATTGAGAACAAAAAGGTTTTAAAGGTTTTCCTCCTGTTAAAGGTGAACACGAGGAAAACCTTGCAGTTGCACTTTGAAACAACTGTTAGCAGAGGATGGAAAGTAAGATGGAATGAAAGAGGTTGCAACTAGCCACCAAGGGACGCTGCAAGGAGCCCTAACCCCTGATGGATTTAATATTGTCTTTAATGTAAGGATATCAACTTTCATATATTCATTCTCACCTTATCAATACCTCAGGAATCACGAGAATTTCGCATGCTACAGAGCTTATCTGTCCTCTAACATTACAAAAAATCTGTTTATATATGGAGAGAGAGAGAGAGAGAGAGAGAGAGAGAGAGAGAGAGAGAGAGAGAGAGAGAGAGAGAGAGAGAGCCTCCGATACCACAAAATTACAATGAAATGAGCAAAATTTAAAAATTATTGCATAATGTAAGCTTCCGGTCAAACAAAATTAAAATGAAACCAGAAATTTATAAAAAAAAAAATTGTGTAAGGTTTACGTAGCATGCAATTTAAACGAAACGTGAAATATTAAACAATATTTCTATAGGAGCTTCCGGTAACGTGAAATCAAGATGGAATTAGAAATCTGTGGCGCAGAATTATATATATTGCTGAAATCATTTTTCCACCAGTATTAAGTGGCCACTGCAATTTAAATCGTAATCATTATCCAGGTTCTAGAGTAAACTGTTTTCGATATCAGTTGTATAGTTACGAAGAAGCAAATGACTTAAGTTTCAGGAAACTATAGTAGATTCACATCGACCGTGCATTTGATGTCTATGACAGTCCCTTACGACGCTCCTCATTGGCTGTTGATAAGCCAATCACAGGGCTGGAAACTCTAAGTCTCTCGAGAGAGTTCACATGTATAGGATGTATGTCCCAACTCTCCTGAAGGATCCGTCTTTCAGGAGAGGTGGAACATACATCCTGCCTATGTGAACTCTCTCGAGAGACAGAGTTTCCAGACCTGTGATTGGCTTATCAACAGCCAATCAGGAGTGTCGTAAGGGGCTGGCCTAGACATCAAATGCACGGTCGATGTGAATCTACTATAGGATAGCAGAGGCAGTTACTTAGGTGCATCTTGAACATTATGAGATAATATCAAGTTAATAACGAAGTTTCTCCTTTTTGTTTACTTAATTTCACGATCGTTTCTAAAATCCTGACAGCTATAGGCAAAAATAAGTCCCTTCATTCTGCAATATTAGTTTCACAGAAACGGTTCTCCGGGGAAGGTGAGTAGATAAGATAGACTTTGAACTTTTGGAGTGTCTAGAAATTACAGAGTTCATTCCATAGGACAATTAAAAAAATAACTGTAATCCTAATGCGAAGGAATCTATGCCGATGTAAATGGAAGTTCCAATATTGTACGTGCACCAAAATGTAGGTCTTAATCCTGATATTTAATAGTTTCTTGTTGGATAATTCGCGAAGCCAGAGCTATCACTTCAGTTACTACTAATTTACTGTGCATTATTTTCTCAGGTTGTGTGATGATAGCATTCACTGAGTGAATTATTTTAACATTAATGTTCACATTATTCTTTTAGTCTGTTCTGCATTGGGTGCTATTTGAAACACAAGATTAACGACAGGTGCACCGTCACACTTGCCTATCTTAGCCCCCTTTGGGCATAAACGTTTCTTCATGATTTGAAAACTTTTTTTTGCCATTTTTCATCATCTGCCACAGATCATACCACGAAAACGATGCTGTCGAACAAATGATGAACGTATTCAGCCATTTTCACAATGAAATCCTGATAAATCTGAGTCTCAACAACAAATTAATAATTATATCAAAAGTATTGTTAAGGCATCACAGTGTTTAACTTGTGTGGTATTTGATTTCGATAAAATTCTAGACTTACAATTTTTTTTTCAGGTTTAAACGTTCACATTGCAGAATTTCTGCAAAGGAGAGTAATTAATCAGGTGTTTTTTTTATGTCGTGGGGCAGACATAAGCGCGTAAAGCTGCAGTGATATCAGTAATCCCTCTGGATTTTGTTTATTGTAGTCCAGTGAGAAAAATACGCTACGCACGGGGAGGCTGAACCTGGATTTGCAACTAATTCAGGCGCCTATCCACCAGCCCCAGATAAATTGGCGAGTGTCAGGCTTTATTGTGAAGGTATTAAACCGAAGAATTATCTTTCCAGTTACTCAAATAATTACAAGGTGAGTGCTTTTACAGTATCCGCTGAATCGTTAAGCAAGACGAATTTTCACAAACTGTCCGAAGAAATGAAGTTGGATTCAGCTCCACAGGTTTATTTAGAAACCGTAATCAAGAAAGATCCAAGGCCGATTACTGAATAAAAAGACTTAGATATTTTTATCTGTACCAGAAGTAAAATACAATTTACCCTAAGCTTGACCAAACGACTTCTAAAGTGTCATATTCCGAAGCTTTAGCTTAGTGGGGGGGGGGATGGATTATTCGCCAATCTCCCCCCCAACCCACACACACACACACACAAACCATCACAACAATAGGGGAATGGTTCTCGTGAATGTTGTGTACACGTCACCAACACACATCAACTCACAGGCTAAATACGAGTCAACCACTAATTGGAAGTTCTCCACAGTGCTTCATGCGATTATCCAGCATTTGGCAAAGGTTCGATCTCCACTTGCGGTCGTTGACTTGTTTTCAACTTGTTTGTGATATGTGTGCAATAACTTGCAATATTTTTTAAAGAGAGAGAGAGAGAGAGAGAGAGAGAGAGAGAGAGAGAGAGAGAGAGAGTCTGTCCCTCCATTCCCTTCCCTACTATAGTAGATTCACATCAACCGTGCATCTGATGTCTAGGCTAGTCCCTTACGACGTTCCTGATTGGCTTTTGATGTGTGTATATTACTTTAATCAGCAGAAGTTAAATTTTAAACAAACATTTTATGTATATCTTAATCCAATGCACATTGTAAGAATACCCACTGTAATATTGTGGAATAAAGGTATTTTTATTATTATTATTATTATTATTATTATTATTTTATGTTATTTTTTTTTTTTTGCTCTATCACAGTCCTCCAATTCGACTGGGTGGTATTTATAGTGTGGGGTTCCGGGTTGCATCCTGCCTCCTTAGGAGTCCATCACTTTTCTTACTATGTGTGCCGTTTCTAGGATCACACTCTTCTGCATGAGTCCTGGAGCTACTTCAGCCTCTAGTTTTCTAGATTCCTTTTCAGGATCTTGGGATCGTGCCTAGTGCTCCTATGATTATGGGTACGATTTCCACTGGCATATCCCATATCCTTCTTATTTCTATTTTCAGATCTTGATACTTATCCATTTTTTCCCTCTCTTTCTCTTCAACTCTGGTGTCCCATGGTATTGCGACATCAATGAGTGATACTTTCTTCTTGACTTTGTCAATCAACGTCACGTCTGGTCTGTTTGCACGTATCACCCTATCCGTTCTGATACCATAGTCCCAGAGGATCTTTGCCTGGTCGTTTTCTATCACTCCTTCAGGTTGGTGCTCGTACCACTTATTACTGCAAGGTAGCTGATGTTTCTTGCACAGGCTCCAGTGGAGGGCTTTTGCCACTGAATCATGCCTCTTTTTGTACTGGTTCTGTGCAAGTGCCGGGCATTCACTTGCTATGTGGTTTATGGTTTCATTTTTCGTATTGCACTTCCTACATATGGGAGAGATGTTATTTCCGTCTATCGTACTTTGAACATATCTGGTTCTTAGGGCCTGATCTTGTGCCGCTATTATCATTCCTTCAGTTTCCTTCTTGAGCTCTTCCCTCTGTAGCCATTGCCAATTGTCATCGCTGGCTAGTTCTTTAGTCTGTCTCATGTATTGTCCGTGCATTGGTTTGTTGTGCCAGTCCTCTGTTCTGTCTGTCTTTCTCCTGTCTCTGTATATTTCTGGGTCTTCGTCTACTTTTATTAGTCCTTCTTCCATGCCACTCTTTAGCCACTCGTCTTCACTGGTTTTCAGATATTGCCCCCAGTGCTCTGTTTTCGATGTTGGACGCAGTCCTCTATACTTAGTAGTCCTCTCCCTCCTTCCTTTCGTGTTATGTATAGTCTGTCCGTATTTGCTCTTGGGTGTAGTGCTTTGTGTATTGTTATTTGTTTCCTGGTTTTCTGATCAATGCTGCGGAGTTCTGCCTTCGTCCATTCCACTATTCCTGCGCTGTATCTGATTACTGGCACTGCCCATGTGTTTATGGCTTTTATCATATTTCCGGCGTTGAGTTTTGACTTGAGTATCGCCTTGAGTCTCTGCATATATTCTTTCCTGATCGTGTCCTTCATCTCTTGGTGTTTTATATCTCCTCCTTCCATTATTCCCAGGTATTTGTATCCTGTCTCATCTATGTGTTTGATGTTGCTCCCATCTGGTAGCTTTATCCCTTCAGTTCTCGTTACTTTGCCTTTTTGTATGTTGACTAAGGCGCATTTTTCTATTCCAAACTCCATCCTGATGTCCCCAGATACAATCCTTACAGTCTGGATTAGGGTATCTATTTCCTTGATGCTCTTACCATACAGCTTGATGTCGTCCATGAACATCAGATGGTTGATTTTGTTGCCTCTTTTCTTGAGTTGGTATTATTATTATTATTATTATTATACTATCACGCACCAAGAATCGCGGGAGGAACAGAACGAATTCTACGTTCAATGACACAGGTTACAAAGTCAGACCTGACTATGTCCTGCACTGAGACACAAATATGGCATGCCGAAATCTCTCTGAATACAGCTGTCTCAAAACACCGATTCACCGGGTTTGTTCAAAGGATGTTTATGAATTCGCTTTGTTCTCCGTTCAGTAACCTTTTATGAGAAACAAAGAAATATTTGGATGGACCAAAGTCGCTGGAGGATCAGTTCAAAAGCCTTTAATTTTCATACGATATTCAAGGAAGACTTTAGTACAGAAAGCGAGATGAAAGACTCAATTTATTTAAACGACGAGAGAGAGAGAGAGAGAGAGAGAGAGAGAGAGAGAGAGAGAGAGAGAGAGAGAGAGAGAGAGAGATTCTATTATGTTTTTACGACATAAACGAATAACAATTCCATAAGATTGAAAGTAAATATTTACGCGAAAATGTGTAAAAAAAATGAGTGCGTACAGGAATGAAGTAAATCGCAAGAAGAGTTTTAAGTTAACAGAACTAGTTTTGTTCTATTTATAAAATAAATGGAACAAAACATGTTCTTGGTAGTTTTCTAGTTATATTGCTTCACGTTTCACGTATATAAATTCTCTATATTCTCGACACGTCGTAAATAAATGCTTTCTTTCTCTTTTAAATAGTTTTACTGTATCACAGTAAAGGAATGATATCTAAATTTTGTGATTTTTACAGGGCGGTTGTTTAATACGTTGACCATGAAGGCTGGAGAAATCTAGATATTAAGGTTTATTACGAAGATCAACTGTTCACACCAAAAAACGCACGATTAGCAGCCTAGGGACTTGATACCTAATTTCTTTATAATCTACAAGATTTGAGAAGGCAGAAATATCACACTGTTAATAAAAGAAACTTCATGTATGAATTATATTTTCTAATTTACTAAACTCCTTTAACGTGCTAAATATTATACCTTTACGAGCTGACCAACTTGGTGCTACCCGGTAAATCTCGCTCCCTCTCTCCAAGTCTCCTTTACTCTTTTCCTTTTTCTCCTCACTAACACCCCTCTACTCTCTCTCTCTCTCTCTCTCTCTCTCTCTCTCTCTCTTCTTTTTCATTTCTCTCTCTCTAATCTCTCTCCCTCTCTCTCTCTCGCCTCTCTCTCTTCATAACCATCCCTTCTCTCCTCTCTCCCTCTCTTCAAGGGCCAAATCTACTGTGATTTTCTATACATATATATGTGTCTGTTTACTCAAATTCACCCCTTCTCACCCCCCACCCCCCTTCCTATTGGGGCTGAACTTGGACTTGAAGGGCATCAGGTGTCACTGTTTATTTCAGCGACCTTGAAAACTATGTTTTAAACACTAATACCTTTCATTTTTGACATTTACTTTTTTATCCCTTCTCACCCACCCTTCCTACTGGAGCTGAACTTGGATTCAAGGACATCGGGAGTGTCAATATTCATCTCGGTGACCTTGAAAACTATGAGATAGATACTGATATCTGTCGTTTTCAGTTATTTTTCCACTTCACCCCCATCCCACCCCACCCCCTTTGGTGCCAGTGATATCTTACCCCCACAGTATTCTTTTCCAAATAGTAAGTCATATGTATTTTGAAATAAGGTATGATAAACGCAGAGTTTATTTAGTTATTAAGTCTATGGGCAGAATCAGCTATGTTCCAGGGAAGCTCTTCCCACCCCCAACCCTTGTGGTGACCTTCCGTGCTAGTGATGCCTTACCCCCCACATTATTCTTTTCTGGTTATTCCAAGTGTGGTTGAAATTGCTCTATATTTCAGTTATGCTCAACACACACAAATGTAATCCTACTTTTAAATTGACTTTTCATATTAAGATTAAAAACCTCATTTACCTCTATGAAAACGGCATCATTATTAAAAAGTGTCATGTACAGTGCATCTTCACTAGCAATCTAAATTGTAACCTATCGATGGCAAAGTCGAACTCACAAACGTGAGAGAATGGAAAATGTTTATTTTACTTGTTTCTAGTTTTCTAATATTTTATAAATAATAGCATTATCCATCCGCATAAAAAAACAAAAAGTAACTGTCATAAACTGATTGCTTGACTGATTGCTTGGCAAGTATGATAGATATAAAGGAAGATGCGTGTCCACTTAGTGAGCG
>NC_087200.1:15924382-15936882 GCF_015104395.2 Macrobrachium nipponense | reverse complement strand
TCTAATCAAATATGAAATGTTTTGCTCCAATCAAATATAAAATGTTTGGCTATAATCAAGTATGAAATGATTTGCTCCAATCAAATATGAAATGTTTAGCTAAAATCAAATATAAAATGTTTAGCTAAAATCAAATATGAAATGTTTGGCTCCAATCAAATACGAAATGTTTAGCTATTATCAAATAGCTATAATCAAATATGAAATGTTTAGCTATAATCAAATATGAAATGTTTAGCTATAATCAAATATGAAATGTTTGGCTCCAATCAAATATGAAATGTTTAGCTATAATCAAATTGAAATGTTTTGCTTCAGTCAAATATGGAAATGTTTAGCTATAAGCAATAGAAATGTTTAGCTATAATCAAAATATGAAATTGTTTTGGCTTCCAAATCAAATATAATGTTTTCTAAAATAATCAAATTGAAATTTTTGTTTTAAGGCTTACAAATTCAAATATAAAATTGTAAAGGCTTTTCCAATCAAATATAAATTGTTTAGCCTAATAATCAAATATGAAATGTTTAAAAGCTAAAATCAAAATAGAAATTTAGGCTCCTAAATCAAATATGAAATGTTAGCTATAAATCAACTTGAAATTATTTGCTCCAATCAAATGTAAAAATGTTTTGGAACTAACAACTATGAAATGTTTTGTTCCAAATTCACATTAAAATGTTTGGCTCCTAATCAATTATGAAATTTTGTTATGCTCCAATCAAATGGAAAATGTTTGGCTCAAACTCAAATAAAATGAATGTTTTGCTTTTCCAATCAAATATAAAATGGTTTGCTATAATCAAGTATGAAATGATTTGCTCCAATCAAATATGAAATGTTTGGCTATAATCAAATATGAAATGTTTTGATTATTAGCTATAATCAAATATGAAATGTTTGGCTCCAATCAAATACGAAATGTTTAGCTATTATCAAATAGCTATAATCAAATATGAAATGTTTAGCTATAATCAAATATAAAATGTTTCGCTATAATCAAATATGAAAGACTTGTTTGGCCTCCAACTCAAATATGAATTGTTTTAGCTATAATCAAAATATGAAATGGTTTAGCTAAAATCAAATATGAACATGTTAGGCCTCCAATCAAATACGAAAATGTTTTATCTATTATCAAATAGCTATAATCAAATAAATGAAATGTTTGGGGAGAGAAATTTTTTTTTTTTTTTTTTTGGGAAAGGGGGAGGGGGTTTTTGGGGGTTTGTTTTGGTGTTTTTTTTTTTTACTAAATCCAAATATAAAATGTTTAGCTATAATCAAATATGAAATGTTTGGCTCCAATCAAATATGAAATGTTTAGCTATAATCAAATATGAAATGTTTAGCTAAAATCAAATATGAAATGTTTAGCTTTAATCAAATATGAAATTATTTGCTCCAATCAAATGTAAAATGTTTAGCTATAATCAAATATGAAATGTTTTGCTATAATCAAATACAAAATGTTTGGCTATAATCAAATATAAAATGTTTAGCTATAATCAGCTATGAAATGTTTGGCTCCAATCAAATATGAAATGTTTAGTTTTAATCAAATATGAACTGTTTAGCTATAATCAAATATAAAATGTTTAGCTATAATCAAATATGAAATGATTTGCTCCAATCAAATGTAAAATGTTTAGCTATGATCAAATATGAAATGTTTTGCTCCAGTCAAATATAGAATGTTTAGCTCTAATCAATTATGAAATGCCAGTAACTGTTACTTCTATAATAATTTGGCAGACTCCAATTTGCAGAGTAAGGAGCCAGTTTTCATACAATCTCGCACTGCCTACCTCAAAAGACTTCCGTCAAAGGGAAACACGATGAGACGTCCTTGTTTTGTCTGTCTTTCCCAAAAATGGAGAAGACAGACAATATCTGAAAAACATTCTCTCTCTCTCTCTCTCTCTCTCTCTCTCTCTCTCTCTCTCTCTCTCTCTCTCTCCCCGACCGCTGTTATTGCTAAAAACGAATGCCCTCCATCAGGATGACAAGTGATGATAAATCAATGTCTCTCTCTCTCTCTCTAACACTACATATATGTCACTCTCTTTGCTTCTTCGTTGTTATGTCTGCCATTCTCTCAGTTATTGGTGGCGATGAAGGGCACCAATCATACGTCTGTCTGTCTGTGTCTGTCTGTCAGTAACAGCAGGCCCTCTCTCTCTTCCTCACGCGCTGAGACAAATGTTAATTAAGCAACTATTCGGAATCGCTTCCAATTTACTACACCTATTTGTACGTCGTTATTTCCATTCTCAAAAATATAGAGTCATAATCCTCAGCAGAGGAACTAATTAATCCCGACAGCCATGCTAGTAAGCGGATCCCGTAAACAGATCAATATAATGCAATGGAATATAAAATTTAGGTTAAAGGGGCGAGTCCTGGGACCTATGAGGTCATTCAGCGCTGAAAGGGAAACTGAGAATAAAAAAGGTTTGAAATGCGTAATTGCTAGGAGAGGGTGGAAAGTAAGTTGGATAAAGGAGAATATGAACGGAGGTGCAGTAATAAGAATAAAAGGGGTTGAAGCAAGGGGCCGAGGGAACGCTGCAATGAATGTTAAAAGTAATGCCTACAGTGCAACGTGTGAGGTGCACTGACGCTGATCAATACAATGACGCTTTCGTCTTCATGGGACGAGATAAGCGAGAAAAAGCATGTTCATTTTTAAGCCTCGCGTTATTTACAAAATATAATCTATTTTCATTAAGTAGAGTGGTTGGCAGGGATCCGGCCATGATATATCAGATAAGGGGTTCATTAACCTGAGCCCTGAGCTGATTTGATTGACCTTACGATTAAAAGGGCGTGGATACCTCGACGTCAGGACACAGAAAGTGGACTCTGCTTTATCATCATCATTATTATTATCATCACCATCAATTTTAACCTTATACAAAAAATATATTAACACTACTGTGGCATTTAATTTTCAGTATTACAGCCTCGTTACGGGGTTCCTTAGTTCATTATTATTATTATATTATATTACTAGTATACCCAAAATTATGTATGCTAAATTCGCAACGTTATTAAGTCTATGGGCTGAACCAGCCCCGTTTCAGGGAAGGTGCCACCGGACCCCTCCGGCGCCTTTGGTGCCTTTTGTTGCTTGAAACCACATTATAAACCCTCTTGGAGGTCCCCACTATAACCCATTCAAGTTTCATGCCCATCAGACCAGCCGTTTGGCCGTGATTGAATGACAGACGGACGGACAGACATAACGCCCATTATAGAAGTTGGACCTTATTCAAATAGAACCATCCCACATGAGCTACTGACTTGAAATTCAACCTTCCAAAGAATATGGTGTTCATTAGAATAAAGTAACAGAAGTTTATGGGAAATGCAGAAAGAAGAGATCACTTATCGAGAAAGAAAAGCACATTAGCAAATTAATAAATAGATAGAAATGTAAACAAATTCTACCTCTTTCGAAGTAAGGATAGAGATTGGCGGCACTCCAAACTGAAATCTGAATACATTGCGTAAGATCGAATACAATAACAGAAGGAATTTCAATTAATTTATGAAATTTGGGCAGCCATTCCACCATTTTCAGTGCTCAAGACAACGAAAAGAGTTGGAGTGGTTAGACAGCAGAAGGTAGAGAGATCCAGAAAATAGAGGAGATAAAGTCAAAGAATCTAATGGTGGAACTGGGAGGAAGCCTTACATTTGTACTAGAAAATAACAGTCAGAGAGGTTTGGGAAGAAACTTCAAGAAAGGTGAAGTATTGTTTGTTTGTTTGTATGGTGTTTTTACTTACATGGAACCAGTGGTTATTCAGCAGCGGGACCAACGGCTTAAAGTGACTTCCGAACCACGTCGAGAGTGAACTTCTATCACCAGAAATACACATCTCTCACACCTCAATGGAATGCCTGAGAATCGAACTCGCGACCACCGAGGTGGCATGTCAACACCATACCGACCACGCCACTGAGGCGCTTAGAAAGATGAAGTAAAAGACTAAAAAGTGGGTGCAGGCTATGGGCCGAAAGCACGATGCAAACGCACTTTAATAATGCCTGTAACTACAGCAATTTTGTCATCACAATTAGGATTAAAAACATACATACATACCAGGCCAAACTGCAGCTAATAATCAGCCCTCATGCCGTCACTTAATCAAAACTTATGAATTGGGTTTTCAATCACTGATATCTATCTACTGACAGAGTTCGTACTTCTCCTTTAAAAACGTAAAAAAAAAAAATTGACTTTCATTTCACAGTAATTCACGCTGTAATGAACGATTTCCCGTAATTTTTCTAAACAAATACACCTTTGTAATCAGCTGGCGTCGATATGAGGAATAATGGATTTGACACTTCATCCATTTTTAACATCCCCAAACGGATTACACACTTCTGCAGGATTACGTTGGGGAAAATCTCCGGATTTGCATTAAGCAATTGACATTTAATGTATGCGAAAGGATAAAATATTGACAAATCCTTTGGCTCCATGTACGATGTTAACGTATAATCTCTGTTACTTATAGATATATAAGTGAATTTGTAAGATTCTCCTAGCCATGTTCTCGTTTTATCGAAGTAGCGCAAAATAGTGATTATATTAAAGAGTTACAAGTTTCATTATCACCCTAAGCCATGATCGGAGGGAGACGCCCTGGGTTCGATCTTCACGTGAGGTAGAAATAGATTTCGATATTCCTCTAGTTGTTGTAAGTTTATCGTAAGTCACTGCCATTATTGTTAGTAATTTAGTGATGCCCGAGGAAATACGAATGGGAGCGAATAATAATAATAATAATAATAATAATAATAATAATAATAATAATAATAATAATAATAATAATAATAATAATAATAATAATAATAATAATGGTGGTGGAGAAATGCACATTGGAATATGAATAAACATATTATTATGAAAATATATTTTAACATATTTTTGCACTTACATTACTATAGATTTCTTTACCGTTATAGTGTCTTATGCAACTACGAGATTTTTAATAATAATAACAATAATAATAATCATTCACTTCAACCAAGCATAAAAAGTCCTACACAGAAGGAAACATTAGGACCGCCTCGTAAATCAGGGAAAACTGTGAACGTATGGGAAGACATCATTCATGCCGAGATATGGAGCAAAAAACAGGTTTCTAGACTACACTGACAAAGATTCTTGAGGAATATTTATCGTCAGGAAGAGCGACTACAATATTCATCCTTATGCAAGAATCCTCATTTCTTTCTTTGAACTGATAAAAGTATCTAAAGCAGGCTCTTGGTGTATAAAGTAATTGAAATCTTATAACTCTCTCTCAGCATCTACCTTAAAATTCGTGCAGAATAACTCACAACTCTCTCTTCATATCTCACGAACACCAACAAATAAAAAGTAAAATTTGTGTGAAAACAAAATGAGAATGGGAATGTTTTCCAGCAAGAAAAGTTGTTACAGACACTTAGTTTGGTAAGAGGATTAACATAATTTATACACAAAATCTATGACTGTCATTTGTCCTTTTGTACACGAAGACATCTATAGTCTCTCTCTCTCTCTCTCTCTCTCTCTCTCTCTCTCTCTCTCTCTCTCTCTCTCTCTCTGTATGTGTGTATGTCTTGCCTCTCTGGTCTGATAATTATTCACCTGTGCTAAAATCCACCTAATCTAAGTTTTGTATGGAACCGTCAAGAATCGCGTCTTCATTAACTCCCTGGAACACTTACTGCATGTATATATATATATATATATATATATATATATATATATATATATATATATATATATATATATATATACAGTAGACCCTTGACTCACGAACACAATCCGTTCCTAGACCTTGGTCGTGTTCCAAATTGTTCGTGACTCGGAGCTAATTTCCCCATAAGGTTTAATGGGAATAATATTAATTGGTTCTCGACCCCTACGAACCAATATATATTATGTATATTTTGCCTTATTTTACACAGATAATGTAAAAGTCAGTGTAAAAAACCTTAATATATCTAATATAATTTAAAATGGTAAACTAACACTATAAAAACGTTTGTAAAGTGAACACTTACTATGACTGGCGAGACTTCTGGCTTGACGGACAAGAGAAGAGGAGGGTGGTGGGTGGGGAGGAGGTTATTGTGCGGAAGGAGACCCTCCCCATCCAGGTCGGGGAGATCTCGTTCCGGAGATTCAACTCTTCTAGGTTTTTTGGTGAACGTTTAATCACAAACTTATCCAATGTCTGTTGCCTTTTCCTTCCTTGCATAACTTTCTGAAATGGCTCATTAAATTTTCATTGAGCATATTCACGATCCTGTTCGTAACAATTTTGTCCGGATGATACAATTCAAGGAAGCACTGGACATCATTCCACTTTTCCAATGCGGCTTTTATCACATCACTGCTGACATCTGTAACTTCCTCCCCAGCCTCCTCTTCGTCAGTTGATTTCTTTCTTTATTTCAATGGTTATCTTCCTCTGCACCCTCTTCTCACCATCACTCTTCACTTTCTTACTTTCACCACCACTCTTCACTTTCTTAGGGCCCATTATGAAGAAAATCACAAGTTTTAGCGCAAAAAATGCTAAGCGAATTGACGAACGTCTTGTACACAATGAGATGAGACAAAGAGCGATGCGTGGGTGACGCCGTGCGTAGGGCGGCTGGAGGATGGCTGTTCCCATGGCAACTCAAACGCTCTCACGTGTGCTGGGCGATTTCGCGCATTTTTCAAATGTTTGTGTCTAAAAATTAGTTTGTGAAACAAAGTGAATTGTTATTTTCCAGAAATTTCCAGCATTTTTCAAATGTTCATGTCTTCAAAATTAGTTCATGACCCAAACAGAATTTTTATTTTCCGCATTTTTTTTTGTTCGTATCTCAAAGTTAGTTCGTAGGTCAAGGGTGAAATTTTACCTATAATTTTGGTCGGGGATCGAGTTGTACGTGGGTCAATGCGTTCGTGAGTCAAGGGTCTACTGTATATATATATATATATATATATTATATATATATATATATTATCTATAATATCATATAGATATATATATATATATATATATATATATATATATATATATACATATATGATATATACATATATATATATATATATATATTATTATATTTAACGTAATTTATTCAGTTTTGATGGCCCCTTTTTAACGTAAGTTTTTCTAGTTTAATCCAGTTTCTTTTGACATTCTCTCTGAACACTGGATATGGGTCTTTTGCCTCTCCTTAATGGTTGTTATTAGTTTATATTGGTACTCCGCCCATGAAGTGTTTGTTTCCTTTTTTTTTTCATGTTTGTGATGGTGATTTGGCTTCCGTCGTCTGTGCCACGTCATATTTTGACCCTCTCCCGGAGTTTTCGAGGGGGCCTTGTGGCATTAGTGCAGGAGTTCTGTACTCGGCTCCACCATAGAAGGACCAGTGTGTTGTATTATTGGTTGGCAGTCAACGGCAGTGCACGTATTTTGGGTTACAGGATACTTCCTTTTGCACTCCGCATCGTATTGCATCACTCGAGAGTGACCCTGTGTGTTTGTGCCTTTGTCCGAAGCTGGATTGCTTGGGGCCTGTTGTTGGAGGCTTGGACTTTGTGCCTCACCGAGGATTTCTGCAGCCCTTTATAATTGGAGTAGAGCTAAGCATTTTGCTCTCGTGAATGGCCCGTAGTGCGAGCGTAATATACGCCCTGTAATCTCCTGCCTCTGCCTGAACACTGCCCCCCCCGCCTTGAGTCGTGAGGAGGCCCTCTAGTGGCGGAGAAGTGTAAGCCCACTTTATTATTATTAAACATTATTAATTTATTTTCTTCATGTGATGGAGCAGCAACCCCTTATTTAGTAAAGACGTCTTTTACACGAAAATAAGTGTGCGTCAGCGTCGGCATTTAACTATATAAAGACGTCCTTGGAGAGTTTTGAGTGTTACTTTATGGACTCGACTTATTGAGTTATTCATATTTTATACTGTTATCTGAGTATGTATTTAGTACAATGTACTTTGTTAAAACTGATTTGTGAAGATTTAGGTTAGGATATTAGGTTAAGGTTTTCCCCCCCTTTGAATCTCCATCTTATCGTATGCTAGGGAAAGAAAGAGTGTTTTTTTCTTACTTCCACTGTTTACTTTCTCTTATTCCTTGAAGGCATGATAGTTAGGTAGGCGATTGAAGAAGTGGGGGGGGACTGATTTGGTATTGTGTGTGCTTGTTGTGCTTTTCCCCCCCCACCCCCATATTCAGTTTTCAGAGGGGTTCTTTGTTGTGTTGATTTTTAAGAAATAAATTATTGTTAATTTTTAGTTTGTGGTTTGGTGTATCCTCTCTGAGATTGTACTCTTTTAAGTGTTGGTTTGTCAGGGATCATACTCTTTTTGTGGTACTGATCTGAAATATCAGGTCCAAAAGAACCTTAACTTCAGACCATCGTGAAGTTCATAACAAAAATTGGCGACCGTGTAACAGGATCCTGTCTGACATTCCAACCTTTGGGAGTTTTTCTTGGAGAGGTGTGATAGGGAGAATTAGGTAGTTAGGGGAAAATTAACCTATTTGTTCTTTTGTTACTTTTGCCTTGGTTTAGGAAGATGCCTTTAGTAGGGGATAAATTTGAGGAAGCGGCAGCGCTATTTTTAGCTAGGTCCGACTGGGAGGAAGAAATTTTTGATCTTAAAAGAGATGAGTTGTGGTGTTTAGCAGAGTACTTGAACTTAGGATTACCAACAGACATTAGGAAGGGTCAATTGTTACGTGAGGTCTTAAAGTCTTAAGAGTTAGTAAAGGTAATGCAAAGGAAGCAGTAACGTCTGGTGATCCAGATTTTGTAAACAATGGTAGTGACGAGGAGTTAGGCGATTCAGGTAGCCAGGAGGTGAGCAAATTAAGGTTGAGTATCCTTTCTCAGGAGTTTAAGCTTAAAGAGATGGAATATAAAACTTTGCAATTGAGGGCGGAAGAGCGCGAAAAAGAAGCGAAAATTTGAGTTGCGTATGCGTGAGTTTAACAATAATAATAATAGTGATAATAATAATAATAATAACAATCATAATCGTTTTGAGCTAATGAGTGCTTTGAAGTTAATGCCAGTATTCGATGAGGAAGATGTTCCTGATTTCTTTATTTCGTTTGAACGAATAGCAAAGAAATTGTCTTGGCCCAAGGATATGTGGACCACTATGGTTCAGTGCAAATTAAAAGGGAAGGCTCAGAGGGTATATAACACTTTAAGCGAGGATCTGTCGGCTGATTATGATTCTGTTAAGGCCATTATCCTTAAGGCATATGATTTGGTTCCGGAGGCTTATCGACAGAAGTTCCGTAACCTTAAGAAAGAACCCGGTATGACTTTTGTTGAGTTTGCGAGGAGAAAGGAACAATTCCTTGATGATTGGCTTAAGTCTAAGGAGACTGACTCTTTCGAAAAATTAAAAGAGTTAATTTTAGTCGAAGAGTTTAAAAGAATGGTTGCTAGAGAACTAAAAATTCATTTAGATGAACTTAAATTGGATTCTCTTCAAGAGATCGCTATCGCTTCTGATGAGTATTCCCTTGCTCATCGTCAGGACTGTGTGAAAGAGGTTAGTGGTAAAGAGGTTCCCTCTCCCTAGGTAACGGTTGGAGGGGGAAGTAACCGGAATCAGTCAGGTCATGGTACCTTTATTGACAGTTCGGTGGGTGACCGAAGAAAGAGCAAGAATGAAAATGACAATAAGAGTAATGGTAGCGAAGCACGTAGTTTCGTAAATAGCAGTAGGAATGGTAGTAGTAGTAATGATAGTAGGTCCTCGAGGTCCGATGTAGTTTGTTTTTGGTGCCACCGCCGTGGACATTTTAAGGCAGATTGCTTTGCGCGCCGTAAGTTTTTTGAAAAGAATAAAGAACCCGTGACATTGGTATCGGCGGAACAACCGCAGAGGGAGGAGTCAAAATGACTAAGATTTGATAAGTATATATCTGATGGTACCGTCTATGTTGATAGCGCTATGCAAATTGGTCGTGGTGTGAAGATTTTAAGAGACACAGGTGCCGCTCAGTCGTTGATATTGCGGAGGTCAGTTCCCGAGGGTGTTGTCTTTAAGAATAAGAACTTTGTCTTGTTGGGTGGATTTCCTGATACGGTAGCCTCGTATCCACTGGAAGAGTTATATTTGAAGACTAAGAATTTTCAGGGTATGGTTAATTTGGCCATAGTAGATACTTTGCCTATTCCTGATGTAGACATTATATTTGCCAATGATTTAGCCGCCGAGGCTGAATGTGACGTATTCCCTATTTTGACTTTGGTAGATCTGGCAGGTGACCAGATAAGCATAGATGATTCGTTGAATCCTGTGTCTGTGGTGACGCGTTCTCGGTCTAAAGAGGTTGACCTCGCGGAGGTAGAACTCTATGCTGAGTTAATTAATGGACAAGTGACTGACGTTGTGACTGGAGTTAATAATGATAATGATGTTGACATTGGTAATTATGATAATAATTTATCTTTTCAGGACAATAATAATGTATCTTTTCAGGGCATCAATTGGAATGCAAAGGTTTTTAAGGAAGCCCAAGGAAATGAGTTCAATCATTTGGAACTTAGTGATGGTAGTGATCTTTCTAAACCTGTATTTATGAAACAAGAAGGTTTGTTCTACCGTGTGAGTAGGTCAGTTAATGCACCTGCTGACCAGGTAGAGGTAATTCGGCAGCTAGTTGTGCCGGAAAGGTATAGGAGTAAGTTGTTATATTTTAGTCATGAACATAACCTCGCAGGTCATTTCGGGGTTAGGAAGACCTTTCAGAAATTGGCACGGCATTTCTTTTGGCCTCAGATGCGTCGTGAGGTTAAGAAACATGTGTTATCTTGTAAGGTGTGTCAGATTGTAGGGAAACCGAATCAAAAGATCCCTAAAGCCCCTCTTATTCCCATTCCCTCAGTAGGTGAACCTTTCAAGGAGGTAGTTATAGATGTAGTGGGCCCTCTTCCGCGGACGCGCGGAGGT
The DNA here is from genome assembly GCF_015104395.2 of Macrobrachium nipponense. Classification (NCBI taxonomy): domain Eukaryota; kingdom Metazoa; phylum Arthropoda; class Malacostraca; order Decapoda; family Palaemonidae; genus Macrobrachium; species Macrobrachium nipponense. The sequence goes on along the minus strand of NC_087200.1, from coordinate 15,925,883 downwards.
AATGAATATCTGCTAACCATGGTTGATAGGGTGACGCGTTTTCCTGAGGCTATCCCTCTGAGGAGTATTCGGGGTGAGAAGGTGGTGGAAGCATTAATTGGATTTTTCACTAGATTCGGCATTCCAAAGGTTTTACAGTCAGACTGTGGCACAAACTTTACAAGTAAGTTTTTTAGAAAGAAAATGATTGAACTTGGTGTTAATCATATTACCTCTTCTCCTTACCACCCAGAAACTCAGGGTCAAGTGGAAAGGTTCCACCAGACTCTGAAGTCTGTATTAAAGAAGTTTTGTTATGAAACAGGTAATGAGTGGGATAAGGAGGTTCCTTATGCCCTATTTGCTATACGGTCTGTACCTAATGAGTCTTTGGGTTTCTCTCCTTTCGAACTTGTATTTGCCCATAGTATACACGGTCCTCATGAGTGGTAAGAGAACATTGGGAAGGAGAGACGTCTGAAGTTAATGTATTAGATTATGTTTCTAATTTACAGGGGAAACTGAGGAGAGCTTGGGATTTTGCTCAAGAGAATTTGCATAAAAGTCAGTCTGTAATGAAGTCTAATTATGACATTGGTACCAAGGTTCGTATCTTTAAGCCTGGAGATCGTGTATTAGTCTTACTGCCTATACCAGGTAACCCACTGAAAGCTCAGTTTTCAGGCCCATGGAGGGTGCTGAAAAAGATTAATGATTGAAATTTATTTGATTGAAACTCCTGGTAGGAGACGAAATCTCGTATTTGTCAGTAAAATAGTTAAAGCCTTTTATTAGTAGAGATGTAGATCAGGTAGAACCAGTAGTAGTAGATGCAATTGCAGTAGTGTCTGTAGAGGTAGATGAGAATCCTATGGTTAACAAGAAAATGTCTGTTAATCCTGATGCTTTGTCAAGCAATTCCGATATTTTAAATAACATTGATATTAAATTTCAGCATTTGAATTCTGAGAAATCAGAAGCTTTAATTGATATTATCCACAGGTATAAAGATTTGTTTCAAGGGAGCGTCGCCAGTAGGTAGAACCGAATCGTTTTGGTGGTGGCCCACGACGTGGCTTTGGTTGGGGACGCTAAGCCCATTAAACAGTGCCCATATAGGCTTAACCCTGTCAAGAAGAAGATTGTTCAGGAGGAGGTCCGCTATATGTTAGACCATGATTTAATTAAACCAAGTTGTAGTCCTTGGAGTTCCCCGGTCGTGTTGGTTAAGAAGGAAGGAGGCCAACACCGACTTTGCTTTGATTACAGGAAGGTCAATGAGATGACCAAGACAGATTCTTTTCCCTTGCCGAGGGTGGAAGATTGTATCGACCGAATTGGGTCTGCCAAGTTTATTACAAAGCTAGATTTGCTGAAAGGGTATTGGCAGGTTGGTCTTTCCCCTCGTGCGAGGGAAATCTCTGCTTTCGTTACAGGTGACGGTTTATATGGAATGCAAAGTTATGCCCTTCGGAATGAAGAATGCGGCTGCCACCTTCCAAAGACTGATGAATCGTATCAC
>NC_087200.1:15916882-15919382 GCF_015104395.2 Macrobrachium nipponense | reverse complement strand
ATTTCGAAAGTTTATATGAAATTAAGCCAACAGTACTGATAATAGGCCACGTAGGGTTATTTTCTTTGTGCGTTTTGACTAATAGCGAAGGAAATTTGACTGACAATTTGCCTAGTAGTTCTGTTTTATCTTTAATGATTTTTTTCACTGTGCTATTAGTTTTTTATGACTTGATCAAGGGGATTTTTTGTTAGATTATATAAGTCACATCATCATCCAGTAGGCCTTGCATACATGATATGTAGTCAGTTTAAAATTACTACACTATTTGACTTATCAGCTTTTGTAATGTGGATAGCATTGTCCTTTTTAAGATCGATCAAACTTTTATAGCGAGCAGGGAAGTTACTTTCATGCTTAACATTGGCAGACCCGTAAACAATCCCTTTAATTAGGTCAACATGATCTTGAGGAAGATCACAATATTTTTCATTAAAGCAGAAGATCGACTCGTTATAATGAAAAATAAACCATATCCAAGCGCACTCATAAAATTTTCACTTATTTATTTACTTGATAGGTTTACAACACAATCTTGACGTGCACAATTAGTCCAATCACTGCTATCAATAAGATTTTTGAGTTTTCTGTCGAGTTTCCCTTTTAGGGCATCTGTTGTTTATCTTTCTTTCGTGGCTTAGACCTTTATTTATGCACATATATAATATATATATAATATATATATATATATATATATATATATATATATATATATATATATATATATATATATATATATATATAATATATATATATATATATATATATATATATATCTAATTATATATATATATGTGTTATATAATATATATACATATACTGTAATCTATATATATATATATATATATATATAGAATATATATATATATATATATATATATATATATTATCTATATATACAAGTATATATATATATCTAATGTCTCATCGCTTGGCGATAGACTTTTTGTTCTTTCCGTTACGGCTGTTATCCGTAAGTAATGTTTGGTTCCTCTCATCTCCATTGGATATCTTAGTAGAGAGGTTCTTTCTTGTCTAGAGGAGATGATTCAAACAGGCTAGTTGAACAAGTTAACAACTTTATTCTGTAACTCCATACTAGGAGATGCAGCTCGGTCGGACGACCGATATGTTTGACTGTTGGCGTGGAACTGCCATTCTAAAGCATCGCGTCGATAGCGGAACATTAGCTATCTCAGCAATTCATATAAAAACACATACGTAGTTCGCGGCTCGGAAGTTACAAGTTTCCGGCGTAGGTTAACAGGTCAACCGCTTCCATGGAAGTTGTTGTGCAAAGTTATCATAACATAAAAATGTTGACAAAGCTTTGAGCTAGATCAGGCTACTGCAGACAACGCATAGCGTAATCTAAGGTCTGCTTTTGGTCACGTAGAAAACCCTCCTAATGCCATGACCCCAGGTCATTGGTTTATATTTACAGATCTTGTAAATTATATAATAATGTAATTATTACATTAGGCTCGGTCTGCTACCTATTCAAGCCTTGAATAACAAAAAAAAATTACTTTAAACATTGTTCATAGGAGCGTGCTCGTAACATACTAAGTGATTAAATGCATAAAAAGGTTCTGTTACATACCCTTGTTGACATATTCATAAACAAAGATAAATGCATGGAAAATATAGATCCATGTTTGGTAATAATAATGATTATGTACCCAAAAATAATAAAATGGTAAAAATCAAAAACATGTATACATGATTAATATGATCAACAGGTAACCTGATTAAGAATAATGGTTACTAAATAATGATTATAGCATGATCATGGATAATTGTTAAGAGTACTTGACACTCTTTGTAATAGATAAATATAATTGTACAATGGTATAACAATGTAATTCTGCAGAAATTCAATATATAGGGCTGATATTTTATTAGGTGCCCGAAAAATACTTTAGGAATATATTAAGTATATATGGCTATGATTTATAGGTGCCCTGGAGATACTTTAACTGTTCAAATGCAAAGGCGCGAGTCTTTCTTGTCCTACATTTTTGCCAGCATACGGACCGCTTTTCACACACAACACAATTCCAGACAATTCCCTAGGCACGAACTGAGTGGCCAGGTTCAGGCGGCCCCTAAACGCAAACGACTTGAGTTTAACGGGTACGTCATCCACAGACGGGCCAGTACGTTCCCTTGGAGATCCTTCTGTTTACGCCTCAGCCTACGCCAAGCAAAGATGTTGACGGCGATAACCAATATGGCCGTCACGCTGAACACGGCTAGCAGAATGTAGTAGCGAAGATTTTCTCCACCTGCATAAGTCGATGACGCGTGGGTCATCTCAGCCAGTTGCGTCAGACGATGAGCTACTCGCGCGTTGTATGGGAGAGGTAGTGATGGGATGATTGTGGTAGCCCACGTGTAGTTCGCGAAATACGCCTTCTCACGTATTATCGTGTTGACCCCTCTAACGGTATAGTTTGTAGAATGTCCCCGTACAACCATCGGCTGCTACGAAGATAGG
>NC_087200.1:15879382-15911882 GCF_015104395.2 Macrobrachium nipponense | reverse complement strand
AGCAGCTGTTGATGCCAGTGTCAGATGGTAGAATTTTCACCAATAAAACAACTAGATAATAGGATCAACCTTTCCAATGGAGCCTGGGACTCTGACCAGATAGACAACATCTTCCTTAAGGCAACAATGAAGCAGATAAAGACAATTAACAGCACCTACGGTGGGTTAGTGGCAACCCCAGGCATCACCTGAGGGCATATCTCCCACTGTATATCTCACTAATAAAACTCCTTCTGTCATTCACTATATGATAAGAGTGGAAGTAAGTCCACCAAAATATAGTCCTTAGCTTTAAATCCAGTGTGTTTTAATTTGCCTTTTATACTTGAGACATATCCTGTTTTAACAGAAGAATTTATTTACATTATATATATATATATATATATATATATATATATATATATATATATATATATATATATATATATATATACTATATATATATATATATATATATATATATATATATATATATATATATATATATATATATATATATATATATATATATATATATATATATATATATATATATATATATATATACATATATCCATATATATATATATATATATATATATATATATATATATATATATATATATATATATATATATATATATATATATATATATATATATATATATATATATATATATATGAATAATACACATCGAACCGTGATCCATTTATATATCAATTCAAGCTACAAATGTCCTTTAATATCTAAATTCAACTTTACCTCCCAAATGATATATTTTCATATATGTACCGAAGGGGAATTTTTTAATTGATAATAATTTCGTCCCCCATGGGATCGAACCACCGTCCAGTGGACGGGGACGAAATCAGAACAGTCAGTGACGCTATCCAATCAGCCAACAGAGACGCTATAAGTTCATATCGATTCTGACCTTACAAATCACCCTCGATCTGGATGCTTTCGTGATTAGAATCGATATGGAACCCCGTCTACCATGTTGGCCAATTCGAGCGTTTGACAGCATGTAGCCTTTTGTTATGAATAATTATCACATCGAACCGTGATCCATTTATATATCAATTCAAGCTACAAATGTCCTTTAATATCTAAATTCCAACTTTACCTCCCAAATGATATATTTCATATATGTACCGAAGGGGAATTTTTAATTGATAATAATTTCGTCCCCCCCATGGCCCCCCATCGAACCACCGTCCAGTGGACGGGGACGAAATCAGAAACAGTCAGTGACGCTATCCAATCAGCCAACAGAGACGCTATAAGTTCATATCGATTCTGACCTTACAAATCACCCTCGATCTGGATGCTTTCGTAATTAGAATCGATATGGAAACCCGTCTACCATGTTGGCCAATTCGAGCGTTTGACAGCACGTAGCCTTTTGTTATGAATAATTATCACATCGAACCGTGATCCATTTATAATATCAATTCAAGCTACAAATGTCCCTTTAATATCTAAATTCACTTTACCTCCCAAAATGATATATTTTCATATATGTACCGAAGGGGAATTTTTTAATTGATAATAATTTCGTCCCCCCATGGGATCGAACCACCGTCCAAGTGGACGGGGACGAAATCAGAAACAGTCAGTGACGCTATCCAATCAGCCAACAGAGACGCTATAAGTTCATATCGATTCTGACCTTACAAATCACCCTCGATCTGGATGCTTTCGTAATTAGAATCGATATGGAACCCCGTCTACCATGTTGGCCAATTCGAGCGTTTGACAGCACGTAGCCTTTTGTTATGAATAATTATCACATCGAACCGTGATCCATTTATATATCAATTCAAGCTACAAATGTCCTTTAATATCTAAATTCACTTTACCTCCCAAATGATATATTTTCATATATGTACCGAAGGGGAATTTTTTAATTGATAATAATTTCGTCCCCCCACCTGGGATCGAACCACCGTCCAAGTGGACGGGGACGAAATCAGAACAGTCAGTGACGCTATCCAATCAGCCAACAGAGACGCTATAAGTTCATATCGATTCTGACCTTACAAATCACCCTCGATCTGGATGCTTTCGTAATTAGAATCGATATGGAACACCGTCTACCATGTTGGCCAATTCGAGCGTTGACAGCACGTAGCCTTTGTTATGAATAATTATCACATCGAACCGTGATCCATTTATATATCAATTCAAGCTACAAATGTCCTTTAATATCTAAATTCACTTACCATCACCTCCCAAATGATATATTTTCATATATGTACCGAAGGGGAATTTTTAATGATAATAATTTCGTCCCCCCATGGGATCGAACCACCGTCCAAGTGGACGGGGACGAAATCAGAACAGTCAGTGACGCTATCCAATCAGCCAACAGAGACGCTATAAGTTCATATCGATTCTGACCTTACAAATCACCCTCGATCTGGATGCTTTCGTAATTAGAATCGATATGGAACCCCGTCTACCATGTTGGCCAATTCGAGCGTTTGACAGCTCGAATTGGCCAACATGGTAGACGGGGTTCCATATCGATTCTAATTACGAAAGCATCCAGATCGAGGGTGATTTGTAAGGTCAGAATCGATATGAACTTATAGCGTCTCTGTTGGCTGATTGGATAGGTCACTGACTGTTCTGATTTCGTTCCCCGTCCACTTGGACGGTGGTTCGATCCCATGGGGGGGCGAAATTATTATCAATTAAAAAAATTCCCCTTCGGTACATATATGAAAATATATCATTGGGAGGTAAAGTGAATTTAGATATTAAAGGACATTTTGTATCTTGAACTTTGATATTATAAATTGGATCAAGGTTCGATTCGATGTGATAAGTTGAAATTCATAACAAAAGGCTACGCTGCTGTTCAAAGCGCTCGAATTGGCCAACATGGTAGACTGGGGTTCCATATCGATTCTAACTTACGAAAGCATCCAATACGAGGGTAATTTGTAAGGTCAGAATCGATTTTGAACTTATAGCGTCTCTGTTGGCTGATTGGATAGCGTCACTGACTGTTTTTTTTTCTGATTTCGTCCCCGTCCACTTGACGGTGGTTTTCGATCCCATGGGGGGACGAAATTATTATCAATTTAAAAATTCCCCTTCGGTAAACATATAAAATATAAATCATTTGGGAGTAAAGTGAATTTAGATAATAAAGGACATTTGTAGCTTGAATTGATATATAAAGGATCACGGTTCGATGTGATAATTATTCATAACAAAAGGCTACGTGCTGTCAAACGCTCGAATTGGCCAACATGGTAGACGGGGGTTCCATATCGATTCTAATTACGAAAGCATCCAGATCGAGGGTGATTTGTAAGGTCAGAATCGATATGAACTTATAGCGTCTCTGTTGGCTGATTGGATAGCGTCACTGACTGTTCTGATTTCGTCCCCGTCCACTTGGACGGTTGGTTCGATCCCATGGGGGGACGAAATTATTATCAATTAAAAAAATTCCCCTTCGGTACATATATGAAAATATATCATTGGGAGGTAAAGTGAATTTAGATATTAAAGGACATTTGTAGCTTGAATTGATATATAAAATGGATCACGGTTCGATGTGATAATTATTCATAAACAAAAGGCTACGTGCTGTCAAAACGCTCGAATTGGCCCAACATGGTAGACGGGGTTCCATATCGATTCTAATTACGAAAGCATCCAGATCGAGGGTGATTTGTAAGGTCAGAATCGATATGACTTATAGCGTCTCTGTTGGCTGATTGGATAACGTCACTGACTGTTCTGATTTCGTCCCCGTCCACTTGGACGGTGGTTCGATCCCATGGGGGGACGAAAAATTATTATCAATTAAAAAATTCCCCTTCGTACATATATGAAAATAATATCATTTGGGAGGTAAAGTGAATTTAGATATTAAAGGACATTTGTAGCTTGAATTGATATATAAATGGATCACGGTTCGATGTGATAATTATTCATAACAAAAGGCTACGTGCTGTCAAACGCTCGAATTGGCCAACATGGTAGACGGGGTTCCATATCGATTCTAATTACGAAAGCATCCAGATCGAGGGGTGATTTGTAAGGTCAGAATCGATATGAACTTATAGCGTCTCTGTGGCTGATTGGATAGCGTCACTGACTGTTCTGATTTCGTCCCGTCCACTTGGACGGTGGTTCGATCCCATGGGGGGACGAAATTATTATCAATTAAAAAATTTCCCCTTCGGTACATATATGAAAATATATCATTTGGGAGGTAAAGTGAATTTAGATATTAAAGGACATTTGTAGCTTGAATTGATATATATATATATATGTATATATATATTATATATATATCTATATATATATATATATATATATATATATATATATATATATATATACCTATGTATATATATGTATATATTATATACTACATAGATATAAATATATATATATATATATATTATATATATATATATATATATATATATATATATATATATATATATATATATATATATATATATATATATATATATATATATATATATATATATATATATATATATATATATATATATATATATATATATATATATAGAGCGGCAACCCCAGGCATCACCTGTGGGCATTTCTCCCACTATATATCTCACTAATAAAACTCCTTCTGTTATTCACTATATGATAAGCGTGAAAGTAAGTCCACCAAAATATAGTCCTTAGCTTTCAATCCAGAGGGTTTTTAATCTGCATTTTATACTTCAGACATATCCTGTTTTAACAGAAGAATTTATTTACATTACATGTGTATATATATATATATATATATATATATATATATATATATATATATATATATATATATATATATATATATATATATATATATATATATATATATATATAATATATATATATATCACATTTATACACAAATTAATGTGTGTGTGTGGGTGTGTGTGTGTGTGCGTGTGTAGAATCAACTGGTCATTTTTACAAGATACATATGTAATTGTAATAGTCACAATGCCCTCTCAACATCTCGAATTCTTCATGCCTTTTTGAATATGATTGTCACTACAAAGCTTTAAGATTAAAGTGCAAGAAATAAGAAGAAATTATGTTCGGCAGCAGGAAACAAACCCACGATACCATAATCACGATGGGGTTACATTGCCGACCTGACCACATGAACACCCACAAACACGTCTGGCAGGGACATGTCGATGCACTATTGAGAACTTTGAAGCTTTTTTGAGCCTGCAACTACATCCAAAGGGGACATTTTGACTCACTAGTGGGCGCTGCCGTGTTCTGCGGAGCACGAGAACGTCTTGCAAGACTTTCCTACGCACCTGGTCGTACCACCATGCTCACCGGAACACCCTACCTGCCTACGCACCTGGCCAGTGGGCCCCACTCATCTGAGCACCCTACCTGCCTATGCACCTGGTCAGTGGGCTCCCTCGCCCAAGCACCTTACCTGCCTGCGCACCTGGTCAGTGCCACCACATTCATCTGAGGAACCTGCCTTGTTCCAATCTGAAGTAGGCTGTTACCTGACTTCAACACGATCGTGTCTTGACTGAGTGGCATTGAGGGCCTAATTGGATAACTGTACTCTGGGAGTACCTGCACTATAGGTGCAACCTTCTTGTCTGCAGTTGCAGTTGGACGATAAAGCTTACCTGACAAGTGCCACTTTCGTTGGCACTCCAATCTCTACCGCACTTTAGAGTGCTCCTTGTTCTGGTTGAACAGTTGCCTAAGTCTTGAGATAAGACTGCTTATGACAAAACCATTAACGGTGCACGGGGCACACTCAGATCCAGCCTGCTCCCACTTCCATGAGAGTGAATCCAAAAAAAGACTGGTAAAGAAGCCCACAGATTGTGAAAATGTCAGTCATGCATCCGTCCTGGTACCCAGGTTGCAAACAGTACGCCCTGGTAAAAGCAATTCAAATGTCTGTCAGTCCACAGATGTGAAGGAAATTTATAAGGTTGGGTAATGTTACTGTCAACCCCCTACATGGCTCAGGACCATCCAGTGTGCTGACAAATCTCGTAGAAATGGGGTCGGAAGTTAGTCTTATCATGAGAGATTATGTACCTCCCAAGGCTTCCATTCAGGAGGATGAAAACATCTACATATGCTGGTTTGATGGGCATTTATTAGATCCACCCACTGCCTGCCTCACCATCAGTTATGGAGACCCCTCGTGGACTTGCAAACGTCGCTCAGAGTTCCCAAGACCCTTACCACCGTACATCCCCTGCTGTCAGGGCAGGATTTTCTGCAATGATGAGAGTCTAAGGTTCCTCTGACAATCCAAAGAAGACCATTCGAAGGAGACCCCTTTTGAAGAGATAAATCTAGCAGACATCCTACTGGCTCCAGGACCCCCTTCCCACGGATCCATCCCTAACACACTGACTGTGCCTCCCTCTCTCCTGATTACAGGAGTGGATGGGGTAGCCCCTGAATTAGACGGAGATCATTTAATTGCAGCCCAAGCTGAAGATCCTGACTTGCATCCCCTTCGGGCTGATGCCCACAAAGCCCATCGGAAACTTTGAGTTAATCGCCCTTTTGAATTCCTCTACTCGCACTCTACAAGAGATAGACATTTTGCATGAAGCCTGGGCAGAGCCTTATCAGGCAGATTGGGCCAAGCAGCTCCCAGATATTCGAAAACAACTAAATGCCACCTGGGCAGTAGCCCACGCGAACAAAGCAGCAATGCAAGAGTACATCAAACTTAGTTTTGATGAAATCCCAAAGTTTTGCTATTGGAGATGCGGTCCTCATGCTTAGTAGGGCTGGGGCTTTGCATCCACTTAAAACCCAATTCATTGGGTCCAACATGATATTAGAGAGGAAACCTGAATTATTTAGTGAATTGTGTACAAAGACAAGCAAAATGGCTATATGTCTATTTACTGAAACCCTACAAAACGAGGGAGGGGAAGGAGGAGGATGAGGTTCCCTTACCAACACATCCAGCTGTGGTAGGAACCGCCACAGCACTACTATCACCTAGCACATATTTAAAAGTGTTAGCCCAAGTTGAGTATATTACATCTGGGCTGAAGAAACAGAATGAGAAGATATTAGACAATTGCTGCTGCAACATGAATCTGTCCTGAAACACCACATCACCTTAGAGGAAAACATCAGACTGATAACTCAAGGTTTCTACAAAGCAAATTCCCAGAAGGCAGAGAAAATAAAGAGACAAGTTGATTTACAGCTAGAGTTGGGCTCAATTGAAGAAAGTGTAAGTGTCTGGTCATCCACAGCAGTGCTACTAGTACCCAAGGAGACAGGAGGAGTTCGACTATGCATCAACTTCCACAAACTCAATGAGGTGAACAATGATGTGCATAGACAGCTTAGGCCACTGTACCTTTTTGAGCAAGATTGACCTTGAAAACAGTTATTGGCAAGTTCTCCTCTCAGAGGAGTCAAACCCACTGACTGCATTTACCAGGCAGGATGGATTCTACCAATACCGAGTCATGCCTTTTGGCTTAATTAAAGAATGCCCCGGGCTGCTTCCAATGACTAATGAATAAAGTACTTGTTGGAAATGAGAACTGTGTCATCTACTTCAATGACATCTTAACCTTTGTGCAAAACTGGGAAGAGCATCTCCGCATCATAGCTAAAATTTCAACAGCACTTCAAAGAGCAAACCTGGTGGTAAACCTGGTGGTAAAGATGCCAACATTAAAGCTATCAGTTAAATGCCATATCCTTGAATCAAGAAGGATGTGCAAAGGTTCATGAACTTCTCTGAGGCTGCTGCCCCTATTACTCACTCGTTCAAAGGTAACAGAACCTTTAAACGTACTCAAGAATGTATGAGTGTCTACAACAACCTTAAGGCTGTGTTAACCAATCAGCAAGTGCTGCACACTCCTAATTATGACAAACCATCCTACTTGGCAGTAGATGCCAATGATGTAAGAATTGGAGCATTGATGTTCAGATTAAAGATGGTATTAGAAACCCTACTGCTTATTACTTGAAGTTAAATCCAGCAGAAATTTGATATAGCACTATTGAAAAAGTTGCTGGGAATGGTATTCGCTATTAAGCATTATGAAGCATACCACACAGATCACAAGCTCCCTCTTACAGTCTTCATGGACCACAATCCTTTCCTTTGAGATATCTAACAAGATTCAGGGATCAAAATAATGTCTAATGTATTGGAAATTAGACATGCAGGATTATAAGTGGGAGTTAAGAGTATATCAAATGAACTGAGAATAACATTGCTGATGTCTTGTCACTACATTAAATTCCTTACTGTAGTACCATCATAGAAATCTAAACCTTCATTTTTCCAGATTCCTTGGTGCCCTTATTCCAGAGATGGCTACCAAGAAACTCATATCATGACCCTTTTTGTGTCTTATTGAATTACCCAGTTCCCTAACTGCCAATTGGTAGTCCTTTTCTTAAACTTTGATTCAAATTAGTACTGGTGAATGATGCACAAGCTCAAGAATCAACATGATAAACCTCCCTGAGTAATCAGATTAAGGCAGTCTGACTAAGTCAACATCCTAGATATAGAGCATAGAGATTGGACATCCCATAGTAGCTAAACCAGTTTGAGATGTGCATTGCCTGGTGCCATCGCCATGCACTGATCATTATGCAAACAATGGCGTAACCCATACAATTTAATGGGAAACCCTGTACTCCTTGAAACGTGTTTTCTCGGATGTCCATCAAGATTGTCAAATGATATATGCACCATTTACTATAAACAATCTCACTTTAAGCAGAAATAAAAATACACAATTATGTTGGTATATTCTTCTACAGTTATGCCATAAAGTTTCGTAGATGTGATAACTACATTTTGGTAATTTTCTAAGCAATCTTTAAAGATGGGTAAATTATCATTGCAGCATTTAACAAGGAATGTGTACTATAGCCCCCATATTCGCTGATTTCTCTCTGGAACATATACCCCCATTATTCATGGAAAATTTGCCTATTCACGGTATTTTTCTGAGAGAAATATCCACAAATTCCTGCATTTTTTTTTATCAATTTCATCATAAAATGCACTTTTGTTTTATAATACTATTCGAAAAACAAAGTATAAACATTTCAGTGGGGTTTTCTTGAGTTTTAACTAACAAAATTGGCAGTTTTAAGAGTTTTTATAAGGGTTTCAACTATTCCCGGCTTCCAGCTATTCGCTTGGGGAATATGGAGTGAACACAGCATCTAGAAATAAAAATGTTAATTCTGTCTGCTGTAGTTTTTATATACTTGAGCAATATAGTTGAGTTGAATATAGAATTTAGGCCAAAAGCCAAGCGCTTGGGCCTATGAGGTCATTCAGCGCTGAACTGGAAATTGACAGTAAAAGGTTTGAAAGGTGTAGCAGGAGGAAATCCTTGCATTTGCACTATGAAATAATGGTTAGGAAAGGGTGGACAGTAAGATAGGAGAAAGAGAATATGAATGGAGGTACAGTAAAAAAAATGAAAGCAATTGCAGCCAGGGGCCAAAGGGGCGCTGCTAAGAACCTGCAGTAATGCCTACAATGCTCTGAGTGAGGTAGTAGTACTCTGACGGCACTAACCACCTACGGGAGTGCATTAATCATGATTTTAGGGTAATTCACATATACTATTTGACATCAGTACAACTGTAAAGTTGACTTTGTTGACATGGTATATGCTTTAAATTGGATTTATCAAGTTTCATTTTGAAAGCAAACACATTTGTTAGATTAAAATGTTCTGTAATCATTTGGAAGTCCTAACCCAGAGAGTAAATTGTTTGAGAGTATGTCAAAGCCTCTAGATGTTCACACCCAAAAGGGGTGTATAATGTCTTCCATGTGGAGTTGTCACTAATGTCACTTTGTGCGTTTGGTGTTGCTTCTCCTTTACTCAAACATTTAGTAGATAAAAATATGATGGAATTAAAAGTAGCATTCAGAAATGAGTCCCCTTATTTGTCAAAAATAGTCGCTTTGGTCATAATCTTCTCCCATAAATAATTTAGGAGTAAATAATAAAGATGTACATCGTGAAGGTCAGTTTTGGATTTTCCCCCAAACTTAAGCAGGAAGTAATTTCAACTCACATCTCATTGCCTTTGAGGAAAGTACCTAAATCATTAGCAGTAAATTGCTAAGGAGTGATCCTACTTAACCTTTGCCTACTGGCGTGCCTTTCGTGCACCAAACTGACCTGAAGTCCACACCTGGTTCTCCACCCACTGTCACCCTTGCTCTCAGACATTATTGACTTTTTCTGTACTCTCGTACTGGCCAGCTATAACTTCCTTATCTACCTGTAAAGATTATGTATCAAAAAGTAATATGAAACAATAGGCCAGCTATGTGTGATCATCTCTTGGTATATAAGAAGGTGACAGGCCCTCCATGCATCGGAAGAGGAGAGGCCAACAGACACAATGTCGGGTCTAGATGCATGTGGTTTGCAGACACACACCTTTGTAGCAGTAGACTATGCTGCCAGTTATTAGTCTGTCTGCATATGAACCCACTAGCCAACTGATGATGAAAGACTTGGTGAGAAGTTCATCCTAGACACCACTGTAATGCTGTACTTACAATGGCTGGGTGCAGCTACAACCATTGTTGGACCTACACACTGAAGTCCCTGTAACCTGAAGCGTACCCTCCTCTTACCACATGCCCCCTGGGTTTGGACCGAGTGCAATGTCAATTTCCATTGATGTTCCCTGCACCCTGCTCTATTCTACACACGTCTTGTCCACCGACAAGGTATGGTGAATGGAAAGTTGTAGCTAGGCGTTACCCTTACTTTAACTAGCTTTCTATCTGCTTTGCTGTTCTCTAAAAGCCAATAACTTTGCAATCTCCCTCAGCGATTTCTATATTGTGACCTCCAGTACCCCTCAAGTGTTTTATACATGTCGGAACACCCGTTTTAATGTAGAGTAATATGCTCTCTCAGTACTAAATATCAGAAGTGATTAGTTACAATTTGCTTGCTGAAGGCTCCAGGTTGTTTGGTGTATTCCATGGTTGATTTTCACTTGTATTCCCTCGTGTATTACGACGATACTGCATTGCAGATCTGAGTACAAGTGCCTGTGTTGTGTGTCGCCAGTAGGTCAATGGCATCCCACACTTATTGGAAATGCCAGTGCCACATCTGGTCAAGCTTTCCCGGACCCTAGAGTGAAGTGTGTTTTACAATTTCTCCTGTACCAATCCCTTGCAAGCTTTGTATTTCCCATTTTATTTACAATTTTATTTACTAGTATTCCCATTGTCGTTCATATCTGCAATAGTGTGGCAAGTGGTTATGAGTTTGTCAGTTGTACAGTAAATGGTAGTGGCACAGGGCTCTACGGTTAACTCCTGTATATCTCCTTCTGACCCCCTTTAGTGAATTATATGAATTTGTTGTACACCATAAGTTTGCCTTAAATCCTAAGTAATTGTGGAGGTATTGATAATCACAATTAAAAGAACTTCTTTTCTGCTTTTTATATATATATATATATATATATATATTGATATATATATATATATATATATATATATATATAATATATATGTGTGTGTATATATATATATATATATATATATATATATATATATATATATATATATATATATATATATATATATATATATATATATATATATACATATATATATATATATAAAGGGTGCAAATATTTCGAAAATGAAAAAATGTCATTCCGAGAAGAATATGTTCCATACACTTATTCATTTCAAGGCTTCGTTTGTTGATTAGGTGAATTTTTAAAATAACCGGTATCATTAAATGACCAAGTACATATTATATATATATATATATATATATATAATATATATATATATATATATATATATATATATATATATATATAATATATATATATATATATATATATATATATTATATATATATATATATAATATATATATATATATATATATTATACACATATATACTTGGCCATTTAATGATACCGGTTATTTTAAAAATTCACCTAATCAACAAACGAAGCCATAAAATGACAATTTGTCGAAAATTGCATTTTTCCTAACTATACAAACCTGAGGTCCTTTAACAATAGGAAGTAGCTAGCGGCAGCTGGACGGTCGTAAGCTTCGAACAAGGGGGAGAAACGGTAGTTAACTGCTTGTCCGACAGCCGCGCGCCGCGCGACTGGGAGGTAAACAAATCACTTTTGCTTTTGGCCCATGCAAAATACGCAGAGTGAGGGGTGGCATGAGGAGGGACTATATGTAAAGGACCTCAGGTTTGTATAGTTAGGAAAAATGCAATTTTCGACCAATTGTCATTTGTTCCGATATGTAATACAAACCATCGGTCCTTTAACAATAGGAAGACTCACTTCTTGGTGGGAGGAATCTGAGTCTTTTGATGAACAGACTGGTGTTCGTCCATCCCTGGAATCCCTCCCTGGTCGTAAGAGCGAGGGAGGGATCCAAGCCTCTGTCCGATTGATCGGGGTGTACACCGCAGGATCAATGGTCAAACCTCTGGGCCGAGTACTAAGAGAAGGCTGCAAGCGTATCTTCTTCGTACCAGCAAGCAAGAACTTGTTCCTGTTTGCAAGAGGCAACATAAAATATATGTTTGTCTCAAGCTGGCATCCACTTCCTCCCCCTTGTTGGAGGAAGTGGTGGATATACGCTCCTATCCCTAGTGAAAGGGATAGGATGGGGCTCTGTTGAGTAGCTCACCTGCATCTTGTCCTTATCCAGCAGGGTGACGACCGTGTCCCTCTAACCACAGGTAGAGGGGAAGAAAAAGATGGGAAGAGGAGCCAGTCACACTCTCATTCACTCATCCATTCTTACGGGTCACACCAGGACTCGATTCTGTTCAGCCTGGCGAGGGGTCTGGGTTCGCTACACAACGTGTTGAGCAGCCACCACGGGTCCAAGGAAAAACCCCGAAAAAGATCCAAGGACCTGTGGGCAATATCCCGAAGGTAGAAGGAGGGGCATGTGGTCTGGTTGGACCAGACCCCTGCCTTCAGTACCTGCGCCACGGAGAAGTTCTTGCGGACAAGGCAGCATCTCCTTCGCATCGAAGGCGGTGAAGTCCATTAGGGAGGGGATTGTGAACGACTCGAACCAATCGTCAGAGACCGAAGGGTTCTGAGTCTTCGCTACGAAGTTCGGTACGAAATCGAGTGTCACGGATCCCCATCCCCTGGATGCTTGACTTCGCAGGAGAAGTCATGCAGTTCCTCAGAGGAAAAGAAGGGAATAGTCGCATGACCTATCCCTCTTCTCTACTTCGGTGATGTCCAGTACCCATACTGGTCTGTCCGTTTTTGCACGAAGTCTCTCGCATCCTCCTATCCCCATGCAGCGAAGTTCTCGGTAGTGGATAGGACACCGACACTCCATGGTGGGTGTCGATGGTATGGGTACTGTGACAAGCTATTAAAACGAAGCAATGATTGCTCTGTAACAACCAAACTAAGTCAACAGCGTAGTTCGTAACTGACTCGGGCGCTCTGACAGCTGCCGACTGACTGCGTTCGGTAGGAGGCAAGTTGTCCAAGCATCCGAGTAAGTCACGTGACCTTCGCCTTTTAAAGGGTTATGCCGAGATACCAAACAAATAATGTATTTGTTTGTTCACCAATGCCGGACAGCGAGGTGATGATCTCTTAAGGCATGTGCCCAACAGGCGAAAGTCAATTGCCTTCTAGAGACCGAGGTCCCTGAAGGCAAAACATCTCATAGTTGTTGAATCTCAGCTAAGGAGAAACAACACTATGTACCGTTGAAGACGAAGGTATATATTGAATGCAACCTACGTCTTCACAGACGAATCGAGAGAAGGATTCTCAAGATTCATAACCTGTGCTTACAAATGACTGAAAACGCTAACCGCTATTTCATTGCCGTCCGGTGAGAAGTCGTAGTTGCAATGAAAGCGGGGCGTTCTTCAGTAATGAAAACACAGGGGAAAGCCGCCTGAAGAACTGCTTCTCATGGGCTGAACATTTGGAAGTAGAGCTGTCAGGTCGGAGAGTAGGCGATGTCTTATGACACATCTGTTAATTCGGGTTGAACAATGAACAATTGTACACCTACGAATACGAGATATTTTGAAGACAAACTCAGATGTCTGCAAAATCATTCGCATTATCGCAGTGCGATTGCAGCGGGAGACTTGTTACAGACTTCTGTTACCGTGCGGTAAACAGAAAGATGAAAGAGTCCAAGAGATATCTCTGTTGAAAATTCTCGCAATGTCGAAGGCGATGGAATCTAGCGTCACAGCAGTAGATGGTCCTTCATTGTTGCGAGAATCCCCGTTAATCAGAGACCTAAGTCCATGATTGTTGGGCAGAGATACGGTTCGGTAGTCAATCAAAGCAGGGGGGAGAGAGACATAACTGACCGTGCATCTCGGAGGCCCAGCTGATACTGAGCTGCTATCAGGCAGTTCAATACGCAGTAGCTGAGCCTGGCCTCTCGCTGACTCGTCATCCTGAGTTGCCAGGTAATCCATTATTCCACGAAGGAATGCGTTCGGCTAGAACCACCGAGCATAAAAGATATGCTCGAGCAATTATATTTAGGCGAAACGAATTTCGGTAAATATAAAAGTTGAAATGGTGTTGTCGTGACAAAACCATAAGTATATAAAATTGAAACTGAAAACTCCTGGGAGGTTGCAGGCAACCCCGAGTTGCAGTTCAATTAGAATACTTCTCTTCTAAGTCGCAATCCGTAGATTAACTAGGATATGCGCCTACCCCTCGGACAATTCAACTGCTTAGTAGAATCATGTCGCGAGGTTAATATACGTAGTATATTTGTAGGATTCTGAACAACGATCTCCATCCTAAATTCTTTCCTTCAAGAAAACAAAATAAGGATTGGAGATCAACCACCTTCGATCTCTATTAAAGAGAGTGAAGGAGAAGTCTTCCTCGAAGGAAAGCTTCAATGGTGAACAGAATACTAAGACGATAGTTCAAGCCAAACTGGATGTTCACCGTACGATCTTCTCTATTCCAGGTTGGTCGCCTACTGTGAGATAGTTTCTTTCAGCAGCAGTCTTCTTCCCAATGCTAGAAATTCCAGGAATTTGAGCATAGGCGAGGTTCCCGATTATCGTGTAACATATCGGGGATTCTCGTCTCGCTCACTTTGGACCGTGGTCTCGCCTAAGTGTTGGAGATCGTCAAAAAACTCGAAACACTCTGAATGCGCTAGAAATTCCATAGAAATTTAAGCAAGTCTGCGAAACCCCACCGAATTAGTTCAAACGATATCGGCTGGTGGTCCTCTCGATTCCCATAGAAATCGAGAATGGGGCAGGATCCCTCCTCAACGACCGGGGCTTACGTCAGGTAGGACCCGAAGGTCCCCCCGGTAGCGCAGTCCCCAACGTGGGATCCTACAGAGAAATCTCTGTAGGATCCCTCCCCTTTCCCTCGTAGCCGTAAGGAGAGAGGAATGGGGAACGGAATTGGATACTCGCTCGCCTTCCCAGTGGAACTAGCAGTTGGAGAAGAGTAGGAGCAGCCATCGCCGCAAAGTCTGGGAAAACGTATCGTCAGGAGAAAACGTTTTCCCGCGGAGGGTTACGAACTCTCACTGTAGGCAAGGGTCTGCCGCCACTGTGAACGTCGTTATGGGTGGGGCTGATTGACACCTGACAGGAGAGAGCCGATACCGTCCTCCGACTCATTCCAGTCCTCGTCGAGGTCGAAACCTCTCAGGAGGACCGAAGGAGTATTTAAATACGGTGTCCGAAGACACGTAGAAACGCCGCTGTCGCAGTAGAGGAGGTGGAAGTAGCTTGATCGACCGGCCGGAACTGAGAGAGCCTTCTTGTCCGGAGACGAGAGCACTGGTTCGAGACAGAATCGGCAAGCTCCGATCGCGGCAGACCCACCGTCGGTTTGGGTTCCCTCTCGGGCCCCAAAACGACTCGAGCAGAGACGTGGGTTCTGCTGGTGGGAGCGGCAATCCTTCCGCAAGGTCATTATGCTGACAAATCAGCTTAATGACTTCTGCAAAATTCCTCTGTATCTCGGGAGTAACCGCGTCTTGCGGAGTAGGACCGTCCAGTCCCTCCAGCAAGAACAGATCCCGAGATACTCCTCCTTCAGAAGGAGGAACAGCGGCAGACCCCTGACGGTCGCCTCCAGCTACTTGCGCGTATGTCCTGGTCGGTCCTAGAACCGTGCCTGGTCCATACGGCGTCACAGCGGGATCGCGAGCGGCGCACCTCTCGCGATCACTCCTAGGTACCTCGCTCCTCCCGGTGTAGCCCGAGGAGGTTGAAGGTACAGGAGAGGCAGACCTGACGCTCCCCCCTAGCTCGCTGGCAGGACCAGCGTGCTTGGAGGGCTGCTGCTGATCGTCAACCCGCGGTGGCGATCGAGCAGCAGGCCTAGCCTTGCCGCTCGCCTGGGTCGAGAGGCTCGGCTGAGAACATCGACGCTGATCTCTAGCGTCAGGTGAGCTGTTGCTGGTTACCAGTCTCCGACCCTCCCAGGTCCTGATGGGAGCGGCGGTCAGGTGACCTGCTAGGCTCGCTGTCGCGGTGAGACCGGCGAGCGTCCTCTCGGCGCATCGAGCCGCTGGTACCAGCCGCTGGTACCGACGGCCACGGGGACCCCTTCCTCGCCTCAACCCGTGGCTGGTCAGCGACCGTCACGTCAACCCGAGCAGCCAGCTGGTCGCTGCGAGAGCGTCCACTGGCCTGGCGAGAGTCGTGCAGACGACTCTCGCCAGTCTTCTGCTCCGCGCTTCGGTCTTGACGGCGAGCGAGCTCGGGCGTCAAGACTTTGGCTGGACGGTATCCCGCGGGAGACCGTCCACTCGGTACTTCTCGCTAACGAGAAGCCGAGGCGGATCCTGGTTTAGCGGCAGAACCGCTAGAACCAGGCGAGGAAGTGCCAGCCGAAGCTGGTACTCCTCTGGTCCCCGTCTTCTTCTCCTTGGTAGAAGAAGAGACGGGCCCTATTCCCGAGGGAGCAGGAGGACCAGCAGAAGAGCTCCCCGAATCGCCGGAGCGAGACGGGCCCTTAGAAGGTCCCGAAGGAGCCTTCTTATGGGGAAAAACCCGGGGGTTTTACCAGCTTGGTCGCTGCAAGAGCGGCCGCTGGCCTGGCGAGAGTCACCTGAGCAGCTCTCACCAGCCTTCTGCTCCGTGCCGCGTCTTGGCGCCGAGCGAACTCTGGCGCCGAAACTTGGCTGCACGGTCTCCCGAGGGAGAACGTACACTCGGGATCTCTCGCGAACGAGAGACCGAGCCGGAACCTAGCGTAGCGGCATCGCCGCTAGCACCAGGCGAGGAAGTACCAGAGCTAACCGATACTCCTCTGGTCCCCGTCTATCTCTTCCTTACGGAAGGGGAGACGGGCCCCGCTCCCGAAGGAGCAGGAGGACCAGCAGAAGGACCCCCCGTCCCACCGGGGGGGGACGGGCCCTTAAAAGTTCCCGAAGGAGACTTCTTAGGGGGGGAAGGCAGCCTTCTTCTTCTTCGGCTTATGGGCCTTAGAAGTCGAAGGGGAAGAGGCAGCAGCAGACGATGAAGACGAAGATGACAGCTTCCTCTTCTTCCTCTTCCTCGTCAGCTCACGCAGGACAGTCGTCAGGTCCTCCATCCAGGCCGGAGCCGGGGCTATTGCCGAAGCAACACGGCCTGACTGCACCTGTCCGGAAGGACCTGGGACTGGGGAAGACACACCGTGGGCAGGACCAGCATGGACAGGCTCAGGAACCAGGAGCGACAGGAACAGCAACCAGCTCAGGAGGGACAGGAACAGCGGCAGCGGTAGACCCAGAAGGGACAGCCAAGCCAACCGCGGGAATCACATCAGCAGCCGGAATCACATCAGTGGCAGGTACGGCAGGCCCAGCGATCGCCTCGTAGAATCATCGGCAGCCAGCGGGAACCTGGGTACTGGCGGCCGGTCCAGGGGCGAGCTGCTGGAACAGCGGAAGTCTGGGGCAGGCAACACGAAGAAAACAGGCGGCGGCGGCAAGCCCCCCTCGGTACGGCGGCGGCCCTAGTAGTGGCAGATGGCGTCACCGACACAGCATGGGGAGTGTAGACCAGGAAGGGGGGGAGCAGCATAAGCGGCCGTGGTAGTAGTGGAGACCGCCCCAGACCTCGCTAGACGCTGCAGCAGCCCGTGGATGCTAGGCACGCCCTGCCGCGCGGTGGTTCCATACCTGTCCAAGGTCGTCTCCCACGGATGTAGCACCTGCGGTAGCATAGATAGATTAGTAAGAGGGGTTCCCTCACGCACGGTGGGAAGACGTGCCCCAACCCGAACGCAAGGAAGACCCCAAATACAAAATACAACGAGGAAGCTGAGCGGGGGGGCAGGAAGGAAGACGAAGAATCGGATACCAAGGGAGTCGCGGGAGAGCTTTCCGACGACTTCCTGGCAGACCTTCGCTTCCCCTACCCCCGCACAGCAGTGAAAAGTAATATGAAAATGAAACAGAATACTGCCCTTGCGATTCACTTCATAGAACTTAAAGGAAAAAAGATAAATTCCCGGGTAAGAACGGAAACTTGATCCAAATATGATGCTATCATAAAATATATATGAAAATGAAACAGAATACTGCACTTGCGATTTCACTTTCACAGAAAATAATCGTAAGGATCAATTCCCGGGTAAGAGCGAAAATTGATCCAAATTAAATTTATGCAAATAAATAAATGAAAATGAAAAGAATACTGCATTGCGAATCCACTTTCATTGCATTTTATCATACAAAAATAAAAGGCTCGTGCCGAGCGCAATCACGCTCTCGGTAACGAATGCACAGGGCAAAAATATAATGAAAAAAGTACTTACATTTTTCAATTACACACTTTCGCCCGAAAAATACAATCGACTCGCGCGAGCGCTCGCACCGAGACATAATTCAAGGGTTCAATTCATGAAAAGAGAGGAAATCGCCGCATCTACGGCGATAGCTCCATGTTGGTTCATAATTAAGTAATGAAAATGAAAACAGTGTACTTACAGTTTCATTTTCAAGTCAAACAAACCATTAGTAGAAAACAATATAAACAAAGCATACGACGATGAAGCGGGCAGAGAGCGATGACGAACACGTCCTTCACACCCGCGGCCGAAAGCAAAAGTGATTTGTTTGCCGCGCGACTGTCGGACAAGCAGTTAACTACCGTTCTCCCCTTGTTCGAAGCTTACGACCGTTCCAGCTGCCGCTAGCTACTTCCTATTGTTAAAGGACCGATGGTTTGTATTACGTATCGGAACAAATGAATTATTATAGAACATTTTCTACTCGGAATAACTTTTCCATTTCTCGAAATATTTGCACGAACTCGTGTTACACCTTTATATACTATAGTATATATATAATATATTATTTATATATATATATAATATATATATTATATAATAGATATATATTATATATATATTTTATATATATATATCATATATATATATATATATATATATGTATATATATATATTATATATATATATATATATATATATATATATATATATATATATATATATATATATATATAATTCCATAAAGGTACATAACTCACTAATGATTATCTGATGGCTGAGAATGAACACGGTAATTTTTTATTAAATCAGCTTTATGACAAAAGTAAATACCCTTAAATATTGTGAGAGAGAGAGAGAGAGAGAGAGAGCTGAATAAATCTACCACTGGGACAGGCAATTCTCTATGTAGTACTATGCATAAACAAATTAATTTGTACAAGTGTCCATAAAGTCTCAGTGCCATTCTGGACAATAAATACATGTAATGGTACTGTGACTTTATGGACACCCTGTATATTCCCTGAAACCGCATATTCGCAGTATTATATTTTCAAGGCACTATAATCAACTGTGACATACTTAATGGATTTTCCCAGTGTTACGTCCCCTAGGAGGCCGTTCTGCAGAATCTTTTAAAGATGTTATTTATGGATCGTAGGCAGTAATAATGCAACACAATGAATGGGAATGTGGTAAGCAAACACCAAGAAAACTAACAATATTTATTATAAAAACAAAACTTAATACTAAATCAACCTTGTGCAACTACAAATAAACCAAGTATCCAGAGAGCTATATGGCAATTATATGCCCAGAAGACAGATTAACATGTCTTCAACACAAGGTTCCCCTAAAACTAAAAAGCTAAACCTTAAACCAGTAATATAAATAGAAAACACGGTAATTAGCAAATAAATAGCTCTAATAGAGCGGGCCCAAAATGAATACACTAGCCTAAAACTAAAGAAAGCTAGAAAGAAGTAATGAGTTCAATAAAAATGAAAATATGATATTGTCATGTTACAATAAAGTTTTATACATACTTACCTGACAGATATATACTTAGCTATAGACTCCGTCGTCCCCGACAGAATTTCAAATTTCGCGGCACACGCTACCGGTAGGTCAGGTGATCTACCGCCCTGCCCTGGGTGGCAGGACTAGGAACCATTCCCGTTTTCTAATCAGAATTCTTCTCTTCCACCTGTCTCCTGCGGGGAGGCTGGGTGGGCCATTAATCGTATATATCTGTCAGGTAAGTATGTATAAAACTTTATTGTAACATGACAATATCATTTTTATACATTCAACTTCCCTGCCAGATATATACGTACTTAGCTGATTAGCACCCATTGGTGGTGGGTAAGAGACAGCTAACTACTGAAATAGACAGGTAAACAACATATGTTGTAGGTATTAATAAACCTTGGTTCCTACCTTATTAGGCTGAAGACTTCGCGGCTACTGCCTTGGAGTCTGCTTAGCCTCAAGAGTTCTTGTGGGTCTGCCAATGGGGTCTTATCCACTTACTCGGCAGAGCCTAAAGGCCTTTGTCATTGGGTGCTATTCCACTAACATGACAATACACCTTGTTCAAGGAGCACAACACCGATCCCGATCACCTGATCCTAAACCTCCATGTTAGTTCTAAGAGTGCAGGAGTTATCCCGAACTCCTTACAAACAACCCAAAAAACTCGAAACATAATTTACACCGTCATTTATACAAAATATACAAAAAAAAAAAAAAATTTTGTACCCCCCCACCTAGCCATACATACCCCACCCTTGATCCCCTACCAGCAATGAACACATGCGCCCGTGCGACATCCGTGAGCTTGCTAATAGAAAACCAAAGCACATATCTGACAAGAGGGTTTATGTACGATAAAATCAAAATATTTTAAAAGGATCAAAGTCTTTGCTCCAAGACCCAGAACTGTATCTGCTGATACAAATGGACCTAGAGAGAGAAGACTTCTCATAAGTCACTTCACACCTTCAGGTAATGAGACGCAAAACACACTGAATTGCACCTCCAATAAGTAGTCTCAATGATATTTCTAAGAGACATATTCTTTTGGAACGCCAAGGACGTTGCCACTGCTCTCACCTCATGGGTCTTAACCTTTAGAAGACCGAAGGATTCCTCCGAGCAGTTCTTGTGTGCGTCAGTAATTACGCTTCTCACAAAGAAGGCCAAGGCGTTTTTGGACATGAGTCTTTTGGAGTTCTTCACAGCACACCAAAGACCTTGTTGACAACCTCCCATCTGTCTCTTCCTCTCTAAATAAAATTTAAGAGCTCTCACTGGACAGAGAGACCTCTCTGTCTCTCTGCCTACGAGGCTAGATAGACCTTTTACCTCAAAGCTTCTGGGCCAAGGTTTTGACGGGTTTTCGTTCTTTGCCAGAAACAATGTCTGGAACGAGCAGATAGCAGCATCTCCTTTGAATCCCACTGTGGAGTCCAGAGCGTGCAATTCGCTCGTCCTCTTGGCTGTAGCGAGGGACAACAGGAATAAGCATTTCCTAGTGACGTCGCGGAAGGAAGCCAGATGTAAAGGCTCGAATTTATCAGAGGAAAGGAATTTCAGGACCACGTCCAGATTCCAACTAGGTGTTCTAGGAGTTGCTGCTTTTGAAGTTTCAAAGGATCTAATCAAATCATGTAGATCTTTGTTATCTGCAATTTCTAGCCCTCGATTCCTGAATACTAAAGACAGCATGCTTCTGTATCCCTGATTGTTGACACAGATAGGGTGCGATTCCTCTCTCAGAAAGAGGAGGAAATCGGCAATGTTAAACATAGAGGTACTGGAGGAGGACAGCTTCTGACTCTTACACCACCTCCTAAAGACTTCCCACTTCGATTGGTATACTCTTCTCGTCGAAGATCTGCGGGCTCGAGCGAATAGGAGCCCGCAGCCGTTGTGAGGAAAAGCCCCTCGCTCTGGACAAGTCTTTCGATAGTCGAAAGGCAGTCAGAGCGAGACCGGGGAGGTTGTGATGAAACCTCTCGAAGTGGGGTTGTCTGAGTAGATCTGGTCTGCTTGGAAGAGATCTGGGGAAGTCCACTATCCACTCCAGTACCTCCGTGAACCATTCTTGGGCTGGCCAAAATGGGGCTATTAAGGTCAACTTCGTGCTCTTTGAAGCTACGAACTTCCTGAGCACTTCCCCCAGGATCTTGAACGGGGGAAAGGCGTAGGCGTCTACACCCGACCAATCCAGGAGAAACGCGTCTATTGCAAAGGCTCTCGGATCTTCTACTAGAGAGCAAAAGATCTCTACTCTTTTGGAGAGGAACGTTGCAAACAGGTCTATGTGAGGTCTCCCCCACAGGGACCAAAGACTTCGACACACTTCTGCGTGTAGAGTCCCATTCTGTGGGAAGGACCTGATTCCTCCTGCTTAGTCTGTCCGCTCTCACATTCTTTTATCCCTTGCACAAATCTTGTGAGGAGAGTTATGCCTCTTTCCTCTGTCCAGGTTAACAGGTCTTTTGTTAACTGATAGAGGGAGAAAGAGTGCGTGCCTCCTTGCTTGCGTATGTAAGCCAGAGCCTGGTGGGTTGTCCGAGTTTATCTGTATCACCCCGCCTCTGACTATCTCCTCGAAGAACCTTAAGGCTAGGTGTATGGCCACTAGTTCCTTGCAATTGATGTGCCAGGAACAACCTGTTCCTTTGTCCAGGTGCCTGACACCTCCTGCTCCTAGCGTCGCTCCCCATCCCGACTCCGAAGCGTCGGAAAATAACACTTGGTCTGGGTTTCTGCAGGGCAAGCGACACGCCTTCGTTCTTCTGAAGAGGAAGGATCCACCACTTCAAGTGATCTTTTATCTCTTGTGGAAGCGGGAAGGTGTCTGAGAGTTGTCCCGTTCTTCCAACTCCACACCCTTTCAGGGAAAAAACTGAAGAGGCGAAAGGTGAAGAACCTCCCCAGAGAGAAGAAACTTTTCTAGCGAGGACAGAGTCCCTAAAAAGGCTCAGATAATCCCTCGCTGAACTGCTCTTTCTCTTCTAAGAAGTTCGAGATTTTCGACAAACCTCGAGTGATTCTCTCTCGCGAAGGAAATACTCGAAAACCCGAGAATCCATCTGAATCCCAGATAGACCAAGCTCTGGCTGGGGATCAGCTGCGACTTCTCGAGGTTCGCGAGTAATCCCAGCGATTCTATCATGTTTCTTGTTATTGATAAGTCCTCCAAGCACTGAATCTCCGACTTGGCCCTGATCAGCCAGTCGTCTAAGTAGAGGGAGATGTTTATTCCCTCTAGGTGAAGCCATCTTGCTACATTCGCCATCAGGTTGGTGAATACTTTGTGGAGCTGTAGACAGGCCGAAACACAGAGCCCTGAATTGAAAAATCTTGTCTCCTATCATAAACCGAAGATATTTCTTTGACAAATGGTGAATGGGAACGTGGAAATACGCATCTTGCAAGTCCAGAGAGACCATCCAATCTCCTGGACGAAGAGCTGACATTACTGAGGCGGATGTTTCCATACGGAACTTCTTTTTCTGAACAAAGCGATTCAGAGCGCTTACGTCCAGTACTGGTCTCCACCCCCCCGATGCCTTTGGTACTAGAAAAAGGCGATTGTAAAATCCCGGGAGTGTGGATCCTGCACAAGTTCGATGGCCTCCTTTTCCCACATTTGTTCCACCATTTGAAGGAGAGTCTTTCTCATTACAGGGTCTCTGTACCTCGCTGACAGTTCCCGAGGCGTAGATGTTAGGGGAGGACTGTCCTCGAAGGGGATTACGTATCCTTTCTTTAGGACCGAGACTGACCAAGGGTCGGCTCCCCTTTTTGCCCAGACTCCTGCAAAGTTCAGGAGTCTGGCGCCCACTGGTGCTTGAAGGAACAACAAGTCATTTAGTTTTCTTGAAAGGTCTGAAGGAAGACCTTCCTCTCTTGTCAGAACTCTTCTTTCTGGCAGGGGGACGAGCCGCTGCACCTCCACGAAAGGGCTGCTGAGGAGGACGAGAGTCCTTTTTATTCGTCGACACTACAGGACGGCCAAGTGTCCGAACCAAGGCGAGGGCTTCCTTTTCAATGGTGGAATACTTTCTTTCCGCCGCCAGCAACTTACGACTGTAGTAAGAGACTGGGCGTACAACATCATCGTCACCACGTTGAAAAAGAACTCCGCCCATCCCAACATCACTGGCATCTACAGCAATAATAAAAGGCTTCTGAAAATTAGGCGAAATCAATATGGGATTGGACACCAACAACATTTTCAACCTCAGAAAGGATTCTTCACATTCAGAAGACCAGGCAAACCTTTGTCCTTTCTTCAGTAAACCAGTAAGAGGCTGTGAAATGTCAGAGAAGTTGCGAACAAACCTTCGGTAGTAACCCATCATACCCAATACTCTACGCACTTCTCTAACATTACACGGTCTCTTCAAAGCAATAATGGCTTCAAGATTAGCTTGTTTTGGGGCTACTTGACCCAAGCCAATCTCATGACCTAAATAAATAACCTTAGCCTTGCCAAATTCACATTTCCCGAGATTCACCACTAGGCCTGCAGCTCGCAATGCCTTAAACACCTTCCTTAACCTAACCACATGGGTTCGCCAATCATTGCTATGAACCACAAGGTCATCAATATAAATAACCCTGTTCATTAAACGCTGGAAGGTACAGGCAGCATTTTTTTCAACCCGAAAGGCATAACTTTACACTCATAAAGTCCAAATGGTGTTTACAAAAGCAGATATTTCACGAGCTCGATCAGTTAGGGGAACCTGCCAAATAACCCTTTAATAAATCTAATTGGTAATAAATTTTGAAGGTCCTATCTGATCGAGACAATCCTCAATATTGAGGAAGTGGAAAAGAGTCATCTTTTGTACTGGCATTACCCTCCTATAATCCACACACATCCGGAACTTACCTGTCAGGTTTCTTTACTAGGACTATAGGGAACTCCCAAGGACTGACGAAGGTTAGGACGAGATCATGCTCCAGCATGTATTTAATTTCCTCTTCGACTATTGCACGTTTTTCAGGGTTCAATCGATATGGACTCTGCTTAACTGGCAAAGCACTGCCCACATCAACATCATGCTGGAGTAAGCTCGTCCGCCCCGGAGAGTCCTGAAATAAGTCGGGAAAGGATATCATTAATTTCATTATTTCATCTCTCTGAGATGCCTCCAGATGCTCTAACCCAGTTCTTAAAATTTCCAAATTCTGAAGGTTTTTACCAAGAGCATCTGAGGACACCTGATCCAATAAGTCATCTTCAATGTCACTAACATATTTCTACAACACTAGTAACCGGTTCATAGACTATAGACAAGGGGTGGCGGGTCTACTAGTTACATATGATTTCAACCGATTTATATGAAAAATACGGCACTTCCTCTGAGTACCAGGAGCTTCAATTTCATAATTGACATCAGATAACTTTCTTAAGACCTTCCAGGGCCCCTTAAACCTAGGCTCAAGGAAGTTATCGGAGTCTGTACTCAAGACTAATACCAATTCTCCTGGTTCAAAGGAACGTACCTTACTCTTTCTATCAAATTTTAATTTCATTTTACATTGTGAAGAGGACAAATTCTCTTGGGCAAACTTCCAAGCTACGGATAAATTTTGTTTTAATTCATCCACCACCTCTCCCACACTCTTCTCCCCCTTTTGACCGGTTTCCAATAATTCATGGAAAATTTCAAAGGACCCCGGATCTTGTGTCCAAAAAACCAAGTCAAACGGAGCGACGCCCGTGGAAGAGTGGGATGATTTCGGATGGCAAATAGAGCAAAGGGAAGCCCCTTAACCCAATCCTCTCCCTGCTCAAAACAATATTTCTTTAATATTGACTTAAGAGTCTGGTGGAACCTTTCTACCACACCCTGGCTCTCGGATGATAAGGCACACTAGTAATGTGCTGAATGGCCAGTTCAGCACACTTACCTTTAAATACCTTACTTGTAAAATTCGTTCCACAGTCGGATTGAATTTTACAAGGAAGCCCAAATCTAGAAAAGAATTCCACCAGCTTGTCAAATACGGCTTTGGAAGTTACCTTACGCATAGGAAAAGCCTCTGGATATCGAGAAGCTCGGTCCATCACTGTTAACAAATAGGTAAATCCAGACTTTGTTCTTGGCAAAGGCCCCACTACATCTATCACTAACTCTGAAAAGGGTTCCCCAATAGCAGGAATAGGATGTAAGGGAGCTTTAGGAACAGGTTGGTTGGGCTTACCCATTACTTGACAAATTTCACATGCCCTCACAAACTTTTTAACCGAAGACTTTATTCCTGGCCACCAAAATATTTTAATCAAATTATGAAAAGTTTTACCTATGCCAAAGTAACCAGCAAAAGTGTCTTCATGAGCCAAGCTCAACACTGCATCTCTAAATTTAGAGGGCACCACAATCTGCTCAATTCGGGAGGTCATATTTAAATGATGGGTCGCAGGTCTGCTAACTCTATACAAAAGCCCCTTAATAACACAAAACCTGGGCTTTGTTAGGTCGCCAGTATCACCCAACTCAAAATTAAAATTCCAAAATTAAATTATTCCTTCCCCTGAATGCTTGGGTTGAGTTACTCTGTCACAGTTGAGGTTTCAAAACTTTGAAAATTCCAATACTACTGCTACTGTCTACTAGCCCGGGCCTTTTTTTTTTCTACATTCTACCTCTAAACTACTAAGATTAAAATCAGATTCATCAGTAGCAGCTGCAATTTTTGCAGCAGCCCGAGTAGTAACTGGCACTGGGCAAGCAGTGATCGAAACTATTGGGAAAACTTCTTGACCCTTCTCATTATTACCTAGATCGTTACCTAGGATACCGTCAATCCTAGGCACCGGCAGACTCTCTACCACGGCTAATTCAACAAATTTATGGTAGCCCGGGAAAGCTACTTCCACCTGTATTAAAGGGGCAGATACTAAAGTGTCTGGAAACCCACCCAGGACTACATATTCACCTGAAAAAGGAACAAAATTCTTTATTGAATCTGCTAATACCAGGGATCTAGCTGACCCAGTATCTCTCAAAAATTTCACATCCAGATAACCTGAAGGGGTCTTTATTTTACCTTCCCACACATACTTATTGAAAAGTCACAAATTAGGATTTGAGCAATCAACAGGGTAGTTAGCCCCCCGCTCAGAGACTTTTTTGTCACTTACTGGATTATTGTTGGGTGGAACCTCATTCACCTTACCAATCAAAGATACAGGAGCCCTATTATTGTCATTTCTATTCCTAAGTAAATATCTCCTCCTGGCATTACATTGTGCCTGCCTGTGCCCTGGTTTATTGCACCAATAACAATTACCACGGAGAGAGTTAGCTTTGGCTGAGGCTGTCTGATCACTATTGGAAAAGACTCTAGTGAGCGCTCCACTAGAGACTTTCCCAGGTATATTACCCTCTCTCTTATATACCTCACCATTACTAACTTTTCTATTAAATTTATTTGGTCTAGAGGACTGAGGGGTGGAATTGGACAACCCGAAATTGCCGGATCCAGCCCTATGGGTTAGTACAAATTCATCGGAAACCTGGGCCGCCTTGGCAAGATTCACTACCTTCACCTCCTCCAAATGCATTTTTAATTCCCTACCACAAACCTTCTTGAACTCTTCAAGTAACATTAGCTCTCTCAAGGAGGAGAAAGAGACAACCTGACGACTCTTAAGCCAATCGTCAAATTGCTCCTCCTTGAGACGAGCATATTCAACAAAAGTCATAGTAGGTGGTTTGTTTACGGTTCTGAATTTGAGACGATAGGCCTCAGGGACTAAGTCATAGGCCCTGAGAACTAAAGCCTTAACCTTAGCATAGTCTCTAGCCATTCCCTCCTCTAAAGCATTATACACCCTAATGGCTTTACCCACTAACCTGCACTGAATAAGCACCGTCCACATTTCAGTAGGCCAAGCCAACCGGGATGCAACCCTCTCAAAAGCTTTGAAAAATTCAGGCACATTATGTTCATCAAAAATGGGTACTAATTTGAGAGCAGCCCCAATATTAAAGCTATCTTGGTGAAAATTACTAGGGGTACTAATCTGGTTGGACCCACCCTGGATCCTAGCAAGGTCCAACTTTACCTTAGCCATCTCCAACTCATGCTTCCTGGCTCGTTCATTTTCCTCATGTTCCAGTTTCAACAACTCAATACGTTTACATATTAATTTATATTCTCCCTCCTCCTGGCTCATGCCTGAATGAGAAGGCTCAACCTTATTCATCACTGTGTCACTAGCAAGAAAAGGGTTAGTAGATTTGTTTGGCTCAACAGGAAAATTAGCTGGGCCCTTATAGATAAGCTGTACAGGAGGGGGGTCCTCAAACAGAGACAAACCTGGATTTATACTAACTTCTAGTTCAGAACCACTATCCGTGTCCAAATCACTTTCCAATACTGGAACTAAATCTTCCCCTTCAGCCAAACCTAAGGCTACCTTTGCCTCCACTAGTTCTAACAAATGAGCCCTTGTATCCGTGGACTTATAAGTAACACCCAACCACCGGGCACACTGTATTAGATAATTTTTATTAGGGATGTGCAAATACTTAATGCAATCCACTGATCCCAAAAATTCACCAGGATTGAAAGCAATGTCCTCCATGACTATGGACAAAATAAGGAGGGGAGGAAAATATTAAATATATAAATGACAAAACTAAATAAATACTATCAAATTAACCTAGTGCTGCCCCACAAACACAAACACTGCGTGCACCTGCGTACGATCCTGTCACGGTCGCCAATCTGTTACGTCCCCTAGGAGGCCGTTCTGCAGAATCTTTTAAAGATGATATTGTTATGATACAATAAAGTTTGTTCATACTTACCTGGCAGATATATATATAGCTGTATTTTCTGAAATCCGACAGAATTTTAAAAACTTCCGACACACGCAGTGGTCGGCCAGGTGGTTAGTACCCATTCCCGCCGCTGGGAGGCGGGTATCAGGAACCATTCCCATTTTCTATTCATAATTTTTATTTCCACTGTCCCCTGAGGGGAGGTGGGTGGGTACTTGATTATATATATCTGCCAGGTAAGTATGAACAAACTTTATTGTATCATAACAATATCATTTTGTTCATGAAACTTACCTGTCAGATATATATATAGCTGAATCCCACCTTTGGAGGTGGGAAGGGACAGAATAGAAGGATTTTGGGAAACAAATACATGCAGATGATTTACATCTTGGTTCCACCTGTTAGCATAGCTGGCTTCATGGTTACTGCCACGTAAGTTCTGCTTGTGCTACTAGAGTTGCCAGCGAGGTAGAGACCTATATAGCTGGTGCACTCCAGATGATCTGTCAACAGGGGCGAGACCACGACGTGACTAGACCATATTGACCATACCATGAGGGCTAAGAAGTTAAATATATATATAAATATATAAATAACCACCTGACCAACCTAGCCAAAGTTAAGGTGTGTTACCTAAGGCTTAAGAGTTAAGAAGTCGCCGTTGTCGGCGACTCAACAACTAAATTAAGAGCTCTTCCTAACCATTTTCTACAGGATAGAATGAGTGGTACTTCTTGCCCCCAAGATTGTGTCTGCAGACACGTATGGCCCTAGCGAGCAGCAGATCTCATATTGCCATCTTCACATCTCGCAGGGAGTGTGAAGTGAACACAGAGTTGCTTCGCTAAAACATGTTACTCAGGATGTTGCTGAGTGCCATGCTCTGTTGAAATGCTTCCGAGGCCGCGCCCCTCACCCCCTCGTGAGCATTCAGATTAAAAAGATTTCAAATCTTTTGTGCAAAACACAATGAAGGAGCCATTTTTGAAAGAACTCCTTAACACTAAAGCCAGGGTGTTCTTCGATATGGGCAAGTCTGGTCTTTTTCGGAAACACTGCAGATTGCCCGAATGACTTCGACTTTCTTGAGTTTTATGTAGATAAAAATTTGAGAGACCCGACAGGGCACAGGCTCTCTCGGCTCCTGCCCACTAACTTGTGCCATCCTTGCTTCCAAGCTCCTGGCCCAAGGACAAAACGGGTTTCCATTCTAGGCCACAACGGAAGGCTTAGAGAGCACACCGCCTTGTGTTCTCTAAAGCCAAAACTTGTGACGATGGCTTAAAATCTCACTAACCCTCTTTGTCGTATCTAGGGTGGTTAGAAGAAGGCCTTCCTGATCACATGCAAGACGTTAACAGGTAGGAGAGGATCGAATGCTTTGACATCAAGAACTTCAGACTACGTTCTAAGTTCCATATTGAAAGCTTCGATTTCTGGACATGCACAGTCAGTCCGTCTGTACTAAAAGTCAGGTGACCGACCAGTTGGCCAGTCAGACGAATCAAGGACAGCAAGGCTGTACCTGAAGACCATAAGGCACTATTCTTCGCTGAAAGGATGAGTGTTGGACTGCCTGGGCGATTCAATCTAAGCAAACCTTGGGGGGTGTATCAACGCAACCCAACGTCGTCAGCGAATCAACTCCTGAGCAACTCCTGACTCAGCTTCTGGTGCCAGGAGAAAGGAGCGAGGAGCAAAAAGGCGATTCAGTCCCGAAGAAGAATGCCTGACAGTCCAACCTGGGTCTCATGTTACACGATCATCAGGGGTGTATAAACGCAACGACTTCGTCAACAAGAAACTCAGGGCTACTATATGTCGCCTGATCTTGCACGAGTGTCTGACTCCGAGAAAACAGGTGAGACAAAAAGTAGATGGTGAGCGAGTTTCGAGATTCCACAGAACTCAAAGATCGTGAAGGGCTTTGTTGTTTGACAGAAGCAAATCTCTGAGCCCAAAGGTCGTCAACAACATATTTGCGTATTCTTTAATAGTTGTGACTGCCAGCTTATCCCATTCTTCAGACGGAAATGGAAGACGGTAATCTTATTCCTGTCAACATCTCGATAGTCTGAACGTAGTCAGACTCAGAGCGGAGAGGTTATAGGTACCTTTCGAGTTAGAGTAGACCGACTCTCTCGGAAAAGGTCCTTGGAAAGTGAACTAGGAAGAACGTGACCTCTGTGACTCCAGGATCCTGAAGGCCAACATGGGGCGATCAGCGCCATTGTCGCTCCCTGTGACGTCATAAATCCTCTTATTACATTTCCTAAGCGATTGAAAAAGGGGAAAAGAGACTAAACATCCATCCCCGTTCAATATCATAGGATGGCGTTTAATGGTACCGATCCCGGATCGAGAATAAGGGAGCAGAGAAGAAGAAGCCTCTTCGTCCTCAACATATCGAAGAGAAGAATGAAAGGGCGTCCCTAAAGTCTCCACTCTCAACATACTTCTAAAGAAAGATTCCACTCGGAAGTCAATAGTTGCTGCCGTCGATCGAGACGATTCGTACGGACTTTGCAATCCTGTAACGAACATCTAGAGGAATCCTGTAACGAACCTCTAGAAGATCGTTACATTCTACGCCTGTTGTTATAATAGGCTCTTTCTCGTAAACTCGAACAGGGACCGAGAGAGATACTTTCTTAAGATATGAGAGAGCTGTGGAATATCAGAGTTGATCTGGACCACTGGTTCCAAAACTCGTTTCGAGGACTGGAGGGACGACCGAATTGCTTTTACTTCTTTCAGATTTAAGATCCAGGACATCTGAAACCCTATCCAGATGTCCGGCACCTTCTTTCTATCACCTCAGGTGATAGACGCACTGAGAGATGTTCAGAATCATTCCTAGATCTTGAATAATATTTCAGTTTCCCGGTAGGAAAAAACTGTGTAGGTCTGAATTGCAGTCTATTCGGGGAAACAAACTCCTTCAGGAAGGAAATGGTCCCCAGCAAGCTCATCCATTCCCTCCCCGAGTATGCTTACTTCCCTAGTAAGGCCGCTCTTTGCCTAAGCAGGAGAGACATATAAAAGTGCAATGTTGCGGTAGACTCGTAGTTCTATACCGTGGCGGTCAACGAGCACCGGAAGGATTAAGAGATAACTCTGTTGAACATAGTAAGGCAAAACGAATGCAACGTTTATTCATTCACGTAAGAAAGAAATCCCCTCAATCTTAGGCTAAAGTCCGTGATTGTAGGACAGAGATACAGTTAGTCAGTCAATCCCGCAGGAGAGACGTAACCGCCAGCACAGAGATAGGTTAGTCAGTCAATCCCGCAGGAGAGAGAGACGCAACCTACCGCGCATGACAGCCCATGATCTGTTACTGGCTCGGTTGGACTGGAGGACAGACACAGCAGCAGCCAGCAGC
>NC_087200.1:15835544-15878882 GCF_015104395.2 Macrobrachium nipponense | reverse complement strand
CCTTGAACATCCCAGTACAATAATGTAGTAATAATAATAATAATAATACTTAGGAAGCAGACCCTCTCTCAGCATTACTTTATTAAAGTAATGGCTACTTCAGCAGCGTTACACTTGTAGAGATTCTTCTTCTTATTTTTGCGAATAGCGGCTTTTTCAGTGCTACTTAAACAGGCTAGTAGAGCGCCTATAGAGGTCATGGTAAAATACAGGGTCAAAATAGGTGTATATATTTGAATTTTACAGATAACTATGATACCATAGTCATCAAAGTCATTAACGATTGCTCTCTCTCTCTCTCTCTCTCTCTCTCTCTCTCTTCTCTCTCTCTCTCTCTCTTTCTTAAAGCGAGCTTTCGTCTGGAGCTGCCAGACATACCTCGGGCTGGGAAGCTGAGGGTGGACCTGATCTTGGTGCGGTGTCCGTCCTCCTTATATCTGTGGTTGACAGCAGGGGGTCTGCCCCATGCTTGTCTCCTATTGGCTCGGTGGCGGTGAGTCTTGTTTTCATTGGCTGCCTGAGCCAGTCTCAAGCCACTTTCTTCGAGCAGATGGTTGCGTTGCAGCATATCCTGCAGCCGCCTGGACCTCCTAAGCGGCGCTGTAACATTGATGGGCGTTGCGCTACGCTGTGGGACGTCACGGCTACTTTGATTTCCATCGGCTGCAGGAGTACCTCGTTCGGGGGCGTTGTCATCCATAGAGTTGTCATGATCGGTGGTGTCATTGTTGGTGGCAGGTCTTCTCATACTCGTATGGAGGAGAAATTCTTCCTGCGTCGTATCAGAGTAGGTTTTATTTGCTGGATGAGTAGCGCCTCCAGCAGGCGCAAACCGACGGGCATCAGGGGCCTTCCGATTGATCTTCGTGTTCTTTATGATGACATCTCGGGAGATGGCCTCGTGATGTTGGTGCGGGCGTGATTCTTTATAGCCCCCTCTTGGGCGTGGCACGAGAGTCTCTTCGACAGTTCGCATGGTAGTCATACCTACGTAGGCGCCGCTGCATTCGCGGACTGGGCATGTATATTGGTACACTACATGCGTCTGCTTCAGGGGTTCTCGTACCTGTGGAGAGGGGTTATTTTTCATAATAAGATCGCGCGTCCTCCGATTCTGGTAATATATGATTAGGTCGATATTCTTGGTGTCGTCAGTCGGGGATACATTATCGGAAATAATTTTCTTAATGGCGTCCTCTTCTTCACGGTAATGGGAACTCATGAAGGCTTTGTAGTACAGCTTGATATTATCCTGGGGGCGGGGCTGCGGGCTCTCACTACCGTACCATTTCTCCAGGGCTGTGCGGACTTCCTTGCTGATTAATTTATTTGAGTACCCATTATTCACAAGTACTTGGGAGGCGCCGGTCGAGTTGCTCCTAGACTCCATCCAGCAACTCGAAGCCCGGAGCACCGTGAGAACTACCGACGCCCTTCAACCCCTCCTACTTGCTGAAGCTCTTACAGAGAGGGGCTCGCACTCCAGCGGGATCCTCACCAAGGAGATGAAGAAAGCAGCGAAGGAACTGAAGGAGAAAGTGAACATCACGGTGCGACGCGCGGACAAGACAGCAGCCTTCGTCTTGATTGATACTGCCGAATATCACGAGAAGCTGGATGCTATTTTGTCTGACGAGAGCAAGTTCGAGCGCCTGACGAGGAACCCGACAGCGACATCAAGAGGGAGGCTAACGGAGGGTCATCAGCGCAGTGAATGCTGCAACAAATGCTGTGCACCTCCCGCCCATACAAGGAGACTACAGCCTGGGTTATTTATATGGCAATGTAAAAACCCACAAACAAGGAAACCCCCTCCGGCCGATCATCAGCCAGACGCCCGCCCCTACGTACGCCTTGGCTAAACGCCTCACCAAATTTTGACCCCCTTACGTCCCGAGTCGGTACAGCCTGCAGTCTTCGGCAGAGTTCTTAGAAGCCATCAAGGACGCCCCTGGTACCGGGATTATCGCCTCGCTGGATGTAGAGTCCCTATTTACGAACGTGCCTGTCGACGAAACCATAGATATAATCCTTGATCGTGTCTACAGGAATCAGTCGACGGCGCCCCTCAACATACCGGAAGCCTCGCTCCGTACGCTGCTGGAGATATGCACCAAGAATAAGGCCCCTTTCTCCACCCACCGTGGCCAGATGTTCCGCCAAAAGGACGGCGTGGCGATGGGCTCCCCACTGGGGGTTCTCTTCGCTAACTTTTATATGGGCACCGTGGAGGAACGGGTCTTCGCCAGGATTGCAGCAACCCCGCAGATATGGACGTTATATTGACGACATCTTTGTGCAAGTCGACGCCGAGGATGAGGTAGAAGCCCTCCGTCAAGCATTTCAGCAGTGTAGTGTGCTGAATTACACAGTCGAACGCAGCTCCGACGATCGGCTCCCCTTCCTCGACGTCCTTGTAAGCAAGACGGAAGACGGTCTCCGTACTTCAGTCTACACAAAGAAAACCATTTAGGACTTTGCCTCAACGGAGACAGCGAGTGCCCCGCCAGATTCAAAAGCACCACCGTCAGGGCCTTCGTCAGGAGGGCCCCTCTCCACTGCTCAACCTGGCAGGAACACTCACCAGGAACTCGACCGCGCCTCCCAAGTACTTGTGAATAATGGGTACTCAAATAAATTAATCAGCAAGGAAGTCCGCACAGCCCTGGAGAAATGGTACGGTAGTGAGAGCCCGCAGCCCGCCCCCAGGATAATATCAAGCTGTACTACAAAGCCTTCATGAGTTCCCATTACCGTGAAGAAGAGGACGCCATTAAGAAAATTATTTCCGTAAATGTATCCCCGACTGACGACACCAAGAATATCGACCTAATCATATATTACCAGAATCGGAGGACGCGCGATCTTATTATGAAAAATAACCCCTCTCCACAGGTACGAGAACCCCTGAAGCAGGAGCCATGTAGTGTACCAATATACATGCCAGTCCGCGAATGCAGCGGCGCCTACGTAGGTATGACTACCATGCGACTGTCGAAGAGACTCTCGTGCCACGCCCAAGAGGGGGCTATAAAGAATCACGCCCGCACCAAACATCACGAGGCCATCTCCCGAGATGTCATCATAAAGAACACGAAGATCATCGGGAAGGCCCCTGATGCCCGTCGGTTGCGCCTGCTGGAGGCGCTACTCATCCAGCAAATAAAACCTACTCTGAATACGACGCAGGAAGAATTTCTCCTCCCTACGAGTATGAGAAGACCTGCCACCAACAATGACACCACCGATCATGACAACTCTATGGATGACAACGCCCCCGAACGAGGTACTCCTGCAGCCGATGGAAATCAAAGTAAGCCGTGACGTCCCACAGCGTAGCGCAACGCCCATCAATGTTACAGCGCCGCTTAGGAGGTCCAGGCGGCTGCAGGATATGCTGCAACGCAACCATCGGCCCGAAGAAAGTGGCTTGAGACCTGGCTCAGGCAGCCAATGAAAACAAGACTCACCGCCCCACCAGCCAATAGGAGACAAGCATGGGCAGACCCCCTGCTGTCAATCAACAGATATAAGGAGGACGGACACCGCACCAAGATCAGTCCACCACCCTCAGCTTCCCAGCCCGAGGATGTGTGGCAGCGCCAGACGAAAGCTCGCTTTAAGAAAGAGAAGAGAGAGAGAGAGAGAGAGAGAGAGAGAGAGAGAGAGAGAGAAAATCGTTAATGACTTTGATGACTATGGTATCATAGTTTATCTGTAAAATTCAAATATATACACCTATTTTTGACCCTGTATTTTACCATGACCTCTATAGGCGCTTCTACTAGCCTGTTTAAGTAGCACTGAAAAAGCCGCTATTCGCAAAATAGAGAAGAATCTCTACAAGTGTAACGCTGCTGAAGTAGCCATTACTTTTAATAAAATAATAATAATAATAATAATAATAATTTTACAAAGATCGTTAAAGATAAGTGAGCCATAAAACACGAAGCCATTTTCCTTTTATGATTCATTAAACGGAGAATTTTAATCTTGAATGTTCATGCGGTCACTCATGTAATAAGGTGTTAAAAAGAAAGTAATCATTTTTTAAGAATGAGATAAATACGCGAACACTGAAATCCCGTGGTCTCATTTTGTATAACCAGAGCCAGCTCGCTCTCTCTCTCTCTCTCTCTCTCTCTCTCTCTCTCTCTCTCTCTCTCTCTCTCTCTCCTGTAAAACACATTTTCTTTGTATACGAGTTTTTCGCGCTTTGTGATGTTTCTCACGTGGTGCACTGTAGGCATTACTAAGGGATATTTGCAGCTCCTTTCAAGCTCTTAACTGCATCCACTATTTAGGCCTTTCCTTTGCCTCCATCCCAGCCTCCTTTCCTCCATCTTGCTGTCCAACCTCTCTATTATTTTTTTCTTGAAGCGGCTGTGGAGTTTTCTCCGTTTTACCT
Organism: Macrobrachium nipponense; assembly: GCF_015104395.2. Taxonomy (NCBI): domain Eukaryota; kingdom Metazoa; phylum Arthropoda; class Malacostraca; order Decapoda; family Palaemonidae; genus Macrobrachium; species Macrobrachium nipponense. The sequence continues at coordinate 15,874,474 of NC_087200.1, read as the reverse complement.
TAAGCTCCTCCTCTTCTTCTTTCCCACCGTTATCCTTACCCTAAGGAGTCGTTGCCTGATGCGCCTTTCCTGGCAACATCAAGCATGGTTTATTGTTTGGCAAATGAGGTTTTTACACGACCGCTTTCCCTTTGCTGTCATCACAGTTATTGGCGGTGGACATCACCTTTGACTAAAAAGTCCAGTGCAAGGCAGCAGTTTCCATGGTTATTGGTGGGTGGGCCTAGTTGACTAAAAAGTCGTGCAAGGCAGCAGTTTCATGGTTATGTGGTGGGCCTAGCTTTGACTAAAAAGTCCACGTGCAAGGCAGCAGTTTCCATGGTTATTGGTGGTGGGCCTAGCCTTTGGACTAAAAAGTCCACGTGCAAGGCAGCAGTTTTTACGGTTATTGGTGGTGGACCTAGCCTTTGACTAAAAAGTCCACGTGCAAGGCAGCAGTTTTTACGGTTATTGGTGGTGGACCTAGCCTTTGACTAAAAAAGTCCACCTGCAAGGCAGCAGTTTCCACAGTTATTGGCGGTGGGCCTAGCCTTTTTACTAAAAAAACTATGACTGCAAGGAAGCAGCTGCCCTAGTTCCTAGTTGGAAAGTGTGGTTTTTCGCGCTCGGCTACAATCCGGTGGTCCGAAGTTCGATTCTCGGCTCGGCCAACGCCGAAACAGAAGAATTTATTTCTGGTGATAGAAATTCCTTTCTCGACATAATGTGGTTCGGATCCCACAATAAGCTGTCGGTCCCGTTGCTAGGTGACCAATTGGTTCCTAGCCACGTAAAGATATCTAATCCTTTGCGCCATCCTTAGGAGAGCTGCTAATCAGCTCAGTGGTTTGGTAAAACCTAAGATATACTTAAACTTAGCGGCTGTCCTTTTAGTCGCCTTTTACAAAACAGGACCTACGGTGGTAGTATTCTTACACCCCTACCACAGGGTGGTTCACTTAAAGCTCCTTGCGCTTAGTCGAATTTATTCCCTGGAGATCTTGATTTTGCTGCCCAACAACTTCAGCTCCCTCTATTCACTATCTTAAGCACTGAAGCTCCCTTAGTGCTTGGAAATTATAGATATATATATATATATATATATATATATATATATATATATATATATATATATATGAATATTATATATATATATATATATATATCCATGATTGTTATGGGTGGGGATGATGAACTTACAGCAAGGATATGTCTGATCAGACTCTTCACCTACAACCATGAAACAAAAGGAAAAGGAGTTAAGCTGAAGGCCTTACTTCAAAGGGATTTTTGAGATAAACTCACTGGATAAGTAAATTGCATGTATTTACAATGAGTACCTCAAATGATATGCAGTAACACACAATTTTGGAATGATTTGGATGAAAATCGTCTTTAACAATTAAATATATCTAAATTATTTAGATTGCAAAGCACCCGCATCCATGAGGTATGGCCATCATTTATCCGCATCTGCATCCGCAAATTTAAAAATTTATATCCGCATCCACATCAGCAAATGTAAGAAATTGATATCCGCATCTGCAGTTCCCATTTTCAGACATCTGATAAATCTCTAATATAAGTGTGTATATATGTGTGTGTATATATGTATATATATATATATATATATATATATAATATATATATATATATATATATATATATATATATATGCGTGTGTGGTGCTTATATCTGAACATGTAAAGTTTAGTATTGATAAAATGGTCAGTAACGAAGTTGAAACACGACAGCACTTAATTTGCCTCATAGTGGAAAAACTCCATGAGCTCTATTCTTATAATAGAAAATGCGAGCTAGAAATGAGCCAACATTCGTTTGGGTAGGCTTGGCTTCCTGGATAATAAATTATTCTGACCCATTTTAAAAGTTCAGCTTGGAGTCTGACTTAAAAGCATTTGCCTTAACTAAGTGGCGGGTAAATTTTCAAATAACTATTTCCTTCCAGACGCTCATTTTCATATTGTTTCAGAAAGTGATTGCCCTCGTTTTTGTTAAATTGAGTAGTCCATTTTCTTTTAACTTTCAACGATTATAAAAGGGGAATATGTAATCTTTCAATGTAGTTTCTTTGAAAATTACTGTAAAATAGATTCGTGTCCCCTATAGTCATTAAGGTACAGCATATTTAACCATGGGCTCTATCTATCTAATTGTCTAATTATCTACCTACCTACCTACCTACCTACCTACCTACCTACCTACCTACCTACCTATCTATCTCTATCTATCTATCTGTGTACCACATGGTTTTAAGGCAGCATAAATCCCAAAAGTAACTTCTACCTTGTAATTTCTTTCAGATACATTTGAAGGTCCCAACAACAATTACGATGACCTTTGAGGACACAAGGTAAGTTCTGCTTATTTATCTTTGAGTAAATCCGTTTGATAATGTTAGGTATCATTATCCAATGTTATTTTACTTTACATTATTGTAAAGCCTATTACATCACCCACTTACTTTTAATGGTGATAGTTTTTTTTTTTTTTTTTTTTTTTTTTTTTTGGGGGGGGGAGTCTTGACAGAAATAACCCTTTAATACAGAACGTTTTTCATGAAATGGTTTACCATCAATTAATGTTTAGATAATTTTCTTTATTTTTTTATTTTGTTTTGTCTTTAGATCGATCCTTGGGAGGCATGACTTCCACCGATTTCCTTTTTTTTTTTTTTTTTTTTTTTTTTTTTTCCAAGTTCGACATGATTGTTATTCCTTAACGTTTAGTGTGAGCTTTATAGCTTATTACAAAGTTTTATTACAAACTGCTGACATTCATACATTTTTATGGCAAACGTCAGATGCGTTTTCCCCTCCCAAAACATTTGTTTTTCTAAAATAATGCATTTTTCTGCATCTTTTTTTTATTTAACATTGCCTTTGTAATCTAACCTTCATCACAACGTTGTATCAGAAAGCTTTTAAAGGGTAAAACTGTCCACTTCTATGCAAAAATAATCTTACAAAGAAATAAGCAAGACAACACGGATTTTATTCTGAAGAGTGATTGAACTCGACTCTCCAATAGGCCACGATAAATGGATTTAATTTATTGTTTCCTATTTAGTATACACTTGAGTTTCTCCCAACAGTCCCATTTAAGAACTGACGTTCCCGATTAGATCAACAACAAAAGACCAAGTAACATTATGCAAATGTTCACGGATGCATTTCACGGAAAACAAATGAATAAGACATACGTGGGAGTTGAGAAATTTAAAAGGCTCAGATGGCAGGGTCGTAATGTTTTTTGAAGAAAATTTGGCCATTAGACGAAATTGTCAAAAATTTGTCATCACACCTAACTATTGCACTTCAGCGCATACTCAAGTGCAAATAATAAGCTTTTTGGGTTACGGCGAAGTTGACAAAGCTTTTAAACCACTTTCTTCACGACTTCTCTCATCCTGCTTAGTCGTCATGCGATCTTCTCATTTTATCACGAATTAAGTCAAGGTGTAGAAGACGCCGTTTGTTTGTTAGTTTCAACTTCTTTTCTTTGCTTACGATTAACAAAGAGTTAAAGTTTAACGATAGAAGCGACGACGGTTTTGCAGATGAAATTGTAATGACTTGGGATTGCCGGGACTTTCAAATTTCTCTCGCGGATTCCAGAACTTTTTTTTTTTCCTTTGACCGAAGGACAGTTTTCCTGCAGATTGCTCCAGTTATTCATTCAAGGTTGGATCTTAGGATCGTATCGATTGCCCATGAATCTCTCTCTCTCTCTCTCTCTCTCTCTCTCTCTCTCTCTCTCTCTCTCTCATCTCACACACACACACACACACACACAAGTTGATTTGCATGCTTGTAAGCTGTTCCGAGATTATAATTGCCTCGATGAGGAGCCAAGCTATTGCTGATTAATAGATTTTCAACTCTTTAACTTCTTTTCCCATAAGAGGAAAGTCTGTTGCCCTCCTTCAAGTGAGACGTGAGGTTTTCTCTCCCTCCCTCTCTCTCTCTCTCTCTCTCTCTCTCTCTGCGGCAGCAAGGGCATTCCTGGTGCTCCGTAGGGCGCGCTCCATGACACGGTTTTCCTGCAAATGGCATGGGCAAGAGCGTGATTCACTGCTCTGTTCGACAGTCTTGATTTGCTTTGTTTGCCGTCCACCGGTGTTCTGTCGTCAGTTTTCTCCCTTCGGATTCTGAGTTGAGTTGAATGTAGAATTTAGACCAGAAGCCAAGAACTGGGACTTCTCCTTTGAGTGTCGATGTGTACTTGCTCCTTCCTTTCTGTTTTTACTTTGATGAGCCAAATCTCGGCTGTGACTTTGTCTGCTCCATCAAACCTGGACTGATGATCCGGAGTGTGCTTCCACAGTATCTTAGTTGCTTTAGCAATCACAAGTGTATCCGAGCAGTCAGGTGCCTGAGATAGGGCTAAAGCTACATCTTTCTGCAAGGCAAGTGGCACGCTTCTTCGTTTCTTGTGTGCTTCTAATTTCAGCAATTTCTGCTAACAGTCTTCATTTTATTTTCATAAGAAATGACTGATTTACACACGAAATCTTTCTCGTCTCAAAACCAAGAGTGCTCCATCTCCATCGTATCCTATTGTCATATGTGTTACCTTGACAATGAAATTTGCTAATCGTACGATTTCCATTATCTACTAATTAACTATTATGCTTCTATAGTTCTTACAGTCGCCTCGGTTTAAGTTGACCATCGGAAATGTTCCTTCGTCCATTTATACCTTACAAACCCTGGTCATCTGATGTATCACCCCATCACCACCGCACTACCATCTACTATAGTCGATTACATCAACCGTGCATTTGATGTCTAGGCCAGATTGGCTGTTGATAAGCCAATCACAGGGCTGGAAACTATCAGTCTCTCCGAGAGTTCACATAGGCAGGATGTATGTCAACCTATCCTGAAAGACATATCATTCAGGTGAAGTGTTACGAAGATCCTGCCCATGTGAACTCTCTAGAGGGACTGAGTGTTTCCAGCCCTGTGATTGGCTTGTCAATCAGGAGCGTCGTAAGGGACTGGCCTAGATATTCAAACGCACGGTTTGATGTGAATCGACTATAGTAGAATTTGAATATAGTACCTGAGTATTTCAGTCAATTAATATTGATTCGTAGGGAGCAAACGTCATATTATTCGTTAGCTTATTTTCAACAAAATGTCCCACTTCCATAAAATCGCTCGTAACCTGGATTTGGGCATTGCACAGAAAAAGGGAGGATTTTCAACCGGCAATATCCGATTATGGCGGTGTTGTTTGCGATGTCACTGTCGGTAATAAAGGCGTTATTGGAACCACATCTGACCAAAGTAAGGAAACCATCATTGGAATTGCCAGAGGAATTCTTGTTCTGTGTTTGTGTCTTTGTTTTCCAATTTTTGATTGCGTTAAATGTGTCGAGTATTTGTACTTGGTTTGGCTTTTTCAGTCATGCGTTCTCTATGCACAGCTGTATACAAGTGTTTTCGTTTATCCACTTTTCTGGTTTAGAGAATTTTTAATTTTTTATAAACGGCGTTACTATTTTTCTCGTTCATCCTGTAAAAAATTCATTATTACAGTCATCCACTTGATCGGTGCAAAACAGATTATTATTTCGAGGCCTGAATTTGCAATTGGGAAAAAAACAAAAGAACTGTAGAGCTGCAGGATGGAATCAAGTTACGTCTAGTTAGTTCCCGTTAACTGCTCCTGAGGCGCCGGTTTGAATTCACTTGAATTCACTTTACCTATACGACAGAGACGACGCCGAAAATATTGTTTACAAAAGGTTTTCATTGCAGTCAGATGTCGACAGGTTTATCATATCTTTCTATTTAAACTTCCGTTTCATGCTGAATTATATTTATTTTTCTGTTTTTCTTTTTTTTATTCGAATATATTATTAAAGTTGAATGGGAAACAGACAACAAAATTCCTTTTCTTGATGTTTTAATAATCAGAGACACGACAGAATACAAATTTACCATATACAGAAAAACCAACGTTCTCACTTTCATACATTCACTACTTTAGCTATCACGACATTGTTATCATGATAGGTGTAGCCAGCAACTTGTTCTTAAGAGCCTTACGAATTTGTTCCCCAGATTTCCTGGAAAAAGAATTTGAACTAATTCGTAAGCATCTTTACCCGCACGCACACACACATTATATATGTGTATATATATATATATATATATATATATATATATATATATATATATATATATATATATTATATATATATATACACACACACACACACACACACATATATATATATATATATATATATATATATATATATATATATATATATATATATATATATATATATATATATATATATATTATGTGTGTGTTTGTGTGTGTGTGTGTGATCGACAAGGTTTTCATTCAACCAACGCTTATGAAGATTTTTCGTCAGTTTTTCGTAAGTGTTACGTCAAACTGACGAAAAATCCCCTCCAAAACGTCCCCTCAGAATTTTTTCGGAAAGTAAGATCATGTGCCGGAGCTTAAATTACAAAATTTCTAAATGGTTAGCTGGCCTCCTTTCCCCTTTTTTAGGCACTTTTTCTCCCAGTCACATTAAACATTCGGAAGGTTTTGTCACAAATTCAGGGAAGCACATATACCACTTCACAACATAAAACTTTTAAGCCTTGACGTAGATTCCCTATTTACAAAAGTACCAATACAGGACGTTCTTCAGTTTTTAAGGGAAAAATTATCCCCCTATTCAGATCATTTCCCATTGGCGCTTGACAAAATAATAAAGTTAGTTGAATTATGTGCATCTAATAACGTATTTTCATTCGGGGAATCATTATATAAGCAAAAATTCGGGTGTAGTATGGGTAGTCCTTTAAGTCCTGTTTTAGCTAATCTGTACATGGAATACGTTGAAACTACAGTAATAAATGCAAAAAAAACAAAAACATGCTGTGGATGAGATATGTGGATGATATCCTAACATTTTGGATAATAGGTGGGGCAATTTTAATGAATTCCTCTCGAAATTAAACGCTTATTGTGCCCAGCATCAAAATTTAAAGTTGAATGGGTAAACAGACAACAAAATTCCTTTTCTTGATGTTTTAATAATCAGAGACACGACAGAATACAAATTTACATATACAGAAAATCAACGTTCTCACTTTCCTATATTCACTACTTTCGTTATCACGACATTCCTATCAAGATAGGTGTTGCCAGCAATCTGTTCTTAAGAGCCTTACGAATTTGTTCCCCAGATTTCCTGGAAAAAGAATTTGAACTAATTTGTAAGCAGCTTTCGTCTTTAAACCCTGGAACACTGAACGTGGGTATAGATTACCCCAGAGTAGGTGACGTCATTCGTGTTTCCATCCTCTTCCCACAAGCCAGCGCGCTGGGACTCAGTATAGCTTCAGTCTACCCTATGGGTTTATAGGGGGAAGTCGCGTCGCTCCAATCCTCTGCCTGGATTTTGCGCTACAGACGTGTTCGGGTACCGTTTACCCACGTTCAGTGATAAGAGTATATAGAAAAAACTGGGTAATGTGTACAACAAAGAAGAATGTGCTCCTCCTTTCAAGTATGCACACACAGCAAGTAGTGAATTATGTTCACCGGAAAGCCTAACATAATTGAATATTTAATAATGAGACAAAAGGAGGGGTCGACAAAAAGACACGTTTCAGGTGTCACAGCTGCCGCCAACCTGTTTGCCCGAGCCACTACTTCCCCTACTGCTGTGATTGCATATAAGGCTGAGGTAGGTAATATATATAAAACTAAGATTTTGAGTGATAATGTGTGATAAAGTATAAAAAGAAATATAATAAACACATTATATTCCACAATTTGTCATTTCTGGTGCACTAAAAAAAGGGTGTTTTTCCTACTCTCCTTCTTCCCTACAGTTCCCGCATCCCCCGTGCCTTGATGACCCCCTGGGATGAGAGCCTGACATCCTTGGAAGCGTGTGGGAGCATCTGAGCGATTTTTGGGGAGGGTTTTTTTTTGCTTAATTTTTTGGAAAAACAAAAACATTCAAATTTTTTCACTTTTTTACATTCCTTTCTTTTTGCTTTTTAATTCAAGTTTCTGAAAGTAAGTATTCTAATTTAATAGTTTCATTACTAGGTAATAGGGTTATATTTAGTGTGTAAGGGATAGGATTAATAAATTTGCATATTTACTATTTTTCTTTAATTTTCCAAAATCGGGTAAACTACCCACGTTCAGGGCCGTGGCCCGTTGTAACAGGGAAACGGGTTCAGTGTTCCAGGTTAAGGTATCCTGACCATATAATTGATGAAAGCAATTCACAAAACAAACGTAATTTTCTAACGACCCCCTCAAGACAAGACCAAAGAGATGCCCAACAATAAAATAAAAATTCCTCACCTGGACAGAATTAAGACAGTGACTCAGACCCTTGGAATTTCGAACCCTTTTGCATTTACTTACCCAAACACCTTAGCCAAATCCCTGATTACGTCCAACAAAAGACATTCCCCAAGGAAAACAGGGGTTTATGAAATCCCATGCCAGGACTGTGACCAGTCTTACATCGGATTTACAGGAAAAATCACTTCCCCAGAGATTAATACAAAACAGTCAGTTAGGTATGGACAACAGAACTCGGTTATTTACAACCATATAAATGAACATAACCATAGAATAAACTGGAATTTGGTCACATATAATTTATAGCAGCAACTGGCGGTACAAGAGTCAAATGATGGAATCGGCCTTAATAAAAGAGAGGCAGGTAATGAACATCTCTAAAGGAGCATGGGATTCTCTTGGTATAAATACCACCTTTTCTGTAAACTTTTCTCATTCATATACTTGAAGAGAGAGACAGCAGTCTCTGAAATATAGTACTTTTTCTCTATATTTTTGGTGTTTTTAAGGGCTCCTTTTATTAGATGGAATTCTGTTGTAACAGAACATTTTTTTACCAGTCTATGTGTATATATATATATATATATATATATATATATATATATATATATATATTATATATATATATATATATATATATATATAAATATGTATATATATAAATATATAATATATATATACGGAACCTGTAAACAAAACCATATTCACAAACATGACAGACATACATTACAATAAAATTTTTTAATAACTCTAAGGCAACTGATTTTTATTTAAGTCATTAATATATATTTGAGGTCATCTTAAACATGTTACAGATACAAGGGTCTAAATGAAAAAGGCCAACGACTAACATTGAAATTACAATTAAATATTTTAACGGATTTGAAAACCATTAAACCATTGTTAAAAGCTTTTAATGTCAACCTTGTTTCTTCCTATAATAACACACTAAAAGAATGTTAATAAAAAATGGCCCCAGAGAAAGCAACAACATAATATATAAATTCCATGTATGGATTGTCCCTCATTCTATCTCGGACAGTCTAGCAAGGGCTTAGAAGTAAGGCTAACCCAGCATAAATACTCTGTAAAACTGGGCAAAAAATCCAATGCATTATTTATTCATTTAAGTGAAAACAACCACCGAATTAATTGGATTGACAGTTCAGTAATTGCACGGTCAAGAGATGTCTTATCACGAAATCTTTTAGAATCTTGCTTTAATACAACTTACTTTTCATTGTAATTTCAATGTTAGTCGTGGGCCTTTTTCATTTAGACCCTTGTATCTGTAACATGTTTAAGAATGACCTCAAATATATAAATTACTGACTTAAATAAAAATCAGTTGCCTTAGAGTTATTAAAAATTTTATTGTAATGTATGTCTGTCATGTTTTGTGAATATGGTTTGTTTTACCAGGTTCCGTATAGCTGTCACCTATAATCCTTTAATTGTCTGGAGATTGTATCTGAGATGATTGTCTTAAACCTTTAATTGCACCCTTTGTTTATGCTTGTTTGGGAAGGTTCTTATATTCCAGGTGTGTCGGATTCTTGGCACTAATCCTTTTATAATCCCTATCTGTCAGTTATACGAACCTTCTTGTATTGTCTTTTCTCGTATTTTTGTCAGTATCTGCTCCAGTAAAGGGCTTTTAAGCCGAAAGATCTCGCAGACTCCTTCGTTTATTTTTCCTTCGTGGCATTTATCCTTTATTTATGGATTTATCACGTTCCTAACTTTCGTGATTCTGTTATACATAATGAGGGCCACGTTTACTTTCGATATATATATGATATATATATATATATATATATATATATATATATATATATATATATATATATATATATATGTAAAGGTTTTTGCCACGAAGGAAAAACCTTTATTTATACATAGCATCACGTTTTATATACTTCGTGATCAAGTTATTTATAGATATATATATATATATATATATATATATATTATGTATACATACATTATATACACACACACATATATACATACATACATACATATATACTGTGCTCTCCTGTATGCATATATATATGTGCGTATCCATGAAATGGTGTATGGAAGTTTACTGTTACTGAGAGAAAAATTTCTCACCATATTTACTATTCTCTAATAAATGTGATTTAATGAACCACATGTAATTCACACTTTCACCTTACAAGTTTCGAGGCCTTGAGGGAAAGACCATCGCGCAAACAAACAAACAAACAGACAAAAAAAGACAGACAGTCAGACAGACCCAGTCTACTGGCCATTATTGTTATTGCAACCTTTCTCGCCCACCGCCCTCCGGCGGGCATTTATCACTCCTCCCAATGCGCCCATTCGCCCTCGTTATTTGAATCCCTTAGCTGCAGTTTTTGGTCTGCATCCCATGAGGACCTCGGTATTGAATGACTGATTTTCTGTTCTGCGTCGTCTTTTCACTTGGTTTTTTCTGCTCGATTTCGGATCTTTCATAGATAGGGGTCGTTATCTAGGGCTAATGATTCGTGTGGCTCATTATCTTTATGGTAGTTGTGGTCTTTTGTTTATGTTTTTACAGCGATCCCGAGACACCGAAAAAGTGGATTCATACATTGTTAAAACCTTTGGGGGGTTCACTATTTACAGAAGATCCTTGATTTCATGTGTTTACTTAATTTTTTTTTTTTTTTAAATAAACAAAAGAAAATATAGAAAACGTGACTTAAACACTATAAACTTAATCTTTAAATATAAAAGAATTGATTGACTGTTCAAGAAAATCCTTCTCATGGAACGGCCAAAGTTTCTAAGTATATATATGTTGTTTGTGTTTTTTAATTAATGACAACAAAGTACTCTTCAAAATTTGACGTATGAAGGCCGCCATCATATAACCCTTTAAAAGGCTATAAACCCAGGATGATTTATTTTTTTGAAAATCGAAGTATCATTGAACCATATCTTTTAATTGAAATAATTAAGAAATGTCACCACCAGAAACCATGAGTCATCTACGTTTTGAATCTCGGCGATTGACAGCTTCCCTTTGAAAGAGGTTTTTATATATTTTTTATTTATTTTTTTTTTTACAAAAAAATATCAGAAATAATTCTGAGGAATAAATGCTTCTCTCAGCGATCAAAATATGTTGATTTAGTGCTCCATGTCGGTCAGACCTAACATTCTCTCTCTCTCTCTCTCTCTCTCTCTCTCTCTCTCTCTCTCTCTCTCTCTCTCTCTCTCTCTCTTTGTGGAAGGAGAGTAATGATTAGTTAATAAATTCTATTTGAAGACCGCTCCCTTTAAGAGTTAACGTTCTATTAATTATCTTGTTAGTACTGTTGTTACATTTGAGGCAGCAGAAGGTATATTTGACATCGTCCTCTGTCTCTACTAATAGGTTAATGATTGCACTTTGCCAGGACCTTAATTGAAAGCTTCAAACAGGCTGCAATTTGCTCTTATGAATGCCAAAATGAATTCCGTTTTAAGCTTGAATTTCGTTTTAAGCTGCCGGTGCGAAAGTTGAGAACAGAGTTTAATTATACCACTTCAGACCGCAACAAAATTTTCCCATTTGGTTTCTGGGTCACTGCAGGCGTCCCCAAAGATTTTCTTTTTTATTTCTGGTAATAAATTTTGCCCCCAGAAATTGACGAACGAGAATCGGAAAAATCTCCTTCGTATGAAGATACTGGGAGAAAATTATTGATGTGCTATGTGATTTAATTCAAACAATCATCGGATATCCAATATAAGGATACCTTGTAATGACATATGCTGTCTATAGAATATATTAACCTTCATGAATTCATAATGAATGTATTTCCAGATTACATTTTCAATACTTTTCCAAATTTTGGAAGAGGAAATGTTATTGTAAGATCAATTTTCATAGCTCATTCTTCAATACTAAATATGATAGTATCCTTTCATTACAGATCTCTGAAATCCATCCCAATGTGAGTTTTGAAATATTCCAGAATGACATGTTATACGATTTTAACTTTGCGTGAATGTTTATTTCTGTATTATTAATAACTATTTCTTATGATTAATAGTGCTGTTGTTGTATGGTTTTGTTATTTCTGGTCCTCTTGCTGAAGGGGTTATTATCGAATATCATTTTCATATATGTTTTTTCACATTATTATCATTATTTTTTTTCTTTTAATACGGTCATTCTATTGGACTGGGTGGTATTTTAGTGTTGGGTTCCTTGTTGCATCCTGCCTCCTTAGGAGTCCCATCAGTTTTCTTACTATGTGCGCTGTTTTTTAGTAGAACACCCCTTCTGCATGAGTCCGGGAGCTACTTCAGCATCTAGTTTTTCCAGGTTCCTTTTCATGGATCTTGGGATCGTGCCTAGTGAACCTGGCATATCCCATATCATTCATATTTTCAGGTCTTGATAATTATGATTTTTTCTCTCTCTTTCTCATCAACTCTGGTGTCCCATGGTATTGCGACATCAATGAGTGATAATTTCTTCTTGATTTCGTCAATCGACATCATATCTGGTCTATTGCCACGTATCACCCTATCTGTTCTGATACCATAGTCCCAGAGGATCTTTGTCAGATAGTCTCTATCACTCCCTCAGGTTGTGGCTCGTACCACTTATTACTGCAAGGTAGCTGATGTTTTCTTGCACAGGCTCCAGTGGAGGGCTTTTGCTACTGAATCATGCCTCCTTTTTTTGTACTGGCTCTGTGCAAGTGCCGGACATTCGGTTGCTATGTGGCTTATGGTCTTGTTTTTCGTATTGCACTTCCAGCATATGGGTGAGATGTTATTTCCATCTATCTTTCTTTGAACATATCCGGTTCTTAGGGCCTGATCTTGTGCCGCTGTTATCATTCCTTCAGTCTCCTTCTTGAGTTCTCCCTTCTGTAGACATTGCCTTGTTTCATTGCTGGCTAGTTCTTTAGTCTGTCTCATATACTCCATACATTGGTTTGTTGTGCCATTCCTCCTTTTTGTTTGTCATTCTCCTGTCTCTGTATATTTCTGGGTCTTCATCTACTTTTATCAGTCTTTCTTCACTGGTTTTCAGATATTTCCTCAGTGCTCTGCTCTCGATGTTGATAGTCCTCTATGCTTAGTAGTCCTCTCCCTCCCTTCTTTCGTGTAATGTATAGTCTGTCTGTATTTGCTCTTGGTTGTAATGCTTTGTGTAATGCCATGTGTTTCATAGTTTTCTGTTCTATGCTGCGGAGTTCAGCCTTTGACCACTCCACTACTCCTGTGCTGTATCTGATTACTGGTACTATCCATGCACTTATGGCTTTTATCATATTTCTGGCATTGAGCTTTATTTGACCCAAGTATTGCCTTAAGTTTGCATATATTCTTTCCTGATCGTCCTTTATCTCTTGGTGATGTATAACATCTAATATTCCCAGGTATTTGTACCCTGTCTCATCTATGTGTTTGATGTTGTTCCCATCTGGTGGCTTTATCCTTCGAGTCCTGGTCACTTTGCCTGCTTGTATGTTGACCAAGGCACATTTTTCTATTCCAAACTCCATCCTGATGTCCCCAGATACAATCATTGTATCTATTTCCTTAATGATCTTACTGCACAGCTTGAAGTCGTCCATGAACATCAGGAATGGTTAAATTAATTCTGTGGGCTCCTTTCTTAAGTCAGTATTCGTCATCCATCTTCTGTAGTACTTTTGTCAAGGGAATCATGGCTACTACGAAGAGTAGCCGGACAGAGAGTCACTTTGAAAGATCCGTGTGTGGTATCATTGCGAAGGGTTTCCTGTAGCCAATCCATGCCATGCTTAGATTGGTTTTCTTCATCTTATTGTTATTCATTACCATTTTACCTATCAGGAGCTGGCCTTTTGTGCCCTTACACTTCCTTCTACAACCATTCTGTTGGTGGAGGATGATTCTTGTTAGTAACTTCCACATTACTGGTAGGCAGGTGATAGGCCTGATATATTTCCCTTGTTCTTATCTTTCTGTACTAAGGATGTTATCCCTGTGGGTGCGTGGTGGTTTGTGACACAGTGCTATATAGTTTTCTCTGGTTGGTTCTGAATAGTTTGTTTTGTTGGTATCTCTTATTCCTGTTCATGTACCGTTGGATGCTATGTTCTTCAGCTTTAAGACTTTGTTTTATATTTTCTGTTGTTTAGTCCCTTCTCCTACACTTTGTATTTCTCGTTCAGTTCCTCCCTTGTTGTTTTGCTTCTTACCCTCTTTTCTGCCATCTCTTTCAGTTTACTCAAGTCAGATTTCAGCACCATGATTTGTTTTTCCAGGCGCCTTTTCTTTTCCAAGGCTGTTGATATTTAGATTTCTATTGGGTTGGTTGTGCTGGTGGTGTTGGTATCCCCGGAGTGCTGCTATTAGTCTTACTCCTGCACATGCCAGGTTATTTGGGTCTGTGACTGATGGTGTGTGTTAGTCTTATTATTTCATTAACTTCACTTGTTTCCCCCTTTAGTTTCTTTGTGTTGTAGGCTTTCATGGAGGGGATCTTTGCTCTTTCTGTCTGATCTTTTCCACCCATTCCAACCTCTCTGTTACATCGGTGCTTCATCGTGTGATGTTGTTTGGTAGCTCATCATTCCTGTCGACATGGTCTGTGGTATCGTCTCTTAGTTCGTCTTCTTGTCCTTCATTGCTGGGTGTTATTTCTCTTTCCGGTTCCTCTCTTTCTGTTGTGGAGAGCCAGTTCTTTTTCTATATGTTTCTTAATTGGTCTGCGAGCCTCTAATCTGTTTGGGGCGTGTTATTTCTCTCATTCCAGATGTTGACCAACCTTCTTCTGTATCCTCTTTCTGTCGGGTTGCTTCTGCTGTACCATCTCCATATTTCCTTATTTTCTTCTCTTGTTCATTTCTTCTTCTGGTTTGCCTCTGTAGCTCCAGTTTCTGGTTGCTGGTTACTGTCGTTGTGGTGGTCAGTTGCAGGATGACGACCTCCAAGTACCTGACCGTCCTCCCCCGTCAGTCGGGCTGTATACCTACCTGGCTGCTGGACGAAGCTGCCTCTGTTGCCAGAGGCTCCATTTATGTCGCTGTCGTTTAATCCTCCATTTCTTCCCGTAGCTGGACCTTACCCCATCGGGGATAAGTACTCATTTACAGTTGAGTAGACTGAGGAAATTCTGGTAGAGATCCTTTCCTAAGGAATCAACGTCGAGGAGAGTGATCTCCCATCCAACGACTGACCAGCCCTAATGTTGCTTAACCAGTTCATTGATGAGCTAAACCACTCAGTCACATCATTATTGTGATTATGTAGCCTCCTCTTCCCCTCGTCTCTTCTTGAACATATTATTTAAAAGAATCAAATTTCATTCTCGCTCTATGTCTTGGTTGTTTTCTTATATCAGTTGGAAGTTTAATCTCATTTTAGGTTTTGTTTCTTATATTGGAAATCATTTTGAGAGACATTATGTAGTGTTTTATCCTGTGGATGTCGCTTTATTTCTCGATGCTAATCTTTTTGTTGCCCATGATGAGAGAGAGAGAGAGAGAGAGAGAGAGAGAGAGAGAGAGAGAGAGAGAGAGAGAGAGAGAGAGAGAGAGGCAATTTTTAAAATGATACTTCCTATGAAATATTTCATTTACGGTGCCGCACAGAAAAACACAGGCATTTAACAGAATCCACACAAACAAAATGTTTGTGTACCACACAAATTATTTCTTTTATTTTTAGGCAGTAAACTCTTACCACCAAATTCTTTTTAGATATGTGGTATATTTGGTAAAATTTCCCTACTAGACAGGGTGTTAAGGGAACAAATAATAAATGAAAGAAGTCGTCCCCTGTCTTTTAAAGTGTTTATAAATTTAGTCTGAGTAGCACCAAGAGCGAACAGAAACTTTATCTCTCTTCGTCCATAGGAAAAAATGTATCACAGTATCTTTTCAAACCTTATATATATGTCGCATGCATTAGGTGAGCGATGTTTGAGGAAAAAGTCTCTGGGATAATAAAGGAAAATTCGAGAATTCGCTGCATAAAGATTACTTCATTCACATTTTTTCGAGAACTCTCAATTTGTTTCAGGCCTTAAGATTAGTAGGACAACGCAAGGCTAAGATATATGCTGGCAATGGATCGAGACGATTGATGTGTAATTACTTTCAAGTAACTGACAGAGTGGTCATGGAGAATATGCTTTTCAATTATTATTATTATTATTATTATTATTATTATTATTATTATTATTATTATTATTATTTTTTTTTTTTTTTTTTTTTTTTTTTGTTTTTTTTTTTTTTTTTTTTTTTTTTGCTCTATCACAGTCCACCTCCAATTCGACTGGGTGGTATTTATTTATGTGGTGGGGTTCCGGTTGCATCCTGCCTCCTTAGGAGTCCATCACTCTTCTTACTATGTGTGCCGTTTCTAGATCACATAACTTCTGCATGAGTCCTGGAGCTACTTCAGCCTGTAGTTTTTCTAGATTCCTTTTCTGGGATCTTGGGATCGTGCCTAGTGCTCCTATGATTATGGGTACGATTTCCACTGGCATATCCCATATCCTTCTATTTCTATTTTCAGATCTTGATACTTATCCTTTTTTCCCTTTTTTCCCTCTACTTTCTCTTCAACTCTGGTGTCCCATGGTATTGCGACATCAATGAGTGATACTTTCTTCTTGACTTTGTCAATCAACGTCACGTCCTGGTCTGTTTGCACGTATCACCCTATCCGTTCTGATACCATAGTAGTCCCAGAGGATCTTTGCCTGATCGTTTTCTATCACTCCTTCAGGTTGGTGCTCGTACCACTTATTCTGCAAGGTAGCTGATGTTTTCTTGCACAGGCTCCAGTGGAGGGCTTTTGCCACTGAATCATGCCTCTTTTTGTACTGGTTCTGTGCAAGTGCCGGCATTCACTTGCTATGTGGTTTATGGTTTCATTTTTCGTATTGCACTTCCCTACATATGGGTAGAGATGTTATTTCCGTCTATCGTACTTTGAACATATCTGGTTCTTAGGGCCTGATCTGTGCCGCTGTTATCATTCCTTCAGTTTCCTTCTTTAGCTCTCCCCTCTGTAGCCATTGCCAATTGTCATCGCTGGCTAGTTCTTTAGTCTGTCTCATGTATTGCCCGTGCATTGGTTTGTTGTGCCAGTCCTCTGTTCTTTCTGTCTCTCCTGTTCCTCTGTATATTTCCTGGGTCTTCGTCTACTTTTATTAGTCCTTCTTCCCATACACTCTTTAGCCACTGGTCTTCACTGGTTTTTAGATATTGCCCCAGTGCTCTGTTTTCGATGTTAACGCAGTCCTCTATACTTAGTAGTACCTCTCCCTCCTTCCTTTCGTGTTATGTATAGTCTGTCCGTATTTGCTCTTGGGTGTAGTGCTTTGTGTATTGTCATATGTTTCCTGGTGTTTTCTGATCTATGCTGCAGAGTTCTGCCTCGTCCATTCCACTATTCCTGCGCTGTATCTGATTACTGGCACTGCCCATGTGTTTATGGCTTTTATCATATTTCCGGCGTTTGAGTTTTGACTTGAGTATCGCCTTGAGTCTCTGCATATATTCTTTCCTGATCGTGTCCTTCATCTCTTGTGTTTTGATCCCTCCTTCCTTTATTCCCAGGTATTTGTATCCTGTCTCATCTATGTGTTTGATGTTGCTCCCATCTGTAGCTTTATCCCTTCAGTTCTCGTTACTTTGCCTTTTTGTATGTTGACTAAGGCGCATTTTTCTATTCCAAACTCCATCCTGATGTCCCCAGATACAATCCTTACAGTCTGGATTAGGGTATCTATTTCCTTGATGCTCTTACCATACAGCTTGATGTCGTCCATGAACATCAGATGGTTGATTCTGTTGCCTCTTTTCTTGAGTTGGTACCCGACATCCATCTTCTGTAGTACTTTTGTCATGGGAATCATGGCTACTACGAAGAGTAGTGGGGACAGTGAGTCGCCCCTGAAAGATCCCTCTCCTGATATTAACCTCTGCTAGTCTTATTCCAGAGCTTGTAAGTATTGTATTCCAGTTGCGCATTGTATTTTTGAGGAAGCTGATGGTATTTTCCTCTGCCCCATATATTTTCAGGCATTCTATTAGCCATGTGTATTATTATTATTATTATTATTATTATTATTATTATTATTATTATTATTTATTATTATTATTATTATTATATCACTGATCAACATATATATTGAAAAACATCAACGAGAATTATTGTAATATCTACGCAGAGGCTAAAGTAAAGGACGATTATAAATATAATTAAAATATATACAAGTAAATTTTTGTGTATAGAAGTTAACATTATTTTATATGGAAAATAAAATTTTTAATCTTTGTCAAGTCGATATCTATTTCCCCATGTTGTCATAAATTCATTATGACGGCTCTGGTTATGAATCAATCACTATCCTACCTTAGGCAGAGTTATATATAGTTGTAGTCAACAAAAAACGAATAAAAACGTAAAAAAAAACTACAGAATGAAAGAGAACTTCGCCACCCTCCCCCCTGCCCCCTGCCCCCAGACTCTCCGAACTCAATAAAACGAGCCAATTCCGTGCCAAGCCAGGTCATTTGGGAACAATTTCATAGGCACTAGACAGAACGGCACGCTTAGGCGAACACGAGATGATATTTCCATTTTTCCTTTTTCACTTATTCTTCCGTGTCCCATAAAAATGAATCTCTCAAAGTAGGTGCATCAGTCAGTGAAGAATACCAGTTTCACGGCAGCCGGCCAAATAATATTTTTTTTGTTTTTTTTTTTATTGGAGTGTAGTTTTCGTACGAATGGAAATATGTAACTGGAAATAACCCAAATTTTGAAAATCTACTTCTCGTGTTGTTTTTCTCTAGTTTCTTTGAACAGATAAAAAAAAACTGTTTTCTTTAGTTTTGCATTTGTTTGTTTTTACTTCTTTAACGAACTTTTAAGTAATGATAATAACAGTGTCACACAAAAATCTGTTTCAAAAAGCGTTCCAACACAAACACTTTCCGGTCAATAAAAATGTTATTTCCTTGTTATTCTAGAGTAACAATGGTAAATCAGTTTACTGATGTCAGTAAAAAAACTGCATCAAAAATTTTTTTTTATCAGAATTTACATAAAAATAGATAGGAAAAATAAGAAGCCAAAAAATTAATGGAATTCTTATTAAAATAGAAATTACGAAGACATTTCGAGATGAGCGTAGCATCTTCGTCAGTGCGTTTCTTGGGCCCATTTGTCTTTATTCTCATCTCACTGAAGTAAATAACAGAAAAGATGAGGATCAAGAGACCAATAATATCTCATCAATACCTCGTACAAGTTGTCATTGCCATGGTCATAAATTTCCGGATTCCTGTCTAGTTTGTTTTTTTTTTCATTTGTCTCAATTAATAAAGAAGGGGCGTTTCTTTTAAGAGGGAAATAGCCAATTATGGTGAAACTATGCCCGAGACATTAATTCTTAAGACCTGTGAAACCATTATATAACCAATTGCTTTGGGAAATAAATAGTATTTTTTATATTTACGCAGTCTTAATAAGCCTCGTGACATCCTACAGACAGGGCACCGTGGCAACAGGTAAGAGTTCCCAGTTTGTGTAGTTTAGGGAATAAGGAGGGTAATACATATACTACATTGCATTAAGTGTTGATTTGTGTACGAAACCCCAATGCAAAGCTTCCACAGGATTAGCCTTTTTGTTCACTTACTCTGATGGCTAGTGTGCACACTGTCCACTGTCACCCTTCTTGGATGTCATGAGTCATGCCTTTCCAAATACCTTTGTCAGTACACCTATCCAGCACTTCCATATTCACTCCTGAGTATCTCCTCTTTCCTTACCCTATCAGTTCTTGCATTTCATGTTACATTAATAATTCATCTGAACAGCTTCACCCTATTCCTACTTCATTTTCACTCAACATCCCCATTTCACTTCCATAAAGTAAAGTTGGCTCAACGATCCATACTTACACTTTAATTACCTTATAGTCTCCCTGTGCTCTCCAGAGTTGTTGACAAACTTATTTTTAAGCCACTATATAGATATGTTATATCTAAAGGATTGTTAGCAAATACTAGTCAGTATGCT
This sequence comes from Macrobrachium nipponense, assembly GCF_015104395.2. NCBI lineage: Eukaryota > Metazoa > Arthropoda > Malacostraca > Decapoda > Palaemonidae > Macrobrachium > Macrobrachium nipponense. The sequence goes on along the minus strand of NC_087200.1, from coordinate 15,854,065 downwards.
TACAGGGAGCAGTTAAGTACCTGTGATGCTCTCTTAGACTTGACATGCCACATTTGCAAGGGACCCTTGATATGGGTTTTGAGTGCAGAGTAATTAAGATAGATTTTAGTTCTGCTTTCGATTTAGTTAATCACAAGGCACTTGTTTATAAACTTCAGAGTGGGTTGATATGTTTTAGGATTACTAAAGATTTCTTTACACGTCGGCAGTAGGAGCGAGTTCCCGTGGACGGAATCTTGAGTGAACCAAGACCTATTGCGTCTGCAGTTCGTTTTCCTGGTCAGCTGTTATTCTTGTGTATACAAGTGACATGGCTGTTGGCCACGAAAGCAAGATTGTTCAGCATGCCAATGATGCAACTAGTATGGATTTAGTTACTTCTCCACTTGTTTTGAGAAGTGAAGCTGCCCTCAGCCTCAATCGGGACATGGACTGGATCAGGGAATGGGCAGTTGGTGGGGTATATGAGGCTGACTTCAGTAAAACGAAAACACTATTGATTAGTAGATCTCCTACAGATATCCCACCCCATCCTCCCCTTCAGGTGGATGGGACTTTGCTGAACGAGTCTGAAGCTCTTAACCATTCTAGCCATCTTGCTTGGTGAGTCGTACCCGCGTGAAGTCAGATTAATCAACAGATATCACAAGTTTAACATACGACTAGAATTTGAGAAATATCTAGAAGTGTTCGTGAACTATCGGTGATAAGATTAGTGTGAAAATAGTAGGATAAAGCGTCTTCTAAGTTTAGTTTATCAAGTGTAATACTATAAATCAGAAACAAGATGGCAGTAAGTTCCAACTGCGGGAAGAGGTGGCGTAATTTGGCGTGTCTAGCAGATTCGCAATACGATGAGGTAGCAGGAAGGGAACTGGCATTTCTCATCTATGAAATCAGCAACAGTCCTAACCAAAAAGATACAAAAGCATTCATAGATATATTAGAAGGATATAATCCTTCAAACTGGAACAAATCTAATGAAAACATCTTGAAAATAATTGAAGAAGTTCCAAATAAAATCCAAGTGGTCAAGAGACTCATAAAGAAAATATACATAAACCAACATATTCCGACAAAGAAAATGAATAAGGTGAATCTTGTGAATATCCTAATTGATGCATTAGGAAAAAGAATGCCAAAAGCATGCAAAACTGTGTAAGGTTTGGTATAGCATAGTCAATCCACAAACCTAACTCAGAAAATGTGCTGCATGCAACATTCCGACCCATCCACAGTGTGCTGAGGTAATACAAGATTTGAGAAAAGATACAAGAATTTTTTGTTCAACATGTCTATCATGGATAGACAATGTTATTAAATCAAGATTGAATGTACAAATAGTTGAGGATGAAGAAGAGGAAGAGGAAGAAGAAGAAGAAAAAGAAGAAGAGGAAAACGGAAGAGAAGTAAACAAAAATGAAATGACAGAAAAAATAAGGAAAACAAAGAACAAGATAAAAGTATGGATGCAGAGATACTCATTGATACTACATATGAGGCATAAAGCAGCATACCTACGAAGAAATAAATTACGATATGACAACAGAAAAAGCAAATCCCGAAGAGGCTCTACCAGATCTATACAATGACGGGAAAGAGGAAAAAATAGACAAGAAAGGACAAAATCTGCAACCTTTTGAAAAGAGGGAATTGCAGATTTGGAGAAAGATGTTACTACAAACATCCTAAGATATGTCAAAACTATGAAAATATATGGTAAAAATGTGCATACTTAGATGGATATGGGGATGATTGCAGAGATCTGCATCCACAAATAGGTAAAAAACCTAAAAGAAGGAAAAGGATGTAAGTTCGACAAAAAATGCAAATATATGCACCCTGTAGCCATGAATCATAATCAAATAAATAACCAACCAAGTAATAAAATCCAAAATAAGAAAGAAACAAATAAAGAGAGAAATCAAGAATATCAGGTAAAAGAGAAAAGCAAACCACCAATGAGATATGCAGAGGTGTCAGCAAAAATTTCAAAAACATCAGCTCGAATTCTACTCAAGAGATAATAACTGTATTTATTATGCAAGAGGATATTGCAGAAACGGAGAAAATTGCAGATTCAGACACAAAATGAATAATTATGATGAAGGAAGATCAAATATTATGGAAAAGTTGGATTTTTTAATGTCAGAATTTCTGGAAATGAAAAAAAGAACAACATACAGAACAGGAAAGAGACATGGGAAATCCTTATTACTACCAGTATTAAATGAAGGAGAAAACACGCAAACCATCATAGTGATGAATGCGCAGGGTTTAGTTACGAGTAACTCAAAAAGAAAAATAGAGTACTTAGAAGAACTCAACCCAAAATGAAAAAGGAAACATAGATATAATGAATATAAGTGAAACCTGGTATTCCCAAGAGACTGGGAATGATGATCAAAGAAAAGGGTTCCAAACTTATAGATCAGATAGAAAAAATAGGAATCAAGGGGGAACCGCAATATATGGGAAAGACAAAAAACAAGGAAAAATATATGAGAAATATAGTAACTCAGAATGTGAACTAATAGCGGTAGAATTTGAATCTGAAAAATTGATGACATAGTAATATATAGACCCTCTAATACTAAAGAGTTTGACTTAATAATTGAAAAATTGGATGATATATGTAGAAATCACAAGGACTGGACTATTCTCCTATCTGGTGACTTCAACTTTCCTTTCGTAGAATGGAAAGAACGAATAGGAGATTGTGGTTGTACTATACATATAAAAAAGAGAGTAATAGTAGTCGCAGAAGATAAGAGGCAATTTGAAAAGCTATTAGGGGGGATATGCTACTAGAATACAACATTCAACAAAATAAATCACCTGCCAACAAGAAAGGAAAATACTTTAGACCTAGTATTTGTGAACAAGATGAATTATGTTAAAGAAATAATAGTTTATAATGCGAATATTTCAGACCATAATGTCATAGAATTAACAGTTCATTCCAAAGCAAGTGAAAATAAGAGATAAGCAAGAAAATGAAAAAGTGGGAAGGATATGGAAAATACAACTTCTACAGTAAAATATAAAATGGTCAGAAATTAATGAAGAATTAAACAAAGGTTGGGATAACATTTTCGTAAGTGATGACATAAGGTAAATACGGAGATTATATAAAATATTGGAGAAAATAGTGGAAAAATATATACCGAAGAAGAAAAGTAAACATCATTCATGCATACCAAGAGACAGAAGGATCTTGTTCCAGAAAATCAGTAAAGTGGAAAAAAAAGGTCTTGCAAAAGAAAAAATGCATGGAAAGTTATAGAACTAAAAAGTAAGATAGAAAATGCAGAACAAAAGATTATACAATCAAAAGAAAATGAAAAACGGGACTTGGAAGAAAAAACCCTATTAAATATCAAGCAAAACCCCAAGCAATATATACTCATATGCGAAGAAGATGAATAAAAGAAGAATAGAAATAGGCCCTCTGAGAATTGAAGGGAGATTAACGAATGAAAAAAAGGAAATTTGCAACATACTGGCAGAACGATATAAGAGAGAATTCACCCCTAGAATAGATAATGATATAGAAGTAAGGGATAAAATAGTGAATATTTAGCTGACATAGATATTAATGAAGCTGATATTGTGCAGGCTATTAATGAAATTAAAAATGGAGCTGCTGCAGGGCCTGATGGAATTCTGCTATTTTGTTAAAGAAGTAGTTCATTCTATCGCAAAGCCACTTGCAATATTATTAAGACAAAGTGTAGATACAGGCAAGATTTATGATGAGCATAAATTAGCATATATTACCCCTACTTTCAAAAGTGGATCAAGACTAGAGGCAAGTAATTATAGGCCTGTGAGTCTAACATCACATATTATGAAAGTGTATGAAAGGGTAATGAAGAAAAATATTTATGAAACATTTATTAAAAAATAATTTGTTTAATAAAGGACAACATGGTTTCGTACCCGGAAAAAGTACACAAACCCAACTGTTAGTCCACCGTGAGAACATATTCAAAAATATAGAAAAGCGGAAATGAAACAGATGTGGTTTATTTAGACTTTGCAAAAGCTTTTGATAAAGTAGACCATAATATATTAGCGAAGAAAATTAGAAAACACAATATCGTGGATAAAGTAGGAAGATGGTTAAAAGAATTTCACAACAGAAAACAGATAGTTATTGCAAACGACGAGAAATCGGATGAAGTCAGTAATATCCTGGTGTGCCGCAAGGTACGGTGTTAGCTGCAATACTGTTTGTTATTATGATTGAAGACATAGACATAATGTGAAGGATTCGGTAGTGAGTAGTTTCACATATGACACAAGAATAAGTAGAGAAATTACTTGTGATGAAGATAGGAACGCTCTACAAAGAGACCTTAACAAATATATGATTGGGCAGAGGTAAATAGGATGGTATTTAACTCTGATAAATTTGAATCAATAAATTATGGAGACAGAGAAAAGAAAGCTATATGCATATAAGGGACCTAATAATGAGACCATCACAATAAGGAAGCAGTTAAGACCTTGGTGTGATGATGAATAGGAACATGTTATGCAATGATCAAATAGCAACTCTGTTGGCAAAATGTAAGCAAAAATGGAATGTTGTTACGGCACTTCAAAACAAGAAAAGCTGAACACATGATTATGCTTTATAAAACATATGTTCGTAGTCCACCCTTGAATATTGCAATATGATATGGTACCCACACTATCAAAAGGATATTGCACAAATAGAGAGTGTACAAAGGTCCTTTACAGCTAGAATAGAAGAAGTTAAGGACCTAGACTACTGGGAAAGACTACAATTCTTAAAATTATATAGTCTAGAAAGGAGAAGAGAACGCTACATGATAATTCAGGCATGGAAACAGATAGAAGGAATAGCAGAAAAATATCATGGAACTAAAATATCAGAAAGAGCAAGCAGAGGTAGATTAATAGTGCCCAACTATACCAGGCAAAAAATAAGGAAAGCACACAGGACATTTAATCCACTACGCACCAGCATCGATATGCAGCGTCTATTCAATGCGTTGCCAGCTCATCTGAGGATATATCAGGAGTGAGCGTAGATGTGTTTAAGAATAGCTCGACAAATATCTAAACTGCATCCCAGACCATCCAGATTGGAAGATGCAAAATATACTGGAAGATGTACTAGCAACTCTCTGGTAGACATTAGAGGTGCCTCACACCTGAGGGACCTGGGCAACCCGAACAAGATGTAAGGTCTGTAAGGTAAGGTAGGTGTAACCTTTGACTCCGGATTTAACTTTTGAGAAACATCTAATGACAGTTTCAGAAAACGCCGCACGAAAGTTGGTATTGTTCGTAATGCCTCATTTTATTTATATCAGTGATAAACTCAATGGAACACGTTTTAGGTCATTTGTACTCCCTTTACTAGAATATTGTTCTCCGGTGTGGATGTCTGCTTCTGCCAGAGATTTATCTCCTTTGGATAGAGTGGTTGGTGGCGGTCTCTTGTTTGTCTTATTTTCATAAGTTGCATTTCAACAGAGATTTTTATCTTTCACATTGATCCCTGATCTCCATTATCTGCCGAGAGCAACCAGATTCGCTGAACAGCAGCACCAATATCCAATTAATGTTCCTCGCTGTCGAACTTCTCAGTTCCAGAGGTCCTTTATTCCTCACACCTTTGGACTTTGGAAGAGTCTGCCCTAAGGAGGTCGGGCAGTTGGAACTTCAGAAGTTGCAGCGAAGGTGGCAATGCATTACTACCCTACGACTCTTCTTCTTGCCTATTAATACATTTTTATGTATTTGTTGATTTATTCATTAATTGTTTTGTTCAAGTGTGGTCTCTTCGTTCTGTATTTCCCTTTACCTCGTCTTACTTCTTCCTGATGAACTCCATATTCTTTAGACGCTTGATTTTCAATTATTGGCCGCTGTGGGCTTGTTCCATATGAATAGGTTTCATTTTCTGAATGATATTAATGATAATAATGTTCTTTAAGGACCACAAGGTCCACAATTAAATACTAATGGTAGCGGTAATCAAATTTTATACAACTATGTAAAAGCTTTCAAACCCTACCCTGGGTTCACCATCAGTCAAATGAACAATTTAACATAAAATGTATCAAGGTAAACAAGACAAATATGTCAAGATCTCCAACGGACACGGTGATGAAGAAAGTGGTCAATGTCCCAACTAAGTAGTTTCCTCTCCTCTATTGTTATATCTGGCTGCTGTCCTGCTGCATCTCCGTACAGGCTGGCGTGATGTTGCAAGAAATACCTCCTGAGGAGGAGTCGAAGGTGCAATGGGTAAAGACTCCCGCATGCTATCTGGCACCTGTGGAGGGAGAGGAGAGGCCGAGAGCAGAGAGAGGCAGTATAAGGTGAGGGGAAAACGCCGCCCGTCTTCAAATTCAAGTCTCTAACAAACGACCTGAGTATGTAAAAATTGACAATTGGGTCCTCATTAACAAACGACTTGTTACCGTTGAAGGATTCTCCCAAGTTGAAGGCGGCTTCAACTAAGCGCCTGGTGTTTACATCGTTGCTTTTATTAAAAATAATATTGGCTGCATTCCACTCGGGTCTATGATCATTGTGAGATGCGCGTGACCTCGTCCACTTTCACCAAAATATTTTCCTTTACAATCTTTGCTGGGTAATTCATAGACGCCTGGCACTATGGGATTTTCATCACTGTTGTGGTTTCTTTCTAGATTATGTCTTAACGTATTATTATATTTATAAACACAATTTTAGTGTGTAAATATAGTAGTACGTTTTTACTACCGCCACCTGTAGTATATGATTATGGACCTTAAAGAACATTACTTGTGCCCTCGTAATTGAGATTTCTACCCAATAATGATAATAATTATGGCTGTTTCTACGGCATTCAATTTATATAGTGTCTTTTCGATTCTTCTTAACATCTTATTTTCATAAGCGTACATGTAGCTGGTGTATCAGATTTCCAAGGGACATGAACAGTTTTCTTGTTGTTTCAGTTTTATTACCTCTGACATTTCAAGCGAGCTCAGGCGATAATTATCAAAGAGTGAATGGATTGACATGACGAGTTGCATGGGTATATATAGCAAGTGGGGGTGGGTATGCAGATGACATATATACCCATTCACTGGAAATAATCGCCAGACAACGTTTGAAACGTCAGAGGTAATAAAGCTGAAATAACAAGAACACTTTTCATGTCCTTTGGAAATTTGCTACACCAGCTACACGCTGGTGAAAAAAAAAGATTAAGAACAATAGAGAAGACTATATAAATTGAATGCCGTAGAAACAGCCATTATTTATAACGCTACAGCCCTTAGAGAAGGTCAACTCCCTGATATAATAATAATACTAATAATAATAATAATAATAATAATAATAATATAATAATAATATAATGAAAAAGAAACCCACAAAATTACTGTATAACGTGTTTATAAGTATTAACATTTTTATTTTACTTATAAGTAAACACGTTCTTTTTTCAATCTTCAGAAGAAAAAACTGAGAGAAGTTTTTGTATTTTTGTTTGGTTCAATAATAATAATAATAATAATATTACATGGCCTCTTCCCAGTCTTTTACACGCACCCTGCCATATTCCTTGTTTAGCTTAATCTGTAAAGGTCTTCTTTTCGTCATTTATTCCCAGATACGCAACTCTAATCAACCGCTTCTACTTCGATTCTATAGATATCAAATTCTCTGCATGCTGACAGGAATCTGCATAGTGTTAAGAAGTGATTCCCAGTACGAACGTGTGCCCCATTCTTCTCCAACCTCAGCTCAACCATCTCCTAATTTACAGAATGGAAATATTCCTGGGCCTTTTCATCTTTAAATCGAAGCAATTAAGCGATGTCAGGCCCAGATAACACACCCAGGCGTCTGTGTACATGCTCTGCGTCACACATCGGAGTTAAAGGAGACACGTTTTCCTTTTAAAGCAATCCTTCCATCTTTAACAGATTAGGAAGAAGATCTCGGATGCTAGATAGAACAGCTGATCGTTAAGTGTTGTGTTTCTGACAGCATAATGCATTATGTTTCTGACTTTTCCCAAGTTACGTTTGTTTGCTTGTTTACTTCTCTTCAATTCGGTAGTAACTTTTGTGCCAGGCAGAGGCTCTCTCTCTCTCTCTCTCTCTCTTCTCTTCTCTCTCTCTCTCTCTCTCTCTCTCTCTCTCTCTTTACTATGAATTTTGATTCTCTCTCTCTCTCTCTCTCTCTCTCTCTTTACTATGAATTTTGATTCTCTCTCTCTCTCTCTCTCTCTCTCTCTCTCTCTCTCTCTCTCTCTTTACTATGTATTTTGATTCTCTCTCTCTCTCTCTCTCTCTCTCTCTCTCTCTCTCTCTCTCTCTCTCTCTCTCTCTTTACTATGAATTTTGATCTCTCTCTCTCTCTCTCTCTCTCTCTCTCTCTCTCTCTCTCTCTTCTGGAGTAGGTGTTTTAATCACTGTGGTGCTTGAGCTCTGTACTGATAATTTTTAAAAAAGGGTGGAGGCGTTAGGTTATATGTAAAGGACCACCTCAGTCCAATAGAGCATAAAATTACAACCGAAGAAGTAATTGGCATCTATATAAGCAGTCTAGGTAAGAAGCTAATTCTAATAATAGTGTACAGACCTCCCCAACAACCACAAATGTCCGAAGCGGAGCTGTATGCACTACTAGGACAAGAAATAGACAAAAGCTGTGCATATTAATGGGAGATTTCAATGCAGCAGTACACTGGGACAGTTTGACCTACACATCAAACTTAGATGGAGAAAGACTTCTAGAATTTGTCAAAAATGAATTACTCCACCAATGGATTGACAAACCTACTAGAGGAAACAACATGCTAGACATTGTCTTATCAACAGAAGATATGTGCAAATCTAGGCAAAAGCGACCGTAAAATTATTACATTTCACATTAATATGCAACATAAAGAAGAGAAAAAGAAATTGAAGAGATTACACTACCGTCGAGGAGACCTAAGAAAACTAAAGGATTATGTTAAAATTCTAGAGTACGACCAAAACACAGACATAGACAATTCCTGGGAAGCATTCATAGAAGAATACGCAGAAAAACGCTCCAGATGTATTCCATTAAAGCAAACACTAACAATTGGTAACCCTCAGCTTAAGTAGTTCAACATAGAAATTAAAAATAATATAAGAGAAAGGGACAGAATGCACAAATCAATGAATCCACACCCAACTCCAGAAAAAGCAAGCAGGCATAAAGGACTTTGTAAGATGATGAGAATAAGAGAGCTGAGTTGTATCAGTTGATAAGGAAAACCCATAAGAATTCTTATCTTATGTCAATAGGAGGAAGCCAATAAAAAGAGCATAGGTTTCCTAAAAGACAATGGAGGAAACCTTGTGAACTAAGACTTGGAAAAAGCAGAATTATTGATTTAAAGTTTTTTACCAGTGTTTTCACTAGCAAAAAAGTTGGACATTTTTGTAAACTGGGAGCCCATTAGGGGCAGAACAACTTGACAAAATAATATTTACAGAAGGCATTACAAACTGAATAGAAAAACAAACAAGTTCAAATCTCCTGGCTCGGATGGGATTTATCCAAGAGAGCTTAAAAGAGTAAAGAGAGGAGATAGTTCCTCGCCTATATAAACTTTACAGAACAACGAAAGGCACTCAATGGATGGAAACTAGGTAATGTGGCCCCAGTTTACAAAAAATGTCCAAGAGAAGAGCTAGGACATTATAGACCAATCTGTCCAATGTCAGTCCCTTGTGAGATTATGGAGTCCATAATTGCAGATCAAATTGTGGATCACATTGATAGAAACAACCTTTTTTTAAACAGTCATCACGGCTTCAGACAAAACAGATCCTGCCTATCAAACCTCTTGGAGTTTTTCCATAACTACGTGGTATTTACGACAGTAGTAGAGGAATGAATATACTCTACTTAGATTTCCAAAAGGCCCTTCACAGTTCCACACAAGAAACTAAGGACAAAAATGAGAGCTTTAGGAATAGTAGGAGGAACAGCAGACTGGCTGGAAGACTGGCTAACTAATAGAAAACAGAGTCGTAATAAACAATGAGAATGAGAATGGGCAGATGTAACAAGCGGAGTTCCTCAGGGTTCTGTCCTTGGCCCGCTTCTGTTTTTGTATTTATATTAATGACATTGATGCAGGACTAACTAGCTGGATAGCCAAATTTGCAGACGACACCAAAGTAGGTGTGAGTGCAGTTGACCCAGAGACAGAGGAAAGTTTATTATGAAATGATATAAAGAAAATAGAGTGGTCAAAAAGATGGCAAATGCCTTTTAATTTGGACAAGTGTAAAGTGTTATAAATCGAAACAAACTACCCTCATGCCAACTACATGCTGCTTGGGAATGACATAAATAGTGTAGAACAAGAAAAGGACCATAAAGTCGTCATTACCAAGAACTTAAAATCCACAAAACATTGCATAAAAGCCGAAAAGAAGGCGCAGAAATTAGTAGGATACATAAAGAGGCAGTTCAATATCTAGTCCATCGGGCCAGCCCTAAGAGACCTGTTAATCAGCTCCGTGGTCTGGTTAAACTAAGACATACTTCTCTCTCTCTCTCTCTCTCTCTCTCTCTCTCTCTCTCCGTCCCTTCTGTCTCCTGTAAACTATTTTTTGTGTCATCTGCTCAAGTAGCGTAATTCCCACGTGGAATAAACGTGCAGGGGAAAATATTCCCTTAATAAAATCCCCACATCAGAATAAAGATGGTTGCGTTTAAATCGCTGAGTGAAATACAATAGGGAAAAACGCGACTTTTAAATGGAATATGATTGAGCGTCATTAGAAGAATACGCAGATGAAGGATGGAGTTGGGGTGATGAGTTCGCCAGAAGGAGAAGTTAATGAATGGAATAAAAGGGGTGGGGGGAGGGATGCCAGATATCGCTGGATAAAAAAATAAAAGTGAACAATGATGGGAATGAAGTGATAATGTAAAAAAGAAGATAAATGACAGGAGAAGGATTAAATCAATCTTCGACAGTAAAATAAAAGAATACTGAGGATACTCGTGTCAGGATTCCTTGGGGATGTAAATGAAGAATGAGGAGCAAAGTCAGACTGATGAACAAATGGTCAATAGAAAAGTTATAAATTCTGTGGGGAAAAGAATTTTCCGATTCTGGAAGTTTTAAGAATTCTATTTGCTTCGTCTCATCCGAAGTTTCGTAGAATTTTTTGCTTCTACAATTAAGGGCTTTTCTGCTTCTGCCAAATTGGGAAGTGTACAGTTTTCGATAATGTCACACCTGGGACTATATATATATATATATATATATATATATATATAGATATATATATATATATATATATATATATATATATAATTTTAGGGTGTGCACGCGTTGTGTATTGTCTTTGTGTCTGCATGTTGATACTGTGACTGGTCAACTATAGAAAGGGTTATGTAATAGTTTCCTTGTGAGATAAAGAAGAAGGGATGACTGTAACTAATCCTTGTATACGTCACTGAGGTATGCCTCACTAAAACGATGCTTTTGAATTGCCCGCAATAACAGAAAATTTCGTTTATTAACTCTAATATCATATACAACGTGACTGACAAAGAAAAATACATTCGCAGATTAATCGAAGATAACAGAGAAAGACTTGGACAGAAAAATGTGCAATGAACAGTAGTTATGAGATCAGATAAGAACCAGAATTTCGTGAAGTACTAAGGGCAAAATCCTTGTTCGCGTATACGTTAATTGAGCAAGAAACAAGAAGAGCTTTTATAACTCGGGATGCCAGAGAGAAGATACTGCACTGTTTCGTCGGAGTCCTCAGAAACCTGCAAAGAAAATATCCAGTACCTTCAGCTTATCTCGTGACGTAAAGCTCTCAAACAAAACGGGGAGTAAATTAACTATTTTATGTGTAACTAGGAATGTCAGATACGTGTTTGACAGCTGGGCGTTTCCGGAATGCGAGAGCAATCGTAGCAGCAGCCTTCCCAAGACCCGGGTGTTAATCAAGGCAAGTATTTGCGCTCCTCCTTTTCCGTAGAATGTTGAGGAGCTTTGAGACAATTTTTAGACCTTTGGGGGACCAATTTTTCTTTTATGTAATTTTACTGTTTCCCATTTTGCGTATTCGTTAGAATGCACGGCTGCACTTGCAAAGAAACGTTATATATTTATAGTTATAGGCAGCATAAGATATTGTAATGCTATGAAAAAGAAGTACCTGATTTTCATGGAGATGTGTAACTACAGACATGAAAGTTGTGATGCAGACACGCGCAAATATTTGTTTTGCCATGTGCATATTCTCTGTCAGTGAGTTCAGCTGAATCAGCTAAATAAGACAAGGACATTTACCACTTTAACTGTGAAACGTAACTAATTAATTGGAGAAGAAATACCAACACGTTTCACTCCCGTGACAGTGAAGAATAGCAACAAAAGGGAAAATAAGTCATATGAATTAGTCTAGATACTAGATATTAGTTTAGATAAAAGAATTTCTAAGCAGTCACAGAGCTAAGGCGAATGATCTTGAACTCCGCTGTTTCATTCCGTCGTGGCAATATCCTTTGTTTATATTCCGAATCAGGTGATGGAAATTATACGTCTCCTCAAAATAATGTATTCAGTTTGCAGGAAAGTATTGGTAATTATCCAGATTGTAAGAGTTTCAAATACGTAAGGACGAAAATCCAAAATATTTATAAAATTTGGTTGGGGGGGTGGGGGAATACAAGGGTAAATAAAACACATTATTTTAGGAATAATCACTCACTTTTTCAACAGACAACTAGGCAGTGGTGCTCGAGAGTACTTTCACTATTCTGGAAGGTGTTCTTAGTTTGCTAGAAAGGAAGAAGTTGAGATTATATTACGGATTAATAATATATTGTATTCATGGTAAATAAAACCATTTGACCTTATTCATTAAGGACCACTTTATACCGAGGGTTTTTGATTATAATAATAAAGTACTTTATTATATGTCAGGTCAGGTCAACGAGAGTTTGGGTCATTTGTCTCATAACTCAAAAAAAGGTATTTGGTCTGGAAAGTTTGATGACTTATAACACAGATGTGTATGCAATTTCATTTCGAAGTGGTGCGTTTCAGAATGCAAAAGTATACTTATTCAGTGCAAAGGAAAGAATATATAGAAGAAAAGTCAAAGAATACTGGTAGTATAAATCCGCCTCCTTCCTTCCAGTTGTAACAAAGTGTTTAATTTAGGAATAAACCAGTCAATAATTATTGAACGCCAATAATTATTGCATTTATTTAATCTTCCAAATGTATTGTGAAAGCGATTACTTTTTACCTTTTGTATAAACATGAATGAATATTCTCTCTTACGGTTCTTATATTGAATTTCAATACAGATTCGAATATAAGTAGAATAACATGATGCAACAGTAAGTTGTTTTTATGCGCAAAGAAACTTAGAAGATCCTTTCGTGTCATGTATCCCAGAAACGGACAGGAACATGAATGACATTATTCTTTGGTCAAAATTTCTTTGTAGAATATACTATTTCAGCGTCAAGGAGGAGAGAAGGCTATTTTACTATGTATATATTTGTATAGTAACGTGAGACGAAAGTCGAGAGAGCACTGGATAGTGTAACACTTTAGATGTCCGAATATTTTTCCCGAAGTTCATTTCTGCTGAAATTTACGCTACATTTTTCAGTTGCTGACTTGCAAATAAGTTTAGATGAAAATACTATGTCAAAAATAGGAGTGTTCACAATTTACTCGATGAGAATAATTCATAGTTTGAAAGAGAGGACAAATTGCTATGATTGACTAACAAACATAATATTCTTCAGTTACACGAATGATATTACATATTCATGTATATAGCCTCATGCCAAGTTCTCCACTTTCATTTCGTTAAAAACTAGCAATGCCTCGGTTTGAGATCGGATTTTGCACAAATATTAGACCGCATACAAAAAAAAAAAAAAAAAAAAATCGCCCCGTGGAATGTTAAATAACAAGGAAAAAATGCTGTACATCATACGTTCACATCCCCCCCCTCCCCTAAAAAAAAAAAAATGCAATTTAACATTGATTACCCCTACTGGAAAATTCACTCCAGTGAAAACAAGCCACGTGCGCTGTCATGAATGTTATTGCCCTCTTGAATGCAATAAATCGCATTACTTCAAAAAAAAAGCCGAAGTCTAATGGTCGGTTATGAAGTCTTCACCGTGATTTAGAGAGCGATAGAATATGAATGACTCGCTTTTGAATTACATTTCCCCAGTTTTGAATTCGTTGCAGTTCGCCGAATTTATGCCCCAGTTTGGCAATCACGAGAACATGCGATCCCCGAAATATTTTGCGAACGGTGGTTCCAATTGCCATTGACAGGACCTAACAGGGAGCGTTCACACGGCGTCGGATAATTTACGTGTCGTAAATCGGCGCTCTAATCGCATATACACTACAGTATGTCCGAACAAATAGAGCGGATGTGTGTTTTATATTTTACGATTAAACTAAAGGAGGTTAATCTCGGATTCGTGATCACATTCCTCGACTTCACGCCTTTCTCGGAAAAATAAATCTTATTCTCCCAAAGCAAAGTATTTTGAGACAATTTATCAATATGTAAAGATAAAGGAAATTCTTACAAATTTTTGCTCTTATATATTTACATCCAAAAGCGTCAATTTCAAAACTACCGTCATCTCTCTCTCTCTCTCTCTCTCTCTCTCTCTCTCGTGAAGTGTCCGTGAGAGTTTAACTGCAAATTCGAATTTGACGTGGACGATTCTTGCCGACAAAAATGATATCATGATAATCTCACGAGCGAGGTTTACATGCCTGTATTGATCTTAGGTTCACTCTGTAGAATAGCTTTTTTCTAATGAAAGTGCAAATGGTGCAGAGGGAAAAAAAGAAGAACTCTGGAAAGCAGATTCTCAGTTTAATTATAAACAAAGTTTAGAGTTCAGTTGTCTCCACAATGTTCTCTTTTATTCATGTTTTTTCATTACCTACGACAGTTCTGTTTTCCTTTGATTCATAGGATTTTATAGCTTGTTTTTTCGTTGTCACCTTCCTTTATTCCTTCGGGAAATCATTGTAAATTCTTCTATTATAATGTAAAACCGTTTAAATTTTCCATCTTTAAGTATGCCTACACTCCCGATATTATCAGAAAGAGGCATTGATATTTATGTTATATTTATTTGATATAGCTAAAAATACAAAAACAGCTACCGTAATTACCATGCTAAAGTTGGCCTCTTTACATTGAAAATACAAAAATTGAAATTATGTATTCGGAGATCGTAAACAACAAGTAAAATATGATTGTAAAAAACTCTCCACGCCAAAACTTATTTTCCGTTTTTTAAGTAAAGGAATGCTGTGAATAAATGATATATTTAACCGATATGATTCACAGACAGCCAGATGTCTCGGATCTGCACCTCAGTTGTAGCTTTTCTTAACCCTCAGTTGATTTATGCTTCTGGAAGGTTACCTGTAATTTTTTCGTTTTTCGTTGATGCATATTGGGTTTATTAATTTTATTTTATATGTTTCTTTTATTTTGTAAATCAATCCATATGTACATGTATTCAATCATCGTTATTCATGCATATGTGCAATGTATTTTTAATGAAAAAGTCATTTAAGCATATGTGGGTTTTATGTAGTTATTTTATATGTTTTTTACTTGTAAATCAATAATATGTACATGTATTTAATCATCGTTTTTCATGCATGTTTGCGATGTATGTTTAATGATAAAGATATAAAGGAAGGCCAAGCATTTTCACTGAAATTAAGCCAAAGTCTTCATTGAAAACTATTTGATAGTTGCTTTTCATCCCTTCTAATACTAATAAACAAGTCGTTTTCTCAGAAGTAAAAACATTAAGGTTTGATTGAGCGGAATATCGTCACATTCTAATTATGCTCATTAATTTATATACTTTCCTCTGTATGTTTAAGTATAAGACACATTTTTATGTATTACATAGCATTGTTTATTGTTGTAATAACACCATATTTATTACTGACTTCGCCCATTACAATTTATGAGCAGTGAAATTCGTACTATAATGATATTATCGTCAGTATGGCTGTTGTTGAGAGCAGTTGTTAACTCTGTTATTACTATACATCACTGTTATTAATGTCTAATTTTTGTTTGTAATTTTAATGACTCCCAAGAAAGCACAGCTAGTGAACTCTCCACCTACAAAAAGGATTCGAAAAGAAACGCCGGTAATTACTTAAAACCTGCAAGAACAATTTTTTTGATTTGTTAATTTTTACATATTACCGTATGGTTTATGCCATGTTTTCAAAATATCTAACAAGACTACCAATTAAACTCTTCATACATATATATATATATATATATATATATATATATATCTATATATATATATATATATATATATAATATTACCTTCTCTTCAATGTGTAGCTTCTTTTAATACCCACTTCATCTGTAACGTGAAACGTATTTTAATATTATTAAGCATTAGTAAATTTGATAGTGGATCGAAAATTTTTTGCAGATTGTTTACGAAGCGCCATGGTCTTATCGGGATATGGGATGGTGTTTATAGTTTTACTATAAAGAGCAAAAAACACTGCAATATCATCTTAATGATAACAGTCGAGCTAATGAAATTGTATGTTTGCGCATTGTCCGTAGAGTAAGAACGCGAGTGCCTTGTGTATGCAGGACTCTCGAATGAACCATGGAGCTTTTGGATCTTCCTCAAACTCTCAATCTACTTTCCTATAAATTTTAAATTTTAAATTTTATATACACACACACACACACACACACACACTATATATATATATATATATATATATATATATATATATATATATATATATATATATATATATATGTGTGTGTGTGTGTGTGTGTGTGTGTGTATAACTAAAATTTAAAATTTAGATTGGAAAGTTGAGAGAGTTTGGGGAAGATCCAAAAGCTCTATGGTATTCATATATATATATATATATATATATACATATATATATATATATATATATATATATATATATATATATATATATATGTATGTATGTATGTATGTATGTATGTATGTAGTATGTATGTATGTAATATATATATATTTGTTACAAACGTCACTTCGTGAATTGGCAGATGATTCTCCTTGAATCTTAAACAAGGAGTGAGAGAGAAAATTTGAATAAGTATAGAAATACTTAGAACATGTCCATTAATGTAAAAAAAGAAAAAGTACCATTTTTATCAGTACACATTATTTTCTTACAGGCACTGAGAAGCAAGTATATGATTTAAGACGTCCCACCACCTGAAAGTCATTTTAGGGGATTTTCCCATGAGTTTAAGTAGAAAGTGCTTCACGCTCAGACTCTAACGACTTTGAGAAGCGTTCCCAAGTTATTTGCAAAAATCACTAGGGAGTACTTCACACTTCTTTACCCATCTGAGCTCTACCCCCTTGCTACCTGAACCACCCTTTTCTCCCTAACCTCTCAAGTGTTAATGACCTCACTGTTTTTAACCCCTTCTTTCGAACTCGTGTGTTGGCCACCTATAACTTCCCTTCCAGCTTCCTGCCAGGTTTAGCATCCACTAAGGAATATGAGAGAATAGAACAGCCGTCTACGACCAAAACACGAAAACAAGGAACCATTGTTCATCTCTGGGTATGCATAGAGGTGACGATGCCCCACACAAGTAGTCGCTGTTGAGGGGATTAGCTAGTTAGCTGACGAAGGGAGTCTGTCCTAGACGCTCCCCTGTGATGCTGTCCCTATGAAGGGTGGGCTCATGCTGCAACCGCCCTGGATCTCCATGATGATGATCCTGTAGCCTAGACAACGCACACCACCTCTCACTTCATTCTACCTTTGTTTAAATTGATTACAATGCCACTTTCACTGATGTTCCCTTGCACCAAGCAAATTGGCTCAAATTTTACACACACCTCTTCCACGAAGAAAGGTATAGTGATTGAAGTTGTAGTTTGTCCTCACCATGTACTTTCACTTATTTCCCACCTGTCCTGCTCTCCAAAACCCATATCCCTTGCAATCTCCCACCAGAGAATTTCGTGATTTAGACCTTCAGTTCATATGACTTTTCTTAAGTGTTGGAACACCGGTGTTAACATAGGAGTGATAAGAGTCTTAGTGTTAAATATCAGTATTGAACATTTACGACTTGCTTGCTTAAGAACTCCTTGTTTTTGGTGTATTCCAAAATTTGCTCTACTCGAATCCCACTCGTACGTTATAACATTCCTGTGTGTTTCGATTTCAAGTGCCTGTTGCGTGTCACCTGTAGGTCAACGGTGCCACCCTTTTGCCATTGCCAATGCTATTCCCGGTCAAGTATTCCCGGACTCTAGTGTGAAGAGTGTCCTAAGTTTATTTTGTTCCCATCCCTTGCAAGCATCCTATTCTCAGTTTTACTGATGAGTTTAACCTAGTGAGGCTTGTGTACATATCTGCAGTATTGTGGCACTTTGCTTTTGAGATTGTCACTTGTTCA